>NW_028327175.1:28016158-28323223 GCF_987537825.1 Furipterus horrens
CTTATTTTCTAGAATTCACTCTAACCTCCACTTGTTCTGTCCCTTTGATAAGACCACCTCAGTTGGTTCTGACTTGCCCATCTAAGCATCTGCAGGTGCTGCAGGAGTCTGTGCCCACTCTGGCCTTCTTCCACAAGCTGGCTTGTGTTCAGGGTAGGACCAGGCCCAGAACACAGTAGTCCCTTTCTATATTGCAGTTCACTTATCTCGGCCTCACTGTATCATGGGATTTAAAAAAATATTATATTTAATTATATATCATGGATTTTTCACTATATTGCGGGATTTTGTGGTACTGTACAGTAAATACTAAAATAAATGTAAGGTTCCTACTCTGCGGACTTTCACCTATCGCGGGGGGGGTGGTCTAGAATGTAATACCTGCGATAAGTGATGGATCACTGTAAAGCAATAAGGACTATGTGAAGATTAAATTTTCAAAGCTGGTCTCATGAGCACTGTACTAATGTCCAAGGTTATGTTGGTATAACCTAATGGCACTAAAGGCACCTCATAATTATGTGGTAGAAACACTCACCTATGACAGGTCTTTATAATCAAGACCTACCCATTTAGAAAGGAACATGTAAATATATCTAATAGGATCAAGCCCATACTCATCTCAATGTTAAAATAAATCTCAAGAACAAACTCAGTTTAAGCTGTTAAAATCGTTCCTACAGCCTTTTCAAAACAACAAACTCCTTGAATGAAGGCAGCATTTGATTACAGTGAACGTGCATTAAAGATCAAGAGGTAAAAGTGGTTTTAAAAGAGATCTTTTTAATATAACAAATCCAGAAGCTTGTGAGACAGCATCCTTACATGTCTTTGAACAAGTGAAACTGGTTACCAAACAACTATTTTTATTATAGCATCTACAGTGTCTGAAAAAGAACGTAATAATAAATAACTGTAGATGCATCATAAGACACCCTTTTACTTAATCACAGTACTGGATCTTACTGCTACATTTTATTCTACATTTTTTCTTTATTCTTCAGATTCTCCAGGCTTACGAATATCATCAATCTTCAAAATCATTCTAACCATTTGTGTTGCAAGAGAGATTTGTTGCTTTTTGCCAATCAAGGTTTCTATGACATGCTGTTGCTTCATATCTGAAAAATACAAATAAATCAATTATCCTAAAACAGCATGCACTGAATACTGAAAACTTGTTTTGATTAATGGAATCAAGCCTAACACTTAGGAATTACAAATTTGGAAGTCAGCTGAATTCTTAAGAGGAATAAATTTCATCTCTCCCAAGGACATTCTGGAATTTGAACATGGTTATTACTAGAAAGTCAGGGGGCGAAGGGTAGGGGGTAGGGGGAACCTCTCTTTAGTCACAGGCTAAAATGCCAGGCAATTAGTTAAAATGTTTTTCAGTGACACCTCGCTCTACAAAGTATTCAACACCATGTAATTTAGTAAACCTGAAATAAATGAAATCTTCAAGTGTAAGATAATTCCAAGACAGACCTAAAAACGGTAAATTTAAGCACAACCAGGCATTCAAATCAAGATTTAAACATCTGACAAATTTAAAATTTAAACACCTGCTGTTAAAACATCCTTGGACTTTGACACAAAGAGCAGAACAGCTCTATACTTCTAAGTGAAAAAACAACGTGTCTGATTCTGTAGCTAGGACTGACTGCAGACTCCAGATATGGCCCAAATAGTACAGAAACCATATCCGTTTCAACAAGCTAATGTTATTACTTTCAGCAGGTGAACTATTCATGTGGCCAGAGGCTACAGCACATCACATTTATAAAACACCCTGTAATTTATGGGGTACACACACAGAATAAGCTGTGAACTAAAAGTCAGTTTCAGGGGTCTTTTATGAGACCCAGAACCAAGGCACTATGACAGAACAGTTGTGTAAAAATAGCAAGAAGAGAAATTATTTTCTAAAACCAGAGATGCAAATGGAAGCCATCTTTGGTGTAAATACCACACTGTAGTTGCAATCAAATCAGACACCTGAACTTCAGGACCTAAATATCTTAAGTGTGTTTAAGTGTTTAAAGAGACAGTAACCTCACAGTAAGTATTACATACTACAGAGCTATGCAGGACGTAATTAATTTTAATCAAACCACAGCTCCCCAGCTCCCCAAGTCCCAACAGCTCCTCACCATTTGTACCCTTGTGCAAACAATCGATCCCAAGAGCAGGGTTCACTTCCTTCACTTGTCTGGCTCGGACTTCGGTCATTGTCTGGATGGGGTTCATGCCGCTGTTCTCAGCAAGGGCCATGGGGATGACCTCCAGGGCATCGGCGAATGCTCGCATGGCGTACTGCTCCAAGGTTGGGCACTGGAAGGTACAGGGCTATGGTAAGTGTGCTTGGCAAAACCCCCAGGAACAATTTAGAAACGTAATTAAATTATCATATTTTTCTCACTATAAGATGCACCTACGTTTAGAGGAAGAAAACAAGAAAAAAAATATTCTGAACCAAATGGTGTACTAAAATATTTAATAAAATATAACAATAATATTTCAACCATGTAAAGTGAACAGCAGTCAACAGTGGCATTAAGAACCATCATCACTCTCATTAACAAATGAGGAGAGACTTTAAGGTTCAAGTATTCTTCTAGTATTCTGGGAGCCCCAGGTCAGGTAATACACATCATTGTCTATGACGCAATATTTGCCCCATAAGACGCACAGACATTTCCCCTCCCTTTTGTGGAAAAAAATAGGGCATCTTATGGAGCAAAAAATACAGTACATACCTTGGGGGGGGGGGGTGCATGCTTGTGAAGACTATGTTATTATTATTATTATTTTAAGAGATTTTATTTTTATTTTTAGAGAGGAAGGGAGGGAGAAAGGGAGAGAAGCATTGATGTGCGAGAGAAACACTGACTGATTGCCTCTCCCGTGCCCCTAACTGGGGACCTGGCCCGCAACCCAGGCATATGCCCTGATTAGGAATCAAACTGGTGACCTTTCAATTTGCAGGCTTGCGTGCTCAATCCACTGAGCCACACTAGCCAGAGCTGTCTTGATTATTTTTAATTTACCAGAATATTAAAATATCATTGCAGAATAAAGATGGGGAAGGTATACATGTGAGAGAAGTCTGCGAATCAGTTCTGAACTGTTTGTATTATAACGTTTAATTTTAAATTTCAAATAACATTAAGTGTAGATATTTATACAAAATAATAATTGTCAAGGCTGGAATGACTGAATGAAGCTGAGAAATGCAATTTAGTCACATGAATTTGACTACATGGGCACAAGAATCGACTCAGATCGAACACTGCTGAACTCCCAATGTTTCTGCTTACTTTGAGTCTAGACCGTCTTGGCCCTTTGAGAGTCCCCACGTGCATTTTACCTTATCTGCCGCCTGGCTAACTGCCAAAGCACAAGAGATTTCAGCAGCACCTCCGCCATACACCACACGGTTATCACGAACGAGGTTCCGGATGACACACAAGGCATCGTGAAGGGATCGCTTTGCTTCCTCAATGATCTAGGGAAACAGTTCTGTCTAAATTAATGTACTCGCGACTATTCATTTTAGAGCCAAATACATGGCACCTCTGGTTTAATCGAAATGCTTGCTAAAAATATTCCTAACTCCCCCATTTTTAAAATCAGCTTGGTTCAAACAATTGAAGGGAACCTGTCATAATATTTGTTATCAGATGGTTTCTAACTTTGGCTCTTCTCCTTATAATGTAGTCAAAAGACACGAAACATGCAGCCAGTGACTCATTCCACAGCGCTGACTAAGCAAAGGGATCAAAAACAAAACTGACACAGAAAAACCTCAGAATGAGTCGTTTGCTTAGGCTCCCTATTTCTACATGAGGGACAGAAAAGGGAAGTGCGCCTTGTAAAACGGACAACGAAACATGGTCTTCAGTAAGTGTCGCTGTTAAATACATTATGGGCGAAGTCAAAACATATCCCCAAACCTGGAAAAAATGTAGGACAAATAACTGAATTCTCACCATCTTATTTCCTCCTCTGATGAAAATGGTTACAGCTCTGGAGTTCTTACACTTCTCAATGACCAGCATCTTGTCTTTAGTTGTCCCGAATGAGATCTCTTTCACAAGCCCAGCAAAGCCCAGCTTCTCAGCTGTGAGCTCCGAGAAGCGCGGGACAATCCGCCCTCCCGTCGCAATGGCAATCAGCTAATTCGGGTGGGTCGGAAGAGAAGGAAGACAACGTGCGTCAACAATGAATTTCTACAACTGGATCACAAATGAGTTGGACTCGATCAAGGACCACCTTGTTCACTAGAACGGCTGCCCCACTCTGGACAAAGAAATTCAGGTTCAACCCAGAAAGTCTTGATAAAGAACAAGGCTCTGAAGAGTTGAGTGTCTTGGTCTGGATCTGGCGCTGCCTGACTCTGTCACCCCGCACACATCCCCCCTAGTTCTCGACCTCATCTCCCGCCTGTGACTCTGAATCAGAGGCCTGCACAGCCGTCCCTCTGCACACTGGGCTGCAGTGAGGACCAACGAGGCCGTGTGTGTTCAGGTTCAGACCACGTCTCGGGTGGCTGAGACAGAAGTGGGTAAGACCACCTCTGAGAGCCAAGTAGAGGCCTTGCTGAGATGACATGGAAAGCACATGCTATACAACACTGGAAATAGCAGTTAGTAAAACAATACAAAAGATTCTAGCACTCCTCTCTCTCCTCGCTCATCCTCCTCTCATCTATGAAGCCTTAGCATGATGCTGTAATTTATGACAAGTGCTAACAAAGCAGCCCCAAGATACATGAAGGCACTGGAAGCTCCACCCCTAAGTTCAGAAGTCTCTCTCCAGAGTTTCCTACCTCAATTTCAGGTCCTCCTACCCAACGAACTGCAGGCAAATTGTTCTGAAGAAGTAAATGATTTGCTTCATCATCAAAGCCCCACTGGCAAATAGCTAGGTTAGCACCAGTTTCTTTAATCTGGGGAAAGAAATGCCGCAATCATGTTAAGAAAACCTAAGTATTCTCTGTGCTCTATGTTTGAAAAAAGTTGAAAAAAGGTGACATGCATAGTTGGGTAACGTGCGTGCACTGAAATAAAGCACAGAAAAGGACAAAACTGTTTACTTTTTGTCAGCTCCATATTCTAAATAATGAACATATACCAATGAGAATCGCCTCATTTTTAAACCAGTCTTTAAAAATCAGTAATTCATATGGAACTCGATTGTTATCATGAAGCAAAACAAGAGAGTCCACAAAGCTAAGCACCCTGCAAGCTCCCAGGAAGTCAAGGCTAACAGCTCTGCCCTGTCACAAATACCTATGAAGCAGTTCTGCTCACCTGTGTGTGCTTCGGTTTTATGACACACATTGCTCTGTAACTTGCCTTTCCCACCCAAGTGGGCTATACTGTGTATCCATGGATACAGACCAATGTAGAGACCAGCAACGGCGATCCTCGCTTCTAAGCAGCAGCACCCCTCCTCCCCTTGCAAATGGTTCATGCCTCGTCCCACGGTGGCAATGATTAGAGCTGACCATCCCTCCTCTGGTGATTCCCTGCAGTACCTGTGCCATGGCCCAAGCTGCCATTTCACTCCTGTCCTCACCCAAGACTCAGGTAATCCGACACACCTGGCTCTCTCGCTCTCCTTCCTTCCAACTTGGAACTTAATCCATTAACAGAAATTCCTTCTTGCCATGTTGCCATTACATCACTGCTGTGAACAAACCCTGGGTGTCCCCGGCACCCCTCTCAAATGGCTATTTTTTTCTTCCATGTGCTCAAAGTAGGAGAGGGGCCCTTTTTCCCCCTAGCCACCTTCTGTGGGCCACTCCCTCTCGTTCTTACCTCCCCTGGCCTCTCCGTGCCCAACACTCTTCTCCCCTGCACCGTGGCCGGCACTCTCACGGCCACCCAGGTAACGGACCTTTCTTCACAAACTCCTGCTAGCATGCTCCAACCCTCAGCCCTCCTGCTCTCTGCATGGCCAGCCACACTCGTGCCGCAGGGCCTTCGTCCATGCTGCACCCACCCCCACCCGGCCGCAGCCTGCAGAGCTCCTCACCAGACATGCTGCTCTCATTGTCTCACGTCTCTGTCCGCACATTACCTCACAGGCCCTGTGTGACGAGTGTCTGTAACGGAGCAAGCCCCTTCCCACTTGTCCCTTATTCTGCACCTCAAGAGCAAGAGCTCTGCTTTGTTCACTGCTGTTATCTCAGTGCCCACAACAGTGCTTGATATAAAGTAGGCAGAGAAATATACCATGAAAAAATAAATGAATTCAATGCCCCTCTGAGAAGACATCAAGCTCTCCTCTAGTTTGCTTGCTATGATCATATCCATGTTCACGTATCTTTTGAGTTCTGCTGCTTTAAATTCCTAAGGACAGCACCCCAAAGAAGAACTGCTATACCACAGAGCACACACATAAAACAGTAACAGCCAGAGAGAGAAGAGAAAAGGTATTTACAAAATAATACCCTGACTTGTATGAGCAAAGAACTGGCATTTCTATGACTGCATTCCGGTTTAGTTCCAGGTATCCAGGAACTCCATCCACTCCTTTGTCTAAGAGTTAATTTTAGAGGTCTCAAATACGTGGTCAAACTATATTAAAATTTGCCAAGCGTTGAACTTTCTAGTTTAGATGTGTTCAGGAGAGCAATTATATAAAGTCAAAAGCACAGCTCAAGGTAACTGAGCCCACTCTTTCAGGCACCCTAGATGCATGATCATTTTAAGACAAAATCAGACTTACTTTCCCCTTATGCCTTTCTGTGCCATTTGATTTGTTCTCATTGTGAATGTTTACTCCTTTTATAATTTGTAAGTGAAGAAAGCAAGCCTACACTGTTAATGTTATTTGTAGCGACATAATGAAGTATCAAGACAGTACAGGTTACTGCCACACAGCTGCCTAACTGCATCCTTTGGGAGCTTAAGTGACACTAAGAGCTATGGGAAGACTTACTTGCTGAATCATCTCTTCAAACTTCTCTTTTTCATATTTCTGAAGAGCTTTATAGTCTTCCACAGAGGTCACATCAAGCTTATGCTTTGTCTTTGGTTTTGGTGGTTCGAATGGACATGTGAGAATTGCAATCTTAGCATCTTCTACTTGCTATGGGGAAAAAATAGAAACACTTGAATTGGTGGCTTTAAGAGTTGAAAAATCCCGAGGCTGTGAAGGCAATGACTTACTTTTGGCATCTGTGGGTGACTGAAGTCCTTGTCCACAATCACGCCCTTGATAAGTTTAGTGTCCTCCAGCCTCCCGCCGACTTTGCCTTCTACTTTAATGAGCTCAAAGTCAACGTCCCTGCGCTGCATATCGGCCACAGTGAGGATAGCGTTCACCGCAATCTCAGCCATCTGTCGGTGACAGCTGTTAACCCTGGTGAAAACACACAAAACAAATTGCTCACATTCACTTACAGTTACTGCAACCAAAGTAGAGCATATAATGTAATGTGGTCACTCAAATACAAAATAATTTATTGTAACTGGAAGATGTTTTATAAAACTAATGATGTTCAGAGTCTCTGAAAGGAATGCCATTACAACCCGTACTTTAAACAGTCCGGGAATCCAAAGGGAACCAGAAACTTGGATGGAAAAAATTGTATCTTTATTTTCACTAACTCTAAAATTTAATATTTCCTTCCATATGTATGTACACAAGAGACTACTGAAGTATGGCAAGAACAAAGATTTCTCCAAGATTCTGTTACTTTTTAAGAATACTATCAATATTTTAGAAGTCCAAAACAGAGTGGGAAACATAAGAAATCACTCAGGAAAAGCCAATTCTCAAAGGAAGGTGCTGCACTTACTGAGAAGCGAGAGTTGGTGTGGTGTCCTACCTTTGCAGGCATTTCCACCGCAACAGTGGTCACAGGTGGGGGATGTTATCTTTTTTGAAAGTTTTGAAACATTTAAATAGACAGTTCAACAAAGTTACTTTTGATTCTGGAAAAACCATAAGGGACATCTAGTATTTGAAATGGTGCCTGAAATCTTACATTATTTAGAAAGATGAGCATGAAACTAAAAATGTGGTTAGTATCCTAAGTAGGTGATTTACAATATTCTCCTTTATGTTGATTATGTCTACACATACATTAAAACCAAAGCGAAACCAAAATAACAATGGAAACAGAAAGAAACACATCAAATTGATATGAAGTCATTGAGGTCATTTCCTGTTGCCTTTAGGAACAAGCAAATAAACTTTGCCATCTCTACAAATGCTACCTGTAACACTGAAACGTACACTTTGGAGCCCAGCGTGGTTTTAGCAGTCTGAATCAGGGGCTCAGTGTCCTTTACGTCAACAAGGACAATATCGCTGATCTTGTCCAGGTGCTCGATAGCAATGCGGGCGGCTTGCTCATAGCCGTCAGCAATCCTGATCGGGTGAATGCCGCGGTCCAGCAACTGCTCAGCTTCTTCCAGCAAGGCACCAGCCAGGACTGCAGACAAGACAGTGCACAACTGGTTCAGGAAAATGTTAAAACTTGTATATGCAATACAAGTTAGATGCTGCCTTGGAAATCTGAAGGTTCCAAAATTAAGCTGGAAGTATCTTAGAGGCTGAGACCACCTAATCTATTTTTAAAAAGAGAGCCTCTTTTTTCGGTTCTAGCAGAGGTCTAGTGGGTCTCCCATTATAGCCGGATGTTCAACTATCAGTGATGTAAAAAGTGTAATTAAAGAACATAATGTAAAAACATTATAAGGGGAAAAAAACCTGTTACGTTTCCTGGGCTAGAGATTTCTATTCTGTGACACTTATGCTCCTAATAAAAACTTACTTACCCCCCCCCCCCAACTTTAGTGCCACAAAGATGAGTTCTGTTTGTTTCAACACTGCTACACTCCAAACACATCTAGAACAGTATCTGGTACCCAATTAAGGTTTGAATAAATGAATTAAAATTCCATCTGCAGAAAAAGTAACCGTAAACAATTCAACTCTTTAATCTTCCTCAACTTAACATTTCAGAACCTCAGAAAAAATATAAGAACAGTAAAATGAACATTACTTATCAATAACATTTTGTCACACATATTTTCTCTGTACATGCACTCTTTTCCTCTTCAACTCTTTGAGAAATGTTGTAGAAATCAGGGCATTTTCTACTTCAATGCAGTGTATTGTACCTGTCACTCACAAAACTTAACACTGAAAAAAATACTACGTTGTGATACAGAATATACAATCAAATTCCCCTAAAAGCCCCACACATCCCACATAGCTAAAATAAAATCTGGCATCTGATCATGTTTTATGTATTACAGTTGATTGTCATTTCTCTTTAGCTCATTAATCTAATCACCTCCCCACTCCTTTTCTTTCATGATACTGAGTTTTAAAGGGTCTGGGCCACTTATTTTGTAGGGTATCCCTTCAACTTGGACTCATCCGTCGCCTTGTAATTTGATTCTGGGTAGGCATGTGAGCCCTGTGATTGTAAATAACACCTCTTAAATGAGAAAAATATTTGCCCTTTCTTACCAACCACTCCTGTGGTTCCATCTCCAATTTCATCATCCTGTGATTTGGACAGTTCAACCATCAGCTTGGCAATCTGATGGTCAACATCCATCATGCTCAAAATGGTGGCACCATCATTAGTTACAGTCACATCACCATCCTTATCCACCATCATTTTATCAAGCCCTAAAAAAAAAAAAAAAAGAAAAGCAGCCTATACAAAAATCTGTAAAGTGTTAAAAGTCTTGACCCAGGTCCTAGTTAGGAATTTATCATAAACAAATTATTACAATCTAAAATGGCTAAACACAATAGGAACATGGAACGTTAAGAACCATGAACCAAAGTAAACAGGAAATTATAAAGCAAGAGATGGAACACCTCACCATTGCAGTGCGCGGTGTTAGCGAACTATAATGGACTGGAACGAGACATTTCCAGCAGTGTTCTGCTTTGGAAATGACAAGCTCACATGAAAGAGTAGCTTTAATATCGAGGCAAGATGTAGCATAGGCAGTTAGGGGTTACTTTGCAAGTTCTGACAAAATGATAGCAATCAGACTTCTAGGAAAACCTATGACATAACCATTACTCAAGCCTATGCTCCAACCACAGAGGCTAAAGATGAAATTGAAAACTTTAATGCAAGTATTCAAGAAGAAAGTGATCGCACACCAAAATAAGACATCCTTATAATTATAGGTGACAAGAACACAAAGGTAGGAAATGAAGCAGAATCAAATGCTGAACAATTCAGACTACGGGCCAGAAATGAAGCAAGAGATTGGCTCGTGGATTTCTGCAAAGCCAACAACTTGTCCATCACAAGCACATGCTTCAAACAACTGAAACATGTAGTCATCACAGATGGTCAACATAGAAATACAGACTGCCCTGGCTGGTGTGGCTCAGTGGATTGACCGTTGGCCTGTGAACCAAAGGGTTGCTGGTTTGATTCCTAGTCAGGGCATGTGCCTGGGTTGTGGGCCAGGTCCCCAGTTTGGGGTGTGCGAGGGGCAACCACACACTGATGTTTCTCTCCTTCTCTTTCTCCCTCCCTTTTCCTTTCTCTAAAAATTAAATAAATAAAATCTTGGGGGGCGGGGGGGAAGAAATTACAGACTATGTTAGTAACAGGAGCTGGAGAAGCTGTATCCTTTCTGCCAAAACCAAAGCAGATTGTGGTACTGACCACAAACTGTTCGTATTGAACTTCAGGGTAAAGCTGAAGAGCACCAGAAGAAACTGTAGAGTCAAAATATTATGTAAATAACATTCACGATGGATTCAAGTCCACATAAATAATAGATTTGCATCGTTAAACTTAACTGACTGAGAGGGAGAAGTGTGAACTGAAACTAGAAATATTATTATAAGGAGAATGTGAAAAGACAATGTTGGAAATAAAAAAGGGAAAAAAACCTTGAGATGGATGACAGAAAAAACAAACCTTAAGAATCGTTAGAGACAAGAGAGGTAAAAGGTGACAAAAGCAGGCTTAGAATTCTGAATGCAGTTTTTCAATGACTATCATGCAGAGATAATGAAAAATATTACAATATTAAAACAGTGAATGTGAAGAGATAGAGGAAAACAAAAAAGTAAAAGCAAGTGATCTCTACCAGAAGATTCAAGAAATAAAAGAGAAATTCAAATCTGGATTAGGAATGCTGCATGACCAATGAGGAAGCACATTATTTGATCAGGAGAAAATAAACAAAAGGTGGAGACAGTGCATGGAACAGACAGAGGAGAAAAAATACAACAGATACTTCTGAAGAAGATTCCTATGAGGAAGGATTCTAGAAAGCAAAGTGAAAGCTGCCCTGAAAGTACTGGGAAGAAATTAATCACGAGGGGTAATCTGTCAAAACCCTAATGAGACTATGTCAACACGGAAAACAAAAAATGGCCCACAGACTAGAAACATTCAATATACATCCCGACCATCGAGAAAGGAGATGCCAAGTGCAGTAATGACTGGATCATTGCTCGGATTTCCCACACTACTGTAAGCATTTGCTGGATGGTGGAGTGCGCCAAAGAATTTCAGATCACTCTGTGCTTTATAAGACGACAGGAAAGCCTTTGATGGCGTCAACTGCAAAAAGCTATAAGCTGCCCTGCAACAGGCATGCCTCAGACTCCACTGTCCTGACACATAGCCTGTATGGTGAGCAGGAAGCCGCTGTCAGGAAGCATAGGGAGAGACAGAATGGTTTTCTATCAGCAAAGGTGCCAGACGAGGGTGCACTTAATCTCCGTATTGTTTTATTCTGCCCACAGAACCGGGCTAGATTAAGAGGAAGGAGGGAAAATAGATAGAAAAATATTACTAACTGAAGACATGCAGAAGATGGCATTTTACTGGCCGAAAAAAGCGCCAAAGCAGGGCTGCATCTGAACACCAAGACAAAGATCATGACCACAGAAGAAACACACTTTAACACAGACAATGAAGACACTGAGATGTTAGAGGTTCTGCTTACCTTGGCCCAGTCATCAATTCAAATGGAGACTCAGCCAAGAAATCAAGACAAGGCTGAGACTCAGAAGGGCAGCAATGGAAGAATTAGGAAGGATCCCTAAGAGCCAAGATGCGTCATTAGAGACCAGAGCTAATATCATCTACAGGCCTGCCTTTCCCATTACTAGGTATGGACGTGAACGTTGGACAGTGAGGAAGGCTGATAGGAAAATAATCAAATCATCTCAATTATGATGTTGGAGGAGAGCTCTATAGATACATTGAACAGCCAGGACGATGAATAAGTGGTTTCTAGAGGAAATTAATCCTGAAGTACCATTGGAGGCAAAAATGGCAAAGCTGCTGCTGTCCTATTTTGGGCGCATCACCAGAAGGCAGATGTTTTTGGAGAAGACAATTATGCTGGGTAAAACAGAGGGCAAAAGGAAAAAAGGAAGGCCGAATATGAGATAGATTGAATCTACAGGAACCGAGCAGAACAGGTGAGAATAGGACATTGTGGACATCACTCTTTTCACTGTGTCACCAAGAGTCAGAGCTCAATGGCATGTAACATATACACGATTTGGAAATGGAATGATGTTACGTGGAAATAAAAGAATCTGACCTAAAACTGTACACACATTATGACCATAATCATATTTAAAGGGTACGGAATACACCAAAAGTTTGGATGTAGTAGGGGAGTGGAATGGCCCACCCACCCCCCTCTTCTGTAAAGATGCTTTATTGACTAGTTTCTGATTTAAAATTTTTGTTAAAAGACTCAGAATATTAGTCTCTTACCATTTGGTCCAAGTGATGTTCTCATTGTATTTGCTACAGCCTTTGCTGCCATTATATGAGACTAAATGAAACAGAAAAAAGCAAATATTCAAGTTACATTAATTTTAACAGTTGAAAGCATACAGCTGATGACTGATTTTAAGACCGCTTTGCAACGCCAACCTCATACAGCCATAAACATGCAGCACCCTGAACGGTCGCACAATGGTTTACGGCAGAAATACATTCTCTCGAGTGGTGCAGCCAATACAGAACCCACACACAAAGGGTCATTCTTCCTTGTCACCTGCAAGGGTATTGCTACTGAGAGAAACCGAAGCTTGAAACCATCCATTCTTGTTTTCACACAGAATTAGGTCCATTTTATCTCCATGTCGAGTTTGCTGTCTATTCTTGCTGTCACAACGTAACCCAGATCCACAGGACCCTACAGAAATCCAGGGACTCTTGTCTTTCCTCCTTTCCTTCAGATTCATCCTATATCCAAGCCATCATTTTTTCTCTGTTGCTTCAGTCCCCAAATCTTCCCTGCCCCTCCCTGTCCAGTGTCTCAACATGAAAGTCTAAAAGCTTCAGCTTTTCCAAGTCCTCCACAATCTTGAGACCTAGTTTCCTTCCAGTGAAGATGGTCTGTGCCTGTTCCCCAAACATGCCCTCTGACCCCTGGACCAAGGACACACAAAAGGCCCTCTTGATAACCCACCAAACCCTCAACCAACTTTTAAAGCAGTTCAGATGTACATGCTCTGTGACGCCTTCCCTGGTCACCCCACTTGACAAGTAACAAGATACCAAGTTCATTAGATCTGTGAAAATGTTGTAATCCTTAAAATATACTTTGACTGGTATGTCTGCATAATGGAATTTTCATAGGGAGGTGGTTCCTAATGCAGGGTTTTGTCCCCCAAGAGGCATCTGGCAATTAATGTCAGTGGGTAGAGCAAGGTGGAGATGCTGCTTAACGGCCCACACAGGACAGCTCCCGCCACACACAGTAACCTGGCCCCAAATGTTGCAGTGCCAAGGCTGAGAACCCAGGTCTGAACCAGTGCTTCAACCACGGCCCCGTTCTTCACTAGCTCTGTGACCTTAAGCAATTACTTACCTGCTGTGGGCCAAGTTTTCAATTCTGTAAAGTAATACCCGAGTGTGAGGATTACCATGAAATAATGCACATAACTAACCTGTAGCTTCTATTGCACTATTTTACGGGGTGCCTGTGTTGAATGTTACCTTCTCTGCTGGTCCCTTTTAGAGAAAAATGGAACTGAATACGTAATACAAGTGGCCTGAGTAACTACCATGAATCAAATACTGTGTGGTCACTCCTTAGGTTACCCCACTGAACACACATCCTCAGCATGACAGAAGTGTATTACCCGCCCCCTGCCCCCCTTAGAAAAGGTTCAAAGAGGTTGCACAACTTGTCCCAAGTCAAACAGTCAGTGGAAGAACTGTACTGTTTCTTAATTTATGTAAAACCCCCAAGACATTAAGTGAACAGGGATGTCTCAGACCCTGTGACAAAGCCTGTACATGTTCACACCGTGGATTACTTCCCTTTATAACAACCTCTAAAGTCAGTGCCCTCTCTCCCTTCCTCAGTGCTTGCTTGTCCATGTCTGTGCTCAGATGACCAGTCCTCACCAGGACTCCTACGACGGTCTCTGACTCTGCAGGTCTTCTGTATTCCTTCACTCCAGCCCAAATGCGGCTCCCTAAGGTTCAGTACTACCTAAGCTTAGACTCTGCTCAACGCCCGTCCTCCCCACGGGATAGCACCTTGACTGGGGGGTATTCAAGGACTTCCATCTTTGGAAACTGATGTTAACTTGAAGCAGACTGTGTTCCATCCAAACCAGGGTGCACTCTCCCCCTGCAACGGGCCGGGCCACTTCCTTCTCAGGTCTTTGCTTTTACTGCTTCCCTTTTCCAGAAGGCTGGCTCAACCTCATTCAAAGCATGACTCCATCCCTGATCAAAAGCTACCTCTATCAATGTCTGAAAGACACCTCCAACTTTCATCTGCATCCCCTCAGATTACTGGTGATTCTGGTCACACACCGCCTTGTACTTTGGTTACTGGTGTCCATTTCTCACTGTTACGGTAGTATTTCCTTCCTTAAGGGTCTCCGTTTAGAACTTTCACGACACTGCATCCAGGAAAACGCCATGCACGGAAGATACTCAAAAATGAAATACTCCATAAATGACTAAACCTTTAGGAAGTGACAAAATAAACCTTCATTTCTTTTAGGGCTGTTGCAGGTACACTAGCTGAAGATTAAGCATCAGTCTTAAACGTCCAGGTGACCTGAGAGTACTTTCTCCGCATCTTACTGACAAAAACACTGAACCGTAAGGCTGCCAGGCTGGAAAACCGAGCGAGACGCGGGTTCCCTGCTTGTGACTTATAAGTGTCCCATCCCACTCTGAAGGGCGCTTGAGGCTCACCCTAACCCCTAAAGGCTTTCACGTTGGCCTCTCCCAAGCTCTAGGAGCGGGATGCGGGTCAGCGCACGAGAGGCATTCCCTCGGCCTTTCCCCCGGAGCACATGGCAGAACCGCTCTTGGGCTTGCGCAGGCGCAGAGCCATGGGGTTCGGCCGTTTCCTTGTATCCCACCGCCAGTGGGTCCCGGTCCCGTTACCTTGAGAGCCTCCAGTCCCATAAGACGAGTCTTGCGGTCCTGATCCTTGATGATGAGGAAAGGACGCCCATATTCATCGAAGGCGAGAGTCCCGACTGACGCCATAGTGCAGCAGCTGAGGTTACTTTGCCGCTACCGGCCGAGACTACTCTGGAATCTAGAACGCAGCTTCCGCTCACGGGACGGCTCCAAAGCTCGCGCATGCGCATGAGCAGACCGATTTTTTTTTTTTTTTTTTTTTTTTTTTTTTGAGACTGGTTTAACGCCAAACAGTACTTTCTGGAATCGGCGGCCTTCGGAAACTTCTATCATCTGGGAAGCTGTGGGGGGAAGTTCGAAGTCACGAACGGGAACCTTACAACCCACAAGCCAAGAGGAGACAGAATTTAGTCATTCCATGAAGTTATACATTTTAGAATATCTGGATATTGAATTCCAACAAGCAACTCACTTACTTAGAGCATTCTTTTCTCCCTCCTTCCTACCTCTACTCCAAGAAGATGGTAGAACCCACTTCCGGGTTTTTCTTTGTTACTGTGGGAAATCTCGCGATGGAAGGAGAAGGAGGAGGTGAGGTCGGCCGTGCGTGGTGGGCCCTTTGGGTGGCGTCCTGCGCATAGGCACGCCGTGGGGCTCGCGGTTGGCCGGAGTCTCCTCCGACTAGACCGTCTGTGTCGGATGCTGGCGGCAGTGGAAGCCCCTGGGGCTGTTCTTCACTGCCTGGCTTGGGTGCACAGTGCTCGTGGTCGCCGCGCCCCTCCTCCCTTCGGGGCTTGCGCGGCTGCCCGGTCTCGGGTGGTGGGTTGCGGGTGCGTTTGCTTGTATTGGTATCTAGCTGCCAGGAACTGTTAGGAGCGTTTTAGGGCGAATAAGTCACGTAGTGCTTGGCACTCTCGATGTGGTAAGGGTACTGCAGTCCCACTCTCCGGGTGGGAATCGCAGCTCTGTCATTTTACTAGCTGTGTCTTAGGGGCAGTGACCAATCCTCTCTGTGCATCAGTTTTCTCATCTGCAAAAATGGCAGTGATAGTGTAGTATCTGTCTTACCCAGCAGCTATACGGCTTCAGGGAGAACATTGCCTGGCTCTTAGCAAGCGCTGTTTAAGTGTTTGTTAAGAAATGCCCATTTTGCGTATATGGCCCAGTAACCTGCCCAACGTCATACAGCTAGCTAGTAAGAAACAATTGCACAGCCTTGGGCTAAGGGTCCTACTCTGAAGCCCCGTGTTGTGCTGCCTCGGAAAGCTCTTTCCTGGAAACCCTAAATAGTACCCGGTCCCCTAAATCCCTTACACTGGTTCTTCTTTAGAACATTGGTTCTTTATAGCACTGGTCATGACCAAATATTTTATGGATATTTGGTATGAGTTTTAAGCCTTCCTGTATTCCAACTGCCAAAGAACAAGGATTTAACCCCTGTGTATTCCTAGTCTTTATTAGCTACTCAGCTGTTGAAATGAGTGCATGCATTATAACATGGTTGACCCTGGCCTGAAAGTCAAAACCTGGCTTTATTGTTGGAGGTTCGGTGATCACTTACCTTCTTCTAGTGCTTAGCCCACTGATTCTCAAGACAGAGTGATGATCCAAGGACATTTTAGATTTTGGAGTCAGGTCTCAATTCACTTGGCCGATTCAGCATTTTCTCATTCAAAATGGTGAATTCTGCAGTTTCTCTGGCTCATTAGATTGTTGTGGAGTATAGGAAATGTCTAATGATCTCCATACAGTTTATTTTTATTTTCTGTCAAAACATGGGGGGGAAAAGGTTTTTCCTAGTATTAGGTACTACATATCAAAAGCACACAAATGACATTAGACTAATAATACAAGAAAGCCTTTAAGGACTAAAAAATATGTTACAGGGACATAAAATATATGCTGTATTTTTTTAACTGGTATGTGAATACAAGTATACAATAGCTCTTAAATACTGTGACATGAAAACATAAACCCCAGTTTAAACACATGTGACAGGTCACAATTCCAAATAGGGCCGTTCTTTTTTCTGGCCTTTGTCCTTTTGCTTGAACTTAGATGAGAACCCTGATTACTTTTTTGTGCATCCCAGTCATTGCCTCTAGCTTTAGGTAACCCAGATCTGTCCCTGAAAATTGAGATTTTCAACCATTATCAGAAGTCAGTAATAAGGCAAACGTGGGGACAATAGAAGTTGACGTCTTTGAATCCTTTACTTTTAAGGACTAACTCCCTCCCAAGTGCTTCACAGAAACAACCAGTGGCCACCACGGCTCTCATCTAATGGAATGGCTCCATGTTCCAAACAGCACACGTGACAGAAGTCTTTGTCATTTATTCATATCATAGTAAACAGTTTTATGACCCTAAGCATGTTCCATTAAAAGGATTAGAAATTTGTAGAAACACCCGTGATTTTAGTTTTGAATCTTCAGGGGCTGCTTTTTACTGATCAAATGGTTTTTAATTGAATGGAGGTAACAGTATAATTATATATTGGATTTACGTAGTAACTTTAAAAGGTCCTACACATTTTTGCGTAGTTAATAGACTTGCAGGTGTAAAAACTTGTGACAGGAAATTCAGTGATTTCATTAAGGGATACACTGCTGCCGGTGTTGCCTTTCTTAAAAACACGACTATTCTAGTGACTTTGCTCAAAATTTCATCCCAGTGCACAAGAATAAAATACACCCTTAGCCTGGCATCAAGGTCTCACACTTGCCTTCCTGTACTGTCTACCAATCTGCTCAGCAAATGGTTTCTCCACCTTCAATGCCTTAGTCCCAAGGCTTGCTCTTTTGCTAATGTCCTTTTTTCCAGAATCCTCATGCACAGCTCAAATTCTGTCTCAACACCTTCCTGGTTCTGTCATTGGGATCAATCTTTCTTCTATCTTCCCCTATATCCCCACAGCATTTTTGTATACCTTATAACATTTCTTCCAACTTGCCTTGTGTATGTCTCAACTGGACCCTACCAGGCACACGGGTTAGATGGGAGGCCCTGAAGACTGGGGCTCTTTATTATATCTTTTGCTGATTGAATTGAAGGGTACAAGTCTACAGAGGTGAAATAGAATTAGGGTTGTCTAATTAACCGTCTACTGGCTTATGCTGACTAGAGAAACTATTAATGGGCAGATGGATAAACAAAAATTGGTATATCCATACAATGGAATATTTGGCTATAAAAAGGAATGAAGTGCGTATACACAGTAAAACATGGATGAATCTTAAAAAATATTATGCTAAGTGAAAGAGGGCAGTCACAAAAGACCCCATACTATATGATTTCACTCCTGTGAAAGTCCAGAATAGGAACTCTATAGAGACAGATTAGTGGTTGCTTAGGGCTGGGGATTGGGGTGGGTAGGATAGAGGGGTGGTAATTAAAGGTTAAGGGGTTTCTTTTTGAGGTGATGAAAATGTTCTAAATTTGTGACATCTATGAATATAATAAAAACTTTGTAAATTCTACATATTGTGTATGAATTACATCTCAAGAGAGTTGTTAAAAATTACTAATCTCTTCCCCCCTCCCTCTGTGATGGTAGCTAACAGTCATCACTTACTCTTTCAGGCCTGTGCTAAAGGCTTTATATGTATTATTTATTTAACTGATTCAATAACCCTGTGAGGATAGTATTACTTCCAAATCTTACAGGTGAGGAAACGCAGCTTTAGCAACAACTTACCTAATGCCACACAACTGGTTAAGTTCTGAGATTCCAGAACTTTGTGACTCAAATCCTCTTAACCACTGTGCTGTACAATTGGGATGCCCACAGGATAATTTTATACAAGGCGTGGTAGATGTGCTTTGACTATTTAAAAAGTAATCAGATGCATGACTGCTATGGCATGTGAGGTCCTCCACACTATACTGAAAAGTATAACTGTAAATGTGTTTAAAACTCTTGCTTTCTATCACACACCATCATCTTCCTAAACTTTTATTTTACCTCCATCACTAGCGCCAGAAGTAGGCTTTTGTTGTTTTTGTTTCTGAGTTGTTTTCTGCTATGAACCAGTTTTAAAATTTGCTTTGGGGAACCTCAGACATCAAGAAAAACAAAGCTCCGTGTATGGGAGGTACTGGTGGTTGGTCAGCTGCCCTGGAGGGGAAACTCACTGCTGTGAACCAGCTGTGGTGAGTCCTGTGTTCACATTTGTCCCTCCCCAAATTATAACATCACCACATTTCATGGGTATGGTCGGTGGAATAGTGACCCCACCCCCAACCCCAAATAGGCCCATGTCCTTGTTCCCAGGGACTGTGACTATGTTACATGAGAGATTTTTGCAGATGAGATTCAGGTAAGGACTTAAAGATGGGGAGATTATCCTGGATTATCTAGGTGGGACCAATGTAATTATTGGGGTCCTTCTAAAGGAAAGAAAGAGACAGGAGGGTCAGAGAAAATATTATGACGAAAGCAGAAGCTGGGACTGTTGTGGGTCACTGGCCAAGGAGCGTGAGCAGCCTTTAGAAGCAGGAAAAAGCAAGCAAACCCATCTCAGACAGTTTACCTCTCTGAACTGCAGGATAATAAACGTGTATTGTTGTAACGTACTCGTCTGTGGCACTAGGAAACTAATCCAATGGGCTTTCGAATAGCTTGCTAATTTCTGAAACCAACAAATTTATTGTCCTCCCTCCTTTTGTTCTCTCTTCCCTATGGGTTCCTGTTTTTAATCTCAGCTCCTCAGCTAGAGGGTTCACTGCTTCAGGGCAGGACTGGCTTGTTCCCTGTGAGGTTCAAGTGCCAGGCACTGTTCTTGGTGCTTTACCTGCACCGACTCATTTCATCCTCACAATGACCTGCTGATCTCCACTTTGCAGATGAGGAGATGGAGGTTCAGAAAGGGGAAATCACACCATTAGCAAAGTATCTGGCTGGGGTCCTAAACTTGCAGGCTCCTGCTCTTACCTGTGGTGCTGTGCTCCTTGGTAATCAATTTCAAAATTAATTTCAAATCAATTTCAATCTGAAATACTTGAAATCTAATTAAGAATGAGTTTTAAAGGATGAAATTGAAGAGGAGGATATTTAAGATACCATTCATATCTCTGTAATTGGTGATTGGAATTTTTTCTTTATACTTGTGATAGCACTGAAATGATTACTTTTTGTTTTTAGATCTACTTTAAAAATCTCATTATTATCATATTTCAGATTTTTAGTAAAACCTTAGTCTTGTCTCTTCTGTTATTTCGAATTGTGTATTTGCAACTGGATTAGAGATGCTTGACCAATTTTGATACAAAATCCTTTCATCCTATTGGAAATAGGGTAATAACTAGGTATTTTCATGCTTATTTATGAGGCTTTGTTCTGAACCATAAAAGTATGGAGTTCCTGGTTAACATTTGTATTAATGGATATTGAATTAATAAAATACCAAATAGGTATAAATACATCCTAAAGCTGACTCTTAGAGACAAAAAAAAAAAAGTTGGAAAGAAGAAATTTTAGTCTTCTATTAGTATCAAGTAATTTTCTCTAAAACATCTTAGTTTAGTTCATGGAATTTAGAACTCATTGTGGAATCCCACACTAGTAATTTAAATTGTATTCAGCTAAATTATCTTTGTTTAAAAAGCATGCGTTTATTTCTCAACAAGTGGGAGAAAAGTACTACCTTGAATTTCGGATTTGGGACTACCTATATATTTTCTGCTTGTTCTCAATCTAGGTACAGCCCCAGAAACACTTAAAGAAGAAAGTCAGCCAGGATATGTTCTACCTACAAGTCTTGAAGCCAGTGGTTTGAAGAAGAGCAGCTGGGGCTTCTTACTTACCGGGGTTGTCGGTGGCACACTGGTGGCCGTGTATGCGGTGGCCACCCCATTTGTAACCCCAGCCCTTCGAACAGTTTGCTTGCCTTTTGTACCTGCAACTACAAAGCAGATTGAAAATGTTGTGAAAATGTTGCGAAGAAGAAAAGGACCTCTGGTGGACATCGGTAGTGGTGATGGACGGATTGTGAGTTATGATGAGGCATTTTAAGGTTTAGCACCAGAATTGTTAAAATTCTGTTTCACGTTTCTTATGAGGATTAAGTAAAGACTCGCTAAACCTGACGGTTTAATAGTCATTTCATTTTGTGTTTGGCTGAACTTTCAAACCCTCCAGCATGAATATGGAGTGTATTTTTCTCAGATTGTTTTTTTCTTAAAGGAGAAAGTGCTCTGTAGATATACCAGGTAAAAAGGAACAATTAATTGGTAATTATGAAATTGCCTGTTAAGAAACTTGGGCCACTGCCCTGGCTGGTGTGGCTCAGTGGATTGAGCACTGGCCTGTGAACCAAAGGGTTGCTGGTTCAATTCCCAGTCAGGGCACATGCCTGGGTTGTGGGCCAGGTCCCTAGTTGGGGGTGTGTGAGAGGCAACCACACATTGATGTTTTCTTTCCCTCTCTTTCTCTCTCCCTTCCCCTCTTTCTCTAAAAAAACAACAACTAAATAAATACAATATTAAAAAAAAAAAAAGAAAGAAACTTGGGCCAATAGAGGTGGCCTAACTAGAAGAAACATATTCAATTATGGAGTTTCACTGTTTTACATTTTTGTACTACTTATGTTTGTTCCTACATTTATCTATACTTATACATGTGTAATTCCTATGGGATAACAGTTAAAATAGGGAAGAGTATTAACCCCGATTTTTTGAAAGGTCAGATTTTAGTGACCTTTCAAAAAATGGGGGTTAATGACCTCACTTTAACCTCTCCTCCCCAACACACCACTGGGAAGCTGTATTACTTAACTCAAGGTGCTGACTGGCAAACGGGTGTCCCAGAGCATGTTCCTTCATGGACAAGGTGGCACCTAAGGAACTAGGCCTCCGTTCAATGAGCCAAAAAGTGAGGGTAGCAGTAATCAAGGCTAGGGTCCTGGAAACCTTTAGTGTGGAGACCAGCAGGCTGCCGCGATGCCTTTCAGCAGCCCCTCTCCACATAGTCCCTGCAGTTTCATCATGGTGACTCAAGCGAAATCAGGAAGAGGTTAAAAAGTGCCTTGTGTTTATAAGAAATCAGAAGAGGTATATATTAATCAGGAAGAAGTTTTAAAATCCAGATTTGAATGCTTTATATATTTTAATAGTATCTTTATGGTTTCTCAGAACATGTTCCTTCTTAAGGGGTGACACTAGTTACTCTGGAAGTTACTGTATGTGGGACAGGTCCTTCAAGGATGCTCTCTCAGCGAGTGGTGGCAAGACCAAGTGAGTAGAGAGACCCCAGTGAACAGCCCACCACAGGGACCTGCCCACTCTCCCTGTCACCTTACATAGGTAGTGGTATTGTGCCGTTGACTTTGTTCTGATTTGTTCCATTTTACTTGTATCTGCTTTCAATTTTGAGTGAACAGTCTTAAATACTAAGGAAATATGTAGTAAATTGCAGGTTCTTTGTCAACACATTATTTTTATTGCATATTACAACTATTCACAATATATTCTATTCACCTGCTGGTGTGATGTCACCGATGGAGAGAGACTAGGCTTTCAGCAACTTTTGTCAGACGAACCAGAGGTTGGCCAATCCAGAACTAATTACATAGTTGTCTAAAGCAAACCTGACTGTCTGTTCTGATGCTTGAGGTGAAATCTTTGACAAAACATGGAAACTGGGTTAAAATTGACTGGCATTATCTTGTCCACAAATCTACATAATTTTAGAGATCTATCTTTAAATGATGTCTTGAACAAAGGAGTTGCCTTTTGATTGGACATTTTATGATTGTAGTCTGTAAGCAGGAAATACATAATTTCCTAGATAAGTTGATGTTTTTCTTTTTATCTTGAATAAATACCCACCTCTTTCTGCAGGTGATAGCAGCTGCAAAGGAAGGATTCACCGCTGTTGGTTATGAATTAAACCCATGGCTAGTTTGGTATTCCAGATACCGTGCTTGGCGAGAAGGGGTACAACACCTGGCCAGATTTTATATTTCAGATTTGTGGAAGGTATGTAAGGCAGAGAGCAGTCGTAGGAAACTCCATCTGAAACTTTATAGTTCATCATTAGTATGATTGCAAACTGAAGAATGTATAAAAGTAATTAAAATACACGTGTATATTTTAGCATAATGAAATGTGAACACCTTTTAAATGGATAGATTTGCAAATCAGCTAGAGTATAAGCTTAAGGTTCATCATGTGAATTCCAAGAATTTGCCCAAATAAAAAAGTTCACATATTTATTTATTGCAAAATTTTGATCTCATTTGGAAATCTTATAAATTGTAATGTAGGCCTTAACTTAATGTTGTTCTTGGTAAATAGAAGACTTTTCTGTGTGTGTGTGTGCGCGTGTGTGTGTATTTAGAGAGAGACAGAGATGGGTGCAAAGAAAAAGAAGCCACCAACCATACTTGCCATGGCTTCTCTTGCTCTTCATAAAGTACAAGATACTTCCAAGTTTATTAGTACTCTAAAAAATAGCTTTGTACTTTTGCTTTAGGAATGCTCCATAAAATGGTTTTTCTTAAATAAGAATTTCCCATTGTAATGGTGTCATCAGCAGCTTACAAAAATTCACTTGCTTTTTGCTTGCAGTTTTTTTTATACCATATGTACATAAATGATCTCCCTGTAGAGTAAGTAAGACTTTTATTGGGCAATACAAATTTTGACTGGCAAAGCAGCACCCCCCCACCCTCCCAGTTTTTCAACCAAAGATTATTTTATTGCATTTTTTGCTTAGTATTTTAGAGAAGAAGATGGCGACTAGAATTTTAAGGATGGTTCAAGATAAAAAACTGGTAGTCTGAGATCCCTTGAGTTCTTGCAAAGCTACCTTGGTATAGAGTAGAGTAGGAAGGTGTGGACCAGGGTTACAAGTGGCCCAGAGCAAATTGGCTTGGTTACCAGCTGGTCATTGGTTAGGTCACTCGCCATGTGACAGGTGACCCCTGGGACAGGCCCTGCATGGAGTTGCTATGAGGATGAGATTAGATGATTTATAGGGAAGCATTTGGAAAACTGTGATGGATTGAACTAGCATGAATGAAATGTGCACGTGCTTTTTTTCCTTATGAAATCTACAAGGAGACCACTCTTTGTGAAAACTTACTATTTGGTGAAATGTAAAATTGCTACTCATTTTGAAACAAAAGTTAAGCTGGATGTTTGGTTTTTAAAAATTAATCTCTAAATGATTTCCTCCTCTTTAGGTTACTTTTTCGCAGTACTCAAACGTTGTTATTTTTGGGGTGCCTCAGATGGTGAGTATGCATGCTCCTGTCCTGTCTGTTCGGTTTCAGGTCATGAAGACCCTTCCAGCTCTGACAGACTACCTTGCTATGTTATGCTCACCCGTGTGCAAAATGATGGCCTCCCAGATATTCTGAGGGGACCTAGATTTCAGTTTATTGGTTAAGCAAAATACTTCAGGGTCTTAAAGTTTAATCATGGATGATTCAGTCTTATTTTTAAACTTTTGCTTCAGATAAAAATCTCAATTACCTACTTATGCCCTAAAAATTCCAGCCTGAAAACTGGAGACTTTATGAGCTCCCATCATCTAATGTAGTTGGAGGTTTTCATGGTTGCTCACTTCCATCCAGCTGAAATCACTTGGGAAAGTTAATGGGATGTTCTCTTTGAATTGATCATTTCTCTGATTTTGCAGTAAGGTAATTTTGAGGGCAGAGGAGTGCTGACTAGTTTCAATTGACCTCAGATGACTGATTGGTACTGAACTTTGATTATGTATTTTCAAAAGTGAAAATACCGCAGCATTGCGCTGCAAATGGCCCTAAATTTAGTCTTTGGGAAGATAACCACGGTGGGATGCTTCTGTTGTAATTGTTGGTTTACAGACCATGGAAAGAAACCCCTTTTCACTTTTCAAAGTCTGTAATTGTAGCCATAATAATCTTGGTGAAATTGGATGTTTGTTGAAATGCCACTATAAAGCTGATATGCTTTTCAATTTTAAAAAAAGGGAAATTTACTTTTTTGGATGTTTCATTTTCTTACTCATATCTTAATTTTTGTACAAGAAGTTTCTAATGCTTGAGAAATTTATTAGCCCCTGAACCTTCAGTGGAATGACATTTTCTTTTATTTTTTTGAAGTTGATTTAGAAGTGTTGTGTTACATATTCTTGAAAGTGACAGATTCTGTATGTTTGTTATTTTTGGTGAGCCTAAAATTAAGATGAAACCTTGGTGTCCATACTTTTGTTATAGAACTGAAAAGAGATAGAAGGGCATGATCATTGGCCATTAAAAACAAAACAAAACTATTCAGGTTCATGTAATTACTATGAATTTGATAGTTATTTACTAGTTATGGTGTTTGGGCATTCCTTCAGAATAATGAGCATTCGGGGGCAAATAACTAACTTGAAATCCATGCTTCCTAAAAAATAGAAAGTTGATATTTATTGGGACTTCCATGCAATGTTGAGAGGTTGGATGATGACTTGAGATGTGGGCTTATGAAGCCACAGCAGCTATGTCCCAGTGGGGGGCAGCAGTGGCCTTTGCTAGTCATTGTCACCGCATAACCTGTGGGCTCCAGTTCCTTGTGCTTCCCTTATGATGACTGAAGTATAGTCACTTTTTGGAGCTGTTCACTCAGGGGAAAAGAGTTCTATTATTTTGATGAACGCTTTTGCAATCATTGTCCATTCTTCTGTATATAGAAGAATTCTTAAATAAGGAACTTAACAGTATTTCACTATTTCCAAGAAAAAGGGGCGCAGCTGAAATGCAGGAAGCACCCACTTTCCCTGGGATGGCAGGGATTCAGCCACCCTGTGGTTTTCTGCGCAGGTGGATTGATCACAGGTGCAGAGAACCCAGGTGGCTTCCGTTGGTCTGGAGGCCCACTTTCGGGTGTGGAGGGCCCGCTTTCTGCCTTCATCAAGCTTTGCCTACATGCCAGATGTGAGTGGGAGAGAGAGCACTGTCTGGGGAGCCAGGGGGCAGGTCTGCCATCAGTGAGGTGAGTTGTGTGAGCCCTGAAAAGTCCTTTTATCTGTTTGGACCCCATCATTCACTCTTCTATTAAAATGCATTTCCCTTCCCTGAGCATGGGTCAGTATTCTGGTCATGCCTAGGTGGTCCAGCAAAGCCAGGATGGCAGGAAACGTTTCCTGGACAGCTGAAGCACACGTAGGTCACGAGAGAGCCAGGGGGACCGTTAGGGAACTTCAGAGGTAGAAACCCTGGTGTTATAAATCCTCACCCTGCTTCTAATAGCAGACTGACTATTTCTAACAGCTCTTT
Source organism: Furipterus horrens (assembly GCF_987537825.1). Lineage (NCBI taxonomy): Eukaryota > Metazoa > Chordata > Mammalia > Chiroptera > Furipteridae > Furipterus > Furipterus horrens. The sequence continues at coordinate 28,042,787 of NW_028327175.1, forward strand.
GTTGCTTGAAATTAGAGGTGTCCTAACATTGCAACCCTGGTGTGTATTTAACATACAGGAATGAGGAATCCCATTGGACCTGGTAAATCTTGTAGTAGGATTGCAAATAGCCACATTTAAGACTAGCTTATCCCCCAAGAACATTCTTTGAAAATGAGGAACAGATCATTTATATCCTTGATTAAAACCCTTCCATTCTTCTTGCTGCTTCAAAGCAGTGAGGATAATGCCTGAACCCTTGGCATGGCCCAGAGGCCTGGCATGGAGTGGCCCCTGCTTCTCTCAGCTGCCTGTCCACTAGCCTTGTTTTACTCTCAGTCCTGGACTCCACTGTGTATGGCGCCATATCCTTCCTCTGATGTCAGTCTCGCAGCTCTAGGCCTGGTTAGTGGACACCTATTGACCACTCACGGTCCAATGTCTTTTCCTCTGAGAACGGTCCCTCATGCCCCAGTGGGATGAGCTCCAGTGCCCCTTGTTTTTCACTCACTCAGTGCTGGCTCCCCTGTCCTTAAAGGAGTTGATGCACATTTCCTTGTGTGGTGGCTTTGGCAGTGTCCTCGTGGCACTGCACTGCAAGCCTGAGCATGAAGACTGGCCTGTCATCTAGGCTGCCAGATCTCCAGCACGACAGCCCCAGCAGCCCCAGCAGAGAGTGATCACTCAGGGCGCATTTGTTAAGTGAATGAATAAATATGGTATAAACATACCCGTTAAGTACAGTTTTCCCAGTGGCCTATTACATTTTGTAACTTCAAAGAATGACTAATTTAATTATAGTTGTGAATCTGGTTTTGAATTCATGAATGAAAATATCAGCATGTTCTGATAAAGAAAAATCATTCATGATTGAATTATGTATCCTTCATCATTCATTTGACCAGTATTTATTCAGGGCCCACTTGGAATACTTCAGTAAATAGAAGAGAAAAACGTCCCTACCCCGGCTGCTTATATGCTAGTGGGGAGAGCAGATATTAAATGAGATGTCTATAAAATATATTGAGTGAGAGAAGGGGTTAAGTGCTATGGGGCAAACTAAAGCAAGAGGAGGATTGAGGCAGAGACAGCGTCCTTGAAAAGGAGCCATTGGAGGTGAGGGGGGAGCTGTGTGTCTGTGTCCAGAGGAGGGGAACAGCATTCCAGACAGAAAAAGAGCCACTTTGAAGGCACTGGGTGTGTGTGCCTGCTGGGTTCCAGGAGCTGCAGAGGGTGGGTGTGGCGGGGTCAGGGTGAGAGAGGGGACCTGGGAAGAGGTGAAATCAGAGAGGAACTAGGGCTGGGACATGAAGGACCCCGGGCCCTTGGAAGGTGGGAGCCATGGGTAAGGGGATTGAGCAGCGGAGTGGAGGAACAGACTGAGGCTGAAAAGGATCACAGGCTACCCTGGGGCAAAACAAAGAAGAGTCAGCGGGTGACTCCCAGGTTTTTGTTTTGAGCAACTGGAAGTTTGGAGTTGCCATTAATGAGCTGGGAAAGGTGCAGGCAGAGCAGCTTGGGAGAAGATCGGGGATTCCGGGTGGCATGTGACGTTTGAAATGTGTGTGGGGAGTGTCAGGTTGGTAGAGCTGGCCAGAGGGACCTGAGGCTCAGGAGAGGACTGCAGAGCAGGCGTTCAGGCATCAGCGCCTGGAAGAAGTTGAAGCCGAGGGTGACTGGCGTCACTCAGCGAGGGGCAGAGACATCCAAGGCCTGAGCCCTGACCTCTGACTAATGACGGGCACTCAGCAAAGGACTGGAGGACTGGAGAGGAGGAGCTGGGGAGGGCGGAGGTGCGGTGGTGGTGGGGGTGTTACCTAGAAGCCAAGCGAAGCCAGTGCCTCGGGGAGGAGGGCCCGAGGAAGGGACGCGAAGCTGCCCATGGCTGTGGCTAATTTGTCGTATAGGCCTTTGAGCTGCTTTCAGCTTATGTTTAAAGTTTTGAAGATGTAATTAGAGTGTAATGAGTTCGCATTACTTTGAAACCAATAACTGTATGAATAAGTTTGAATTCCATTAGACATACATGACACATCTCTGCTTCTCTTTGTGTATGATAACAAGACCCAGATTTGTTGCATATTTACGTGTAATTTAGTCAGTTAATTTCTTACGATTGAAATAGCTCCTTTCATTTTTAGGTTTATCTTGACTTAGCATATGACAGTCATTTGGAAATAAAGGAAACTGTAAAAGAGAAAAGAATAATGGTAACATGAATACATTTACAATTATCCTTTTTATGAGCAAAATTACCATAAGAAACCCTTGATATTTTGGAAAAACACATATTGTCTCATTCCTTCCTTATTTAATTTTTCCCTCAAGGAATAAACATTTTTTTTTTAAGTCATCTTTATCTGGCTGTTCAAAAAATAGAAAGATTCCATCCTTAATGGAATTTATTCTTTGTTATCATTGTGTTGATACTAACGAAGAATTAGAATTCTGGCTCACTCTAGCCACAGGTCATGTAGAGGAGATTTTCCAAGCCAATTTTAAAGGTATAAAATCTTCATAGAAGTACAGTTGATTTGTTTGTCTTGATTTACTTTGGTACTTGTAAAGGGAGTAGTTTTTGCGCAGATTGTGGTTTTGAAATACCATTTTCCAACCAGAGGAACCAGGAATGTGTGAGAAATGGCTGATCCCAGGGCTGAGAAAGGAAAGATAAAAAAGCCTGGAACATTTTGTTGAGATTGATTATAAGGAAGTGCTCAAAATATTTGATGGGAGCAGATCCAAAGGAAGGAGAAGCCTGCTTGAAGAGGCTCCTAGGGGCCAACCTGGGACGAGTTGAGCATTAGGATAAATGGGACAGTAGTGGATTATTACCCACTGACTGAAATAATCTAGGAGTTCATTCTACAGTGATAGTAGCTAGGTAGATAGAAGAGAAAGGTGTTTCTTGCAGTAGAAAGTAGAATTCCATCTAGAAGCAATGATGGAGTTAGCAAATCCACTCCACACTTTGCAACAATTATAACAAAAACTGACTCCGGCCAGAATCATCAGCAAACGCTACAGCTGGTGGGGGAATGGTTCAGTGAGTAACAGAGTATTTTACTCTCAAGGTATGTCCCCACAAATTATTCATTGTAAAGTAAAAATAGTGACCACGCTGTGGAGACACCAGATACCACCTCAGCCGAGTGGTGACCATCACCCTCAAAGCAGGGGTACCCCGTGGGCGTCTGACTGTGGGATCCTGAGATGTTCACAGCCCCACTTATGGGTCAAAACCAAAGACTCACCCACTGAGTCATCATGAGCATCATCATGAGCAACCTCAGTAAGGGCCGTTTGGAAAAATAACTGGCCCATATTCTAAAGGATGTTATTGTCGTGAGAAGCAAAGGGAGGTGGATGAACTGTTCCAGATTAAAAGAGACCAAGGAAACATTGCAGCTAAATGAAATATGGAGTCCCAGACTGGGGGAAAGCATTATAAAGGACATTTATTATTGAGACACTTGACAAAATTGGAATGTTACTGTTGGGATTATTTTATTGGCATATAATGCTAAATTTGCTGAACGTGATAACTGCTGGGGCTATTTCTTCGAAAATACTTTTTTAGAAAACGCTGAAGTATCAAGGAATAAGGGAGCATGTTCTGTGTAACCTATTCTCCAATTAGAAAAGATGTTTGTAGAGAGGGAAAGAGGGCAAATTCGATAAAGTAAGCATGACAGACTTTTCTTGCAACTTTTCTGTAAGTTTGAAATTGCTTCAAATAAGTTAAAAAGAGAGTAGAAAAAATATTGTTGGGAGGTAAAGGTGGAAAAAATATTCTTGGGAGGTGAAGGTGGTAATATATTTTTAGGACCTGAAGATAAATTTTAAGTGGTTATTAATTTGCTGATGTAATTACAATGTCAATATCTTTAGCAAACAATAAAATACTTTCTCCACAGGTAGTTAGGTAATAAAATAATACAAAAATGATAAGTAAGAAGATTTTACTGTTTATATCTTATGTTGACTATCAAATCAATTATCAGTATATTATTGATATATTTTTAAAAAGTATGAAATATTGCGCTGGCTGGTGTGGCTCAGTGGACTGAGCACCCACCTGCGAACCAAAGGGTCACTGGTTTAATTCCCAGTCAAGGCACATGCCTGGGTTGTGAGCCAGGTCTCCAACTGGGGGTGCATGAAAGGCAACCACACATTGATGTTTCTCTCCCTCTCTTTCTCCCTCCCTTCCCTTCTCTCTAAAAACAAATAAATAAAGTCTTAAACAAAAAGTATGAAATATTTTATATTTCAAGTTGGTAGAATGTGTGTAATTTTAAGTCTTATTATTTTATATTTTATTGAATCTAGATGTATTAATTTTAAGATGCACTTTTGCTATTGAGAAAGAAAAATTATTGCCAATTATAATTCTAAGACCACGTCAATGGTAAGATATCAGAGATGTTAAAATTTGGAAAAATATGTTAAATAGTTGAGTGAAATGTTTAGGTAGGTAAGTAATTTAAACCTGCTTCTCATTTTAATTATTGCGATATCATGATTTTAGTTAGAAAACTAGAAATCTGTGATAAAAATGTCGTATTTCATAATTGATACTAGAAGTTCTTATAACTTTTGTCAGTGTGACCTCTGTATTTTGATGGATTGTTTGATAATGTACTTCTTCTTCCCTGAAGTGATATTTTTTAACCTGTAGCAAGTTTTGCACAGGTAGATTCAGGGATCAAGTACAGAAAGACATTTAGGAATCATTTTCTGTGACTTGCTGCTTATAATAGTGACTATCATTCTCCACAGATGCCGCAGTTGGAGAAGAAACTTGAGCTTGAACTTCTGGATGGTGCTAGAGTCATTGCTTGCCGGTTCCCATTCCCACACTGGACCCCAGACCAGGTCACTGGAGAGGGGACAGACACTGTGTGGGCTTATGACATGAGCACTTTCAGAGGGAGTGAAAGAGACCGTGAAGGTCGATGCGTTTTCAGTCAGTCATTGGAATATAAAATTCATTGAAAGTCATTTTCTGCAGTGTTGGTGATCTTTGATTTTTAGAGACTTAACAGCTGTGTGTTTAGCAAAGAGTACACTTTTGTTTGGCATGGCATGAAAAATTACTGTTACTTTCCTTAATTTTTGGAGAAAACAAACAAGAACAGTTGGTAGATAAAGTCTCCTTTCATGGTATATTCTAGAAAATGTGCTTGTAGCTTTTCATGCCCTTGCATGTATGAATGTTGGTGGGTGGGGAAGATGTTGACAGCCATTCACATTTTGAAGAATATGATGAGAAGAAACAGTTTAAAAAAAGGTACATATTAATACATGTTTGCAGTTTCCTATAACTTTATTCATACTTAAGATTTATCTCTTTTCTATATGTCATGGCAACATTAATTTTCTAAGGGATTTAGAGAGGCATTTATATTTTATAACATTTATTAGGAATTATTTGTTTCTAGGCTACATTACTGTACTTTATTGAATCTAAGATATATGTGTGTGTGTATATATGTATACATATTTTATTATTTTTGAAATTGTGAGGTACCTTCCAAATAATGGTATTTTATAGCTGTAATGGGCAGTATTGTACATAATCAATGACTATTGCTAGAACCTCAGATTTGATGAAATAGGGTATTCAGAGAAGATACATGATGCAGTGGAGTGATTGGCAATGATTTAATAGTAATTTAAATGATCGTTAGCTTTGGAGTAAGCTGGACCTTGTCTCAGATCCCTGTGGGACCCTCAGGAGGCCTTGGATACTCTCAGAGCCTTGGTTTCCTGAGTGTCTCTGTCATTGGGATAAGGATGTGCTCAACAGGGGGACCGATTTGTAAAACTCATGGCATGTAGTCTTTAGTCTGTAAATGTTATTATTTCTTTAGATGCTATTGAAAAGCTTATTCACAGAAGTTGCAGATTAGTTCTGCTAGTCACTTCTTTATTTCATGAAAGCAGCCATTTATTTAATATTTCTCATTTATGAGAAGAGACTTGACTGATTTAGATAAAGACAAGTTAAGAAAAACCTTTGAATTTGAGTAGGCAGGCTTCATATATCTGAAAATTAATATTGAATGGTGGCTCAACTAATCCCTGCTTATCAGAGAAAAGAATTGAACTTCCAGCCATATGCCTTGTAACCTAAATACCAAACTGTCTTAGAGATCTGATAAAGTGAGGTGATTTGTGTCTTACTAAACTGATAAAAATATGATCAATTTGATTATTTTTATTTAAATGAGAAGCAACTGGGGACTCATTAATTCATTCAGCAAATACTTAGTGTCTGCTGTGGAATGAGCTTTTCTGAGTCAATGGTGAATGGACAGGCAAGGCCCCTAACCTTAAAGAATTTATATTTTGGAAGTAGGGAGACAAAAATAGGTGAGTGAATATTATTGTGTGTGAAGTTCTTGGAAAGGAATAACAATGTGAGAGTACAAAGAGCAACTGTGTGTATTATGGGTGAGGGGGTGAGGGGGTTGTGGACATTTGTTAGGTTTTTGGTTGCCACCATCTTTCTCTTTCCCACTAGGCATTGATTTTCTAATGAAGAACAAATTCTCTGCCATGGTGTGCAGCTTTGGTGTCTGCCCCCTCACTGTCATCTCTGCTGTGGCCAACCCTATAAGTTGGCAGGACATGCTTGGGAAGGAACCCATTGTAGCTCATTGCCAGGACAGTGTGGTGGACAGAGGCAGATATATTCCTGGTGGATTTATAGAGGCATCAGGTTATGTGCAGTCATGTATAACTTACCACTTTTGGAGTTTCTCCTTTAGCTTCCCAAGAATTAGATGATGCTTGATCTTGCAACCTCAGAGTAAAGCAGACTGTTTCATAGAAGTACTGTGATTCATGGAATCTGCAAGATCTTTAATTGCTTCTTAAAATTGTGCCTTTAAGTAAGAACTATTCAACAAGATTTTTCCAGTAGAGGTTATTGTGGCTTCCCTGATTGGCTGGTTTGAATTTTTATCAGTTACTAGGTTAAGGACATTGGTTAAATTTGCACACAGCACAAGGTAGGACATGGCAGCTACTATGTTTGATGTCAAAAAATAGGGATTAAAAATGTCTGTGCAGATTGAAATCTGGGATAAGTAAAATTTAAGTTAAAAAAACAACAAAAACAAAAACAAAAATAGAAATATAGCTTAGGGGTGATGCAGTCTAAGAGAAGCCATTGTGAACAGAGACCTGCAGAGTCCCTTGACACTCAGGTCAATGATTTGAGCTCATTTCCATCTGAATGCATCTTTATCCAAAGGTATGGCCCCCAGGAATTGCAACCTAGGTTTGCTAGGTGGGCCTCATGAGATCCTCAGTCAGTCTGGCATTCAAATTCCTTGAAATTCTTAGCTCCACATGTGCATGTAAAACCAAGTTTAAAAGATTTAAGAAATGAGAGACTCTTCTGCATACACTGTGTTTACCATTGCTGGGTTACTGGTGTACATCATGACAAGTTATAACCAAAGAGAATAGAAAAAATGCAAGATTCCTGACATTTAAACCACACATCCAGGTACTACTCCTCTGCCAAAGTACTTTCCCTGGTGGCCAAATGTTTGAAAGACCTGCTGTAAAGAAATAACCATTCTCAAGTCCAGGAGTCTTCTAAGGTTGTGCTATAACCAAAATTTCCTAGCATAGGCCTGGCTTAGTGCATTCCAGGGAAGACTTCCAGGTCATTGTGGGGTATAATACAGGAGTCTACTTAAGACTCAACAGAGAAACAAGCACATAACTTAATTGTGTGGTGTCTTTTGCTTGTTGGGGCCACAGTGTGCCCAACTCTTCATTAAGACATGGTCTCTGACCAGGCCACTTGTCCGGGAGCTGGGGACACCAGCGGGCCTGCCAGAGGTGTGCAGACAACTGTTCCCTCCTGCCAACAGTCATTGCTCCTCTTCCTTAGTAACAGAATCCCCAGTTTTTCAGGTGTGAGGCATCGATGTCTTCAGGGGTGACGGGCCCTGCCAGTTGTTTGGTCCTATCACTTGGGCATCAGATTGGGTGGTGGGCATGTGATCCACTTCCTGCCAGTGGGGTTGGAGGAACTTCTGCTGGGAGCTTTGGGAAAGGTTTTATTGCTGATAGAAGGAGATGCTTGAGGAGGGCGCGTCCTTCTGTCTTTGGACAGGCTGAGTAGGGTAGTAACACAAGTTTTAGCAGCCACTTTGCAAACTGGAGGGAAGTGAAGATGAAAGCCAAGGTGCTGAGGCTGGTGGGGCAGGAACATGGAAGAGCCCTGGGTCTTTGACGATGCCACTGTGTTGCTGAAGTGACCTGGAGCCTCCGACTTCAAGACATCTTGTTAAGTGAAGTAATAAACACGTGCTTTTCAGCTGCCTTGACTTGGTGTTGTGTTATTTGCCCCACTGCAGTAACCTGACAGGGATAGGAGGGTGTGAGGCTGAATGAGGGTGAGAGGAGCCCCGCAGTGTGTGAGGCGGGCCCCTGTGAGCCCACTTTCCCTGCCTGCACGAGAGGAGATAGCACTTGTTGGCCAAGTTAGAGGGGACATCTAAAGTGTGCGAGAGGGGTGGAGAGCTCTGAGGTGGGGGGACCTACTCCCAGAGCGACGTCTGGGAAATTGTACCAAGTCAAGACGGCTGTGAACATGGACTGGGCCTTCAGAGCTGACATGAGTCATCCCAGCAGACATCCTGTTCTTGAAGATGTGGATAGGGGTGAGGAACAGCAGAGCTTCTGCTGCATCCCTGCACCCAGGGAGTTTTTTAGGGGGAGAGATGATTTCTTAAGATTAGTAAGGAAGAGGGAGGGACATTACTTCAGACGTGTAGGCAGGTAGCGTCGCCAAGTAGGGAAGCTGTGCTGTGGACTCCGCGTTTGTGTCCTGAGATATAGCACGTTGCTTAACCTCCAGTGTGATGGTATTAGGAGGTGGGGCCTTCAAGTGATTAGGTCATGAGGGGAGACCCCTTATCAGTGGGATTAGTGCCCTCATGAAGAGATGCCAGGGAGCTCCCTCACCCTTTCCATCACAGGGGGGACACAGGAAGAAGCCGGTCACTTATGAACCAGGAAGCGGGTTGTCACCAGACACTGAATCTGCCATTGCCTTGATCTTGGATTTCTCAGCCCTCTACTCTGAGATGTAAATGCTTGTCATTTAAGCCTCCCAGTCTGGTGTTCTGTTACAGCAGTCAAGCTGACTGAGACAAGCTGGTAACTTAGAAGAGCCACAGCCAGCACTACCTAGACTTGTCTGGGACCCCGCCAGCACTTCCTTAGCCAGCATGAGGAAAGGCAGTGGGAGGGGAGCCAAGCTTCATGAGGATTCATGGCTGAGGGGGCGGGTAGCATCTCCTTGATGTGATGGTGGGGGCTGCTTGGTGCCTTGATCACAGGGAGGGCCTTCCTGGGCGGGATCTCCTTTGAGCCACCCCTTCCTGGCTCATAAAGAGAAGCTTCTGGCAGTTTGTCCCTAAACTAATACGGATGACAGAAAAAACTCAAAGGGACAGTCAAAGCCACAGTGAAAAGCTGAAATGAATTCTAGATGGTAAAAGGTCTTGAAAACCTACCCTAAGAGGCATGGTTAAAGAGGTTGTGGATGTTTTCCTGGAGGAGACAATGTTTGAAGAAGTCAGGACAGGTGTTTTCCAATAGTTGAAGGGTTTCCAAGCAGAAGAAGAAAAGAAAGTGATAATGAACATGACCATGTGCCTCTGTTCCCATCCTCAGGGAGAAGGCACTATTTTCATTTTCTTTTTTTTTTTAACCAAGGGCAGTTGTCACTTCGCTCAGTCACATCAACACAGGAGCACAGGGTCTTACTACACGCACTTGCTTCCCCGCCATTAGACGTGCTCTGACCAGCTCTGGGTGTCAATTCTGTCACTGGGTGGGTCCTAAAGGGACATGAAGTTTAAGCTCAGTCTGAAGTGCAGTCTTAGTCATTTAAAGTTAGAATGCATTGCCTTTGGACAAAGTGAGATCCTTGTCACTGGAGATATTGGAGCAGAGGCTGGGCAGCCACTTGGTGGGGATGTTGTAGAAGGGATCCATCCGCAGGCAGGTGTGGAGTCCTAAAATGACCTAAAATGACAGTGAGTTTTCCAACCTCAGCAGGGCTGGCCGCCTGTCTGCATCCTTTGAGCTGACCCCTGTGGGTTTGTGTCATCAAAGTTGTCCTCAGCAATAAAGTGTTCGACTCCAACAGAACTTAGCATCCCCTGAACATGAGGAGGCTGTGGCAACATTTAACTCTGATATTGCAAAACAAAGTATAGGCATGCCTTGTTTAATGCACTTCAATCTACTATACTTCACAGACATGTTTTTAACAATTTGAAAGCAACTCCCTCCACCAGCAAGAAGATTATAACTCATTTTATTATGAGATTCACTTTATTGTGGTGGCCTGGAACTGATCCCACATCTCCGAGGTATACCTGTAGTGTGAATATTGGGGAAGCTGATGAATGAAGACAAGCTGTATCTAAACTCCAGCGGAGAAGGGTGAATGATCAGAGAAGTTGGAATCTATAAAGCCCCAGAGGGCTTTGCTAGAGAGAAGAGTTGTGTCCCCCAGTACTGAGTAGAACCAGGAACTGTTCTGGAAGCCCTGTGAGAAACATGTTCCTAATGGTGTCTCATCCCCTTCTAAGTGATACTGCCCCACCCATAACCTTGTCAAGAGAGCAGCTTTATGAGGATCCATAGCTCCCTGACCCCTCTTCAATTGATGGGACCAGAGTTGGGCATCTGAGCCAAAGGCTGGCCGTAGAGATGAGATGAAGAGTTCCTGTTGAGAATTAAATTGGGAAACAAAGATTGGGGACATCTAGGTGGAAGTTAGGTCATGAAGCTGAGATCAGAGGGACTTGGAGGGCTGTGACAGACAAGAAAATAACATTTTGCTCCAGGTCAAGGGTTCAGGAAAGAGAGCGGGCCAGCAGGAGGGGTAGGACCCTGCCATGGGTCTGTCCCCTCCGATTGTCATCATTGCCAAAGGCCAGGGCAGCAGGGGCAGAGCTGTCACTGTCCCTAGAACATTTCAGCCCATCTCCACATCACATTTAGTTGTATGTCGTGTTCCTTGAAGAACTCCATTTAGGAAATAGGTTATTCCCTGATGAATGACAATACTATTGTCATAACAGGTATTAAACACAAGGAACTTATATCCCAAAAGATGGTGTGGACCATATATTTAAATGGGAAAGTGGATATTTATATAAACGTAGGGAAATCTCCATCTAAATAACAAAGTTTCTGTGCTCAGATAGAAAACTTGAGACATCAGAGATTCTCTTCGGCAGAACACCTTCCTTTAGAGTAAAGCATTCCTGTAATGACATAATTATACGGGAATGGGCACACTTGTGACCTAATGGACTGGTGCGAATTGAACATGAACAAAATCACATAACTTTTATAGATGAGGGAAATTTGATGTCTTATTTTTTCTAATTTAATATTATGATGTGAGCAGTATCCAAGAAGGATTGATAAAACAATAGCTCGGTCATTAGGTTTAATTCGAGGATGGGAGGGAGCAATCAAGTTAGTTTTCTTCTCTGTAGTATTGTAGGATGAAAAATTGGGCTGTGAAATTATTTTTTATAAGAATGAATTCTAATGTCAGGATAATTTAAAACTTTAAGAGGGTATGTATATCCCAAGCTTGGTGGATACATTTGGGTGGGAAGGTCTTACAGGGTTTGCTGTAAAGATAGCTTTGCAGTGGTGTTTGTGGGGAACGTGACAGCTAATGAAGAAACTGTGTCATAAGGCATTAGGCTAAATGCCGGTACAGCATAGCTATCAGTCAGCAAAGTTGTAAGGCAGGTGAACTTTCTACAATTTTGGCGATCATTCATTTTTGCTACTGCTACCCTGCCCACTCCCCGTCTACCTGTCCCAGGCACCTACCCTTGATCATTTGATTACATGGCCTTTTCCCCACATGTCCACTCATCTTTGGTTTAAGTGTTACATTATGTTTTGCCATTTTCAAAGGCATTTCCATTTCGTTAAGGGATGCTTTAATATAAATTTGAATTTTATTTCTATTTTTTAAGTATATTTTACTGATTATGCTGTTACAGTTGTCCCATTTTTTTTCCCCTTTGCTCCCCTCCACCCAGTAACCCCCTTCCCTCTAGCAACCCCACCCCCCTTAGTTCATATTCATGTGTCACGCATATAAGTCCTTTGGCTTCACCTTTTCCTATATTATTCTTAACTTCCTCCTGTCTATTTTGTACCAACCAATTATGCTTCTTAATTCCTGCACCATTTCTCCATTTTCCCCCCACCCTCTCCCAGCTGATAACCTGCCAAGTGATCCCCTTACTTATGATTCTGCTCCTATTCTGGATGTTTGCTTAGTTTGTTTTTGTTTTTATTTTTGAGATTCAGTTGTTGATAGTTGCGAGTTTGTTGTCATTTTAATGTTCATAGTTTTGATCTTCTTCTTTTTCTTAAATAAGTCCCTTTAACATTTCATATAATAATGGCTTGGCGATGATGAACTCCCTTAGCTTTACTTTGTCTGGGAAGCACTTTATCTGCCCTTCCATTCTAAATGATAGCTTTGCTGGATAGAGTAATCTTGGTTGTAGGTCCTTCCTTTTCATCCCTTTGAGTACTTCTTGTCAGTCTCTTCTTGTCTGCAAAGTTTCTTTTGAGAAATCAGCTAATAGTCTTATGAGAACCCCTTTGTAGGTAACTCTCTGCTTTTCTCTTGCTGCTTTTAAGATTCTCTCTTTGAGAATCTTAATTATTTTAATTATGATGTGTCCTGGTGTCATCCTCTTTGGGTCCAACTTGTTTGGGACTCTCTGTGCTTCCTGGAATTTTATGTCTATTTCCTTCACTAAATTAGGGACGTTTTCTTCATTATTTTTTCAAATAAGTTTTCAATTTCTTGCTCTTCCTCTTCCCCTTCTGGCATCCCCATGATTTGATGTTGGTACATTTTAAGTTGTCCCAGAGGTTCCTAAGCCTCTCCTCATTTTTTCAATTCTTGTTTCTTCTTTTTGTTCTGGGTGAATGTTTATTTCTTCCTTTTGTTCCAAATTGTTGATTTGAATCCTGGCTTCCTTCCCATCACTGTTGGTTCCCTGTATATTTCTTTATTTCACTTTGTATATCTTCACATCTTCCTTTATTTTGTGGCCATACTCAGTCATTTCTCTGAGCATTCCGATAATGTTTTGAACTCTGCATCTGATAGGATGGCTATCTCCATTTCTTTTAGTTCTTTTTCTGGGGTTTTGTTCTGTTCTTTCATCTGGGCCATATGGCTTTGTCTCTCAATTTGGCTGCCTCCCTGTGTTTGTTTCTATGTGTCTTGGTAGTATGGCCTAATGTAGTAGGTGCCTGTAGGGTCTGGTGGCACAGCCTCCCCTATCACGCAAGCTGGGTATTCGAGGTGCACCCTTTGTGTGGGCTGAGTACACCTTCCTCTTGTAGTTGAGACTTGGTTGCTGTTGGCAGATCAATGGGAGGGATTTAGCTGGGCTAGTCAGCAGCAAGGACTGGCTATGACCACTGAACACCAACCTCTGCCTTCTGTGGAGGATCCGCTGTGCAGGGGCAGGGTGGTGGTGCTCCGATGTGATCTGTAGCTCTCTACTGGGTACGCTCGCCCTGGGATTTCCCTGGTGGTACAAGCAAAGGAGAGCCTCAACCAGTGTTTTGCCCAGGACCACCCTGCCTGAGTTATAAAGCAATCTGCGATGGCTGCTACTTGTGCTGTGCTTGGAGATTCCCAGGTGAAGCCGAACTGTGAATCTAAGCTCTCTGCTGGTAGTGTTGGGCCTTGAGCTCATTAAAGCCAGCTGTTGCTTGTTTGATAGGATTTAAGAAGTTGTGAAGCATGAGCGAAGACCAGCCATTCATATGGAAAAGCAGCTTGGGTGGGCCTGTAAATTGCGTGGAGTGGAGTCTCTGGGGATCTCCAAGGTGGCTCAAACAGAGTTAGCCAGGTTGATTGGGTCTCAGACACAGCACCAGCTTGCTGGCTCTGTTGGGGGAGGGTTTAGAAAAGAGACAATAGCCTCTGCTTGCCTTGATGCCAGACACTTCAGCTTCTCCCTGTATGCCACTTGGTGCCTTTCAAGCTGCCACTCTGGTCCTGGAGCCCAGAGGGAGTGAGTCTGAGCAGGTAGTTTTAAGGTGAACTGCTTGGGGCTCCAGCAGTTTCTTCCACCAACTCAATCCCGCTGGTTTTTGCAGTCAGAAGTTGTGAGGACTTATCTTCCTGGCAATGGAACGGTGGGCTGGGGGGCCTGGTGTGGGGCTGGGATTCCTTGCTTCTAAGGTATTTCTCCCAAATTTTTATCCACCTCACATGGGTGAGAGACCAGTCTGTTCTGTGTCTGCACCCCTTTTACCTGTCTTGAAGGATGTGGTTTCTTTAATTCCATAGTTGTCAGACTTCCATTCAGCTAGATTTCTGATGGTTCTGAGTGATGGCTGTTCTGTATTTTAGTTGTAATTTTGATGTGGTTGTGCAAAGAGGCGAGCCATGTCTGCCTACACCGCCATCTTGGCCGGATCTCTGAATTTGAATTTTAGTGAGACTGAAAGTAATGGGTTTGTAATGGAGAGACGTAAGATTGCTTGCGTCTACCTGGCCCTTATCCAAGTCCAAACTACCCACTGGCATATGTGTGGCAGCTCAGAAAGGCAAACTGTGGTTACCATAGCTTCTCTTCATCTGAAAGTGTTAATTATGAATGGATATTCATAGTCCAAAAACTACAATAACAAGGCTAGCTCTCATGTATTGACTGTCTATCATGTTGAAGATATGTGTTCATGTACATTATTTTTATTGCTTATATTAGTTCTGCATTGTAGATATGATATTTGTGGGGAATGCTCCCTTGCTCTGGAATTGATTTCATCAATCCAGTTAGAGTAGACATTAGCAACATCTGAATAACTCTGAAACTTAGATTCCATGCCTCTTTGAATCAGAATAAATCTTTTTTTTTTAGGCTCAGGATGGTCCTTGAGTTAGAAGCATCAGCCTGAGAGAAGCGCAAAGCAGCAGATTTTACAGAGTTTGGTCGGCCCTCCCAGAAGTAGATGAAATAGTATCTTCTAACAAGCAGACCCGAATTACCATTTGCCTTTTAGGTCTACCCTATCTAAAGGTAGGTAGTTGCAAATATAACATCTATGTTGGAAAATATGCAGTTTGTGAAAATACACATCTGTGTTAGTTTGCTCAGGCTGCCATAGAAAAGTGCTGCAGATTGTGTGGCTTAAACAACAGAAATCTATGTCTCATAGTCTGGAGGCAGGAAGTCCAAGACCTCCTAGCAGGTCTGCTTTCTCCTCAGGCCTGTCTCCTTGGCTTGCAGATGGCTACCTTCTCCCTGTGTCCTTACAGGGCCTTTCCTCTGTGTGTGTCTGTGTCCTAATCTCTTCTAAGAAGGACACCAGTCCTATTGGGTGAGGGTCCACCCACATGACCTTACTTAACCTTAATCACATTTTAAAAAGCCTTTCCTCTACATACAGTTACTTTCTGAGGTACTGGGGATTAGGGCTTCAACATACAAATTTTGGGAGGACTATTCAGTCCATAAGAACTGGGCAAAGCTTCAATGTGTCAGCTGAGACTAGTTAAGCACATTTTGGTGGATCTGTGTGGATCAGCTGTGAAAAAGACTGCAGAGTGACTCCTGCCAATGCACGTGTGGTTTCCTGATAGATGCTCCTCTCCTGTAAGAGAGTCTGCAAAAATGCACATTAAATATAACTGGCTTTATGGAAAAAGAGTTAATAAGAGAACACTCAGAAGGGGTGCAACCTTGAAACCACAGCATTAATGGGAATAGTCATTGGTACCCGGAGATTACTTGGACAATGCAGACAGGCAGCTCTGTGGTGTTGCAGACTGCCCGAGGGGATCATAATAAAATAAAATAGCGTGGGAAGGCTGGTTTGGGGGAATAGACAGAATGCAGATGAGCCACCGGAGGCCTTCCACCCAGTTGCAAGCCCAGGACTGTGCAAGGCGTGCGTGAGCATATTCTAGCAGAAATAACCTATGGACATATGAGAAACTGATAATAGCTTTTGCCTCCAGGGAGGGAGGGTGAGGATTGGAATGTGAGGTGAGAGGAAGACATCTTTTATTGTATATTTAAGATTTTTTTTTTCATTTTTAACTATACATACGGCTTTTATTTTTATTTTTTATTTTATTTATTTATATTTTTAATATGCTTTATTGATTATGCTGTTACAGTTGTCTCAATTTCTTTTCCCTTTGTTCCTCTCCACCCAGTGACACCCCTCCCTCCAGTTGTTCCCCCCCATCTTAGTCCATGCCCATTGGTTGTGCATATAGTTCTTCTCAACATCTTCCTGTCTACTCCACTCCCTCCTACTATGCTTCTTAATTCCTGTACCATCTCCCTCCCTTTCCCCCCTTCCCCCTCTCTGCTGACCACCCACTATGTGTTCCCCATACCTATAATTCTTTTCCCACTCTCCTTGCCTACTTAGTTTGCCTTTGCTTTGGTTCCCTAGCTTCTGTTGTTGGTTGTTGTGATACAGTTTTCATTTTTTTTTTTTTTTTTTTAATAGCACCAAACCAGAAATAACTTTAATATCCATCAACAGTAAGATGGACAGATCAACTGTGAACAGTGCACAGACATGAAAATGTACAAAATACAGCTAACAAGTCATTGGGATGAATTTCCCAGGTATGTTGAGTGCAAGCAACATCATCATATAAAACATACAGAGCTATTCCATTTATATAAAGTTCAAAAACAGGCAAATTTGAAACACAAATATGGGTGGTAAAGTATAAAGAAAACAAAATGATTATCACAAAAGTCAGAGTCGTAGTTACTTCTGGGTGGAAAGAAAGGGACAGGAATACAATTGGGAAGAGAAGCTTACTCAGTTATATAGCTATTCATTTTATTCTCTAAAATTCATAGTATTCTTTAAAATATACATAAATGTTTTACAGATTCTTCATTAAATACTTTATAATCGAGAAACAGAGATTCCGGATGACCTTGCTTGGCTCTCTACGGAGATCAGTCTTCAGTTCCTCGCCTCCTGCTTGACAACAGCAAGCAGATGCGGGCTCAGCCAACTGCACAGCATCAGAAAGTGGAAATGCAAGAAGGCATGATGCGTCTCAGAACACAAAACACATATTTTCACAACACAGCTTCTACTCTGCCTCCTCATCTCACATAAAGAAAATTCTGTGTGCATTTTAACACCAGCCAGGATATTTCCAGACCTTTAGGTGCCTTTTCATGTTCATTGGCCAGCATCTCAAGTTCTCTTATTTGGTTTGCATAATTTTAAAGAACTTCCTATATCCACTTTTAGTCCACTATAACATTGGAATGAGTTTTGGAGTCACATGTAAGAAATGAAAGCAATGTATCCGTCGTCGTCGTCGGCGGCGGCGGCGGCGGCGGCAGCCGTCCGTCTCGAGAGACGATGGTGTAGCTTCTTTTTTTTTTTTTTTTTTTTTTTTTCAGATTTAATGTGTTTTATTGATTAAAATATTACATTTGTGCCCCTTTCCCTTCCCTCTGCTCCCCTCCACCCGGTGGCCCCCTCCCTCCAGTTGTCCCCCCCTTTTAGATTATGTCCATTAGTTGTGCTTACAGTTCCTCCCAATCTCTCTCCGTCTATTCCATTCCCTCCTACCATGATCCCCAATTCCTATATCATCTCCCTCCCTCTCCCCACTCCCCCTCCCTGTTGGCCTCCCCCCACTATGTTTCCCTTACCCACAGTTCCTTTTCCACTCTCGTTGCCTGTTTCGTTTGCCTTTGTTTCATCTCCCTAGCTTCTGTTTTTTAAACCAGTCCCTTTAACTTCTCATATAACAGTGGTTTGGATCTAATGAACTCTTTCAGTTTTATTTTGTCCTGGAAACACTTTCTCTGTCCTTCTATTCTGAATGACAATTTCGCTGGATAGAGTATTCGTGGTTGTAGGTTTTGGATTTTCATTACTTTGAATATTTCTTGCCAGTCCCTTCTTGTCTGTAGGGTTTCCCTTGAGAAGTCAGCTGATAGTCTAATTGGGACCCCTTTGTACATAATTCTTTTCTTCTCTCTTGCTGCTTTTAAGATTCTCTCTTTAATTTTTGACATTTTGATTATAATGTGTCTTGGAGTGGTTCTCCCTGGGTCCAGTCTCTTGGGAACTCTCCTTGCTTCCTGGAACTGCAAGTCTATTCCCTTCCCCAAGTCTGGGAAGTTCTCCTTTATTATATTTTCACTCAATTTTTCAAGTTCTAGTTCATCTTCCTCATTCTCTGGCAAACCAATGATTCTTATGTTGGGCCTTTTATAGCTGTCCCAGAGGTTTCTGATCCTCTCATTGTTGCTTGCCATTTCCTCTCGCTGCATTGGTTGACTGCTTGTTCCTTCTCCATATTCCAGTTTGTTGAAATGGACTCTGGATTCCTCACCATCTGTCTCGTATGTGGTTTTGTTCCTTTCGTTATGAAAGTTTTTCGCTTCTTTCATATCTTTTTCCTGCTCTTTTGTGAATTCTGTAAGCCACCTGATAACAATGGCCCAGAACTGAGCCTCTGACAGGTTTCTTATCTGTTCATCTGTCAGGTTCTCTATCTGCTGCCTGGTGAGTTGTGTTACCGGGATCTCTATAGTTGTCTGCCTCATTTTGACAGATGCGTTTTGTTTTCCTGGGCCGGCTGTCGGGGGCAGGGGGCAGGGGGCAGTGCCTGCGTATGCGTCACAAATCAGCGACCGCCGGCGCCTGCCTGTCCGCGACCTATTTCGCAGCTCTGTGGTGCTTTCTGTGGGGGCGGGGGTCCAAGATGGATTCACACAGTTATTCAGCTAGGAGACCGGGATCCATCCTCCCGCCCCCCTGGGCCTCACTGTTCAAGGCGATGCTGCGGCTGCTCCCCAGCGCCCGGAGTCGTGCAAGCCAGGGGCTTGATTGGAGTCGCGCACGCCAGGGGCTTAATTGCCTCCAGGATTTTTCACCGCCCCGCCCCGCCGCTCCGCAAACAGCTTTGCCTTCTTTAACTCTTACCTGCCCAAATGGCACCGCTGGTTTATAACTTCATATGTTGGGCTTCCGTGTAGCTTTATTTTCTGGAATTTCTAGTTATCCTTTGTTTTAAAGTAGTTGTATTCCACTATAGTTGTAGAGGGAGACCTAGCGTGTCCGTCTAAGCCTCCATCTTCTACAGTTTTCATTTTAATGTTCATAGTTTTGATCCTCCTCCTAAACTAGTCCCTTTAACATTTCATATAACAGTGGTTTGGATCTGATGAACTCCTTCAGTTTTACTTTGTCCTGGAAGCACTTTCTCTGCCCTTCTATTCTGAATGACAGCTTCACTGGATAGAGTAATTATGGTTGTAGGTTTTTGCTTTTCATTACTTTGAATATTTCTTGCCATTCCCTTCTTGTCTTGTTTCTTTTGAGAAATCAGCTGATAGTCTTATTGGGACCCCTTTGTATGTAATTCTCTTCTTCTCTCTTGCTGCTTTTAAGAGTCTCTCTTTATCCTTAATTTTTGACACTTTGATGATAATGTGTCTTGGAGTGGTTCTCCCTGGATCCAGTTTTTTTGGAACTCTCTGTGCTTCCTGGACTTGTAAGTCTATTTCCTTCCCCAAGTTTGGGAAGTTCTACTTCATTATTTTTTTCACATAATTTTTCAATTTCTGCTTCTTCTTCTTCACCTTCTGGCAACCCTATGATTCAGATGTTGGCCTGCTTATGGCTGTCCCATAGGTTTCTGAGCCTCTCTTCATTTTCCTCACTTTTTGTTTCCTCTTTCTGCACTGGTTGACTGTTTGTTCCTTCCCTATGTCCCGATTGGTTGGTTTCATCTCTGGTTTTCTTTCCCTCACCACTTGTTTCATATGTCTTTTTGTTCATTTCTGCAGGACTAGCCTTCATTCCTTCACTGTCTTGTTTAAGATCTGCTGTCAGGTCTTTAAGCATTCTCATAACCAAAGCTCTGAACTGTGCCTCAAAAGATTTCCTATCTGCTGCTCTGTTAGATCAGATATTTGCTGACTGATTAGCTGCATTACCGAGATCTCTATCATGATCTGTGCCATCCTGACAGTTTTGTGTTTACCTTTGCTTCCTGCTCGGGGCTGTCACACCTCCTATGCTATAGGGGCGGAGCTCCATACACTCATCACTACCGGGCAACCCTTCTCACAACGCTGTGCCATTTTGTGTTGGGGGTGGGGGTCCAAGATGGATTCCTGCTGTTTACTCTCCACTGAGAGACTGGGAGCTTCTTCCTCCATCCTCACCCTCCCTGGCCTTCACAGTCTGAGGCAAAGGGGGGTCTGCCTTCTCCGCTGTTGGACTCGCAAGCTGATGGGTCTGGTTTGCAGCCAGGGTTGCTCCCTAGGTGTTTCTCACCTCTTTTTATATGTGGGTGTCTGCGTTTACCACCATCCCACTGCCATCACTGCAGTTGCCACCGCCCACACAGCTTGACCTCTCCATCCCAGCTTTGCCCCTCTTACCTGTCTGGATGAGCACCACTTCTTTATAACTTCATACGTTGGACTTCCACGTAGCTTTATTTTCTGGAACTTCTGGTTATTTCTGGTTTTGCAGTAGCTGTATTCCTTCTTAGTTGTGGAGGGAGACGGAGCATGTCAGTCTAGGCCTCCCTCTTGGTCAGAAGTGCCATATATATGGCTTTTAAATGAAAAGTTAGTATTTTACAGTTCAGATGTACAGATAGAAGATTAGCTTTGCATCACATACGAGATGCCACTTTTTAAAGAACATATGGGACTGAGATATGCTGAGCTGTTGTGACTGTGGACACTGGTAAATAAGACTCTGAAAAATCAGATCTGGAACATTTCAGAGCAAATCCACCAGCACACTGTGCTTTTGTGAAGATAGAGAACTGAATTTCAAAGACTTGTATTGGTTAAGTATTGTTAGTTCTTGATTTTTCTTTCTACCTCCAAGTCTTTCACCCTCCTCTCCCATGTATGTCTTTATCATAAATGGAAAGAGAGAAATACGTGGTTTGTAAGATTTAGGTCAGCAGCTTAAAGGTCCCCAAGTTAGAAAAGCACGGAAATGCAGGAGGCAGCAGGTGGGCCATGGCAGCAGGTGGGACTTGGTAGGGAGGGCTGAGAGGAGCTGCTCTGGGAGAGTGCCTCTTCCCTGGCCATACCTTCTTTTATACACTTCTCCTTCCCTGACTGCTCTAGGTCAAGTTCATCCCCCTACCTTGGTCTTCTTCCTTATTGTCCTTTCTTGCCTTCACTGAGAGTTTGCAACTATCTTTTAGGACTGGTTATGGCCAACATTGAATTTTAACAGCAAGGTAAAAGCCACAATGCTTTCTCTTTTGCCATAAATATATGTTATATACAAAAATATATATAATATACATTGCCCTGGCTGGTTTAGCTCAGTGGATTGAGCGTCGGCCTGCGAGCTAAGTGTCGCTGGTTCGATCTTCCAGTCAGGGCACATCAGAGAAGGAAAACTCTGACTCCAAAAAACCTCCGCTGCCTTGCGGCATACCTCTTCAGGGGAAAGGCTAAGGGAGTAAACCCCGACAGAAAATCCGGAGTCAGAGTCCCTAAGGCGGTTTGACGTTGTAGTCAACACCGGCAACTCCTGCGGCGCACCTGAACCCAAGCTGTATCGACTCCGTCTTTCCCTTGGACCCTTCAGCTGCGAAGAGAGGGGGGGTCTGCTGCATGGGCAACAGCAGACCCTCCATATTACCCTGCCCAGGCTCTGTAGCTTCAGCGTCATCGCAAGATGTCGATTCAACACGGGAGGAGACAGATACCATGTCACTCCCGAGTCGGACTGCACAGCCATTCTTGGCGGTGCAGATAGACTCTGAAGAAGCTACACCATCGTCTCTCGAGATGGACGGCTGCCGACGACGATATAATATACAAATATATAACATATTTATATATAAAACATATAGTATATAACATATTTAATATATATTTATACATTATATATATAAAAGATTTTATTTTTAGAGAGAGGGGGAGGGAGAGAGAAAGAGAGGGAAACATCAATCAATTGCCTCTTGAATATTCGGGGACCAAACCCACAACCCAGGCACGTGCCCTGACTGGGAATTGAATTGGCACCCTTTTGCTTTGTGGGATGATGCCCAACCAACTGAGCCACACTGGTCAGGCTTTCTTTTGCTTTTTATATTGTCTTTAAAAGGACACATTGGGTAGAGCAGCAAGTAACATACACAAACAGCACTGTATAGAACCTTTAGGATTTTGACTAAATAACCATCAACCTTCCCCCACCCCATCCCTGGAGGGAAACATTTCCTTGGTGGTTATAGAGCCCTATGAGAATGCTTCAGGGACTTACAATTCACTCCTTACTCTAAACACATTCCATTTTACCCAGGTGCACCCCTATTGAAAATGTCTTCTGTATATGTGGCTGAAACCTGGCTGCCTAACACTTCCCATACATGGGCTCTGATTTTACTCCTTTGGGACCACCCTAACAAACCTAATGCTTCCTCTGTGAGACAGAACTACAAAGGTTTGAAGATCGTTGTCCCCAACAAATCTTCCATGCTCACAGTTCTTCATATAAGCCAACCCTACCTAGGCTGCTGACTGTCCTATCAGAAGTAGGTTTTAAACTGTCTTTTTGAACTGTGGCTCCTGGAGGCAGACACAGCCCCCAAGTGACATCTGACCAGTGACCAGCACAGAGGAGAACAGACACTCCTTTCCTTGCTCTTGAACTGGCCTACAAATGAGACTGACATAGCCACTCTCAACTCACATGGAATTTTTATTTTTTTTGTTCTAAGTCATCTGACCCATCTCATAGTCTAATATAAACCACATCAGTGGAGTAATTTTTTTTGACCCAAGTGGGTTTTAAGTTTTTGAAGCAAGTAAAGAACCTTAAATATATCCTTTATACATTTTATCATGTTAGAGTTGCTCTACTGCTATGGGTTTTTAAGGGACTCTGGGATCCTAAATTGGTTGTCCCTGTGGATTTTATGCCACACACCACTTTAATAACCATGTTATCCAAATCCGTGTTGTTTGAAAGAAATAGCCACAAACTTTGAATGAGACAGAGCTCTGGGACCTCCCTACCCTATAAACCATATGTACATGCACTCTGATGAATTTGAACACGGCATACATCTGTGAAGCCATCACCACTATCAAGGTCATAAATGTACCCGTCACCTCCAAAAATTTCTTCCTGCTCTTTTGTTTGTTGTTATTTTTTTTTTTTGTTGTTGTTGTTGGAAGGGACACAAGATCTACCCTCTAAACAAAATTTGACATGTACAACACTGAATTGCTACCTCTAGGTGCTATATTGTTAAGCAGATCTCTAGAACATACCCTGCATTTCTGAAGCTTCATATCCATTGAAGAGAAACTTCCTATTTCTTCTCCCCCAGCTCCTGGCAACCACCATTCTACTCTGTGTTTCTGTGAGTCTCATTATTTCAGATTCCTTGTATAAGTGAGGTCATGCATTTTTTCTTCTGTGACTGGCACATTTCACTTAGCATAGTGTCATCTGGTTCATCCCTGTCATCACTGCTGGAGTCTCTGCTTTTTCAGGCTTGCAGGGAACTTCCAGGGCAGTCTCTCTCCTGAGATAACGTCAAGCTCTCTAGTTGATAGTTTGCAGAATTGATCATCCTCACCTTTTCAAAACTCACACTAATATTTGCATGCCAGTGTAGATCTCCGGCACCTCTCTTGTTGTACACAATATCTCTAGTACCCCCCTGTAAAAATTCATCTGTCTCATTTATACAGTTTCTCAGTTTTCTGGGCAGTATTTTATCCTAACATGCTTGGAAATGGGATTCATTTAGAGCAGTTAACTGACATAGCTGTCTCTCTGTGGATTAAAACACCCAGTTGGAATACATTTTACTATTCTGTTTTTTTTTTTTAAACTTCTTTTGCTTTTTATGCCTAAGAAATTCTCACAGTGCTGGTTTCTTCCTAAGTAAATGAGTTTAAGTTTGTAATTTTTAATGGAAAAATTTTCTCTTAACATAACCATTCATTGAGAAACATTTCTACTAATAATCTCACATTTATAATATGTCAATTGGCCCTGGCTGGTTTAGCTCAGTGGATTGAGTGTCGGCCTGCGAGCTAAGTGTCGCTGGTTCGATCTTCCAGTCAGGGCACATCAGAGAAGGAAAACTCTGACTCCAAAAAACCTCCGCTGCCTTGCGGCATACCTCTTCAGGGGAAAGGCTAAGGGAGTAAACCCCGACAGAAAATCCGGAGCCGGAGTCCCTAACGCGGTTCGACGTTGTAGTCAACACCGGCAACTCCTGCGGCGCACCTGAAGCCAAGCTGTATTGACTCCGTCTTTCCCTTGGACCCTTCAGCTGCGAAGAGAGGGGGGGTCTGCTGCATGGGCAACAGCAGACCCTCCATATCACCCTGCCCAGGCTCTGTAGCTTCAACATGGGAGGAGACAGATACCGTGTCACTCCCGAGTCGGACTGCACAGCCATTCTCGGCGGTGCAGATAGACTCTTAGGAAGCTACACCATCGTCTCTCGAGACGGACGGCTGCCGACGACGACGATAATATGTCAATTACAGACTAAGTTTTTTGGGGATGGTGAATTTCAAATATATAACAATGAATTTCACATTTATCACATGGCGGGGATGACAAATTCCAAATATGGAACAATGAATTTCACATTTATCACAATTAAATTAAATTTTTTCCATTTAATAGTTTTTTTTTCCCCATCCATCAGTTCAGCTGGGCTGACTTCTCTCTGTTCCCCCTGATGCTCACCTTCATGTTTTTTGCTGTTCTGACCCTTGAATCCTGGGCCCTGTGGGTTCTAGCTTGTGCTTTGTATTCTTTCTGTCTTTGATGGGTCTTAGGCCCTTTCCTTCCACATTTTAATTTTTTTTTGAATACAATTTTTGATTGCAAAATTCATGCTGTAATAAAGCCTTTTGTCAATTTGTTTTGTTCACATTTAAGAGGAGCCATCTTGTTTTTTTTTTTTTTTTAATGCTTTATTTTGTAACCTATCTGCTGATGCAGCATCACTTTTGTTTCCAGTCAATGAAAGGAAAACATTTCCACCCACTTAGTAGTTAGGCAGAGGGAAGGAAAAAAGCTTGAGTGCTCAGCAATCTCTCAGATGAGATAAGTGCATGATGGATTTACATTTTACTCTGCTTCATGGTTTGGTTCACATGCTGGCATTTTGTATCTGCAGTAGCTTGGTGATTATTTGTTCAGGTTTTTACTCAATGTTTTTGAAGAAATGAATTTTGATCCTGTATAAAGAGAATTTCCATTAAAACAAGGTTCTGATTTTTTTTTTAGGCACATGGAATTATGTTGCTGTAAAACACAATGGATTATGTTTAGACTGATATGAACACACAAATATTTCAAATTATTCATATGACTTGGTCAAATCCTGCAAACTGCTAGCAAACATGAAAATAATTCAGACCAATCACGATGAGTTCTTTCCCAGAATCAAATGAATTATTGCTTGAATTAAAATGAGGAAGAGAATTTTACAGTTCAATTTGTATGTGGAGGAAAATGATGGAGGACAATGATTTGCTCTTTACATTTTTTTCCCATAGAAGCAGAAAGTTTCAAAGTGGACTTGATGTATTTTTCTTTCCTATGTTCAGAAAAACCAGTATTCTTGCCTAAAAAAAGAAATCTTTCAAGTGTAGGCTGATAATGGTAACATGTAAGTGCTATGCAGAAATGTTTTAATGTAATATTTTGAGGTGTTAATGGTAGAATATGAAAGCTTTACACTTTCAAAAATTTGAGGTATAATTTATATACATAAAAATCCACCCTTTTTAGTTTATAGTGCTACTTTGACAATGCATTCAGCCTCATATCAATGACACAATTAAGATATAGAATAATCCCATTACCCACAAAATTCCCTCATGGTCAGCCCCTCTCCCGACCCTACTCCCTGACAACCATTGATCTGTTTCTTTTCCCTATAGTTTTACATTTTTAAGGGTGTCATATAGATGGAATCCTGCAGAAGGTAACCCTTTGAGTCAGCTTCTCTCACTTAATGTAATACATTTGAAATTCATCCTGGTTGTTACATGTTTGTTACTGTTCATTGCTGAGTGGGGCTGTATGAATGTACCTGACTTGATCATTAGCAGAAAATCATTTAGGTTTTCCCCAGTTTCTGATGATTATGGATAAAGCCAGTATAAACATTTGTATACAGGCTTTCTTTTGTGAACATAAATTTTGTTGAAGCTGGTGAATATCAACTTTTTGGAAATAAGAGTAAATTTAAATCTAAATACTGAAATGGTCCACCATATGTCTGAGACAATAAACTGTAAAAATCATCTCTGGGCTATAATATGCTAGTAAAACTAGTTGGTTTTGAAGAAAAAAAATTCCTCTGGGTCTCCAGGCAAAAAGGACAAAATTAGTAACAAGGGTAAGAATATTAGGTTGGCATTATATTTCTCAAGAACAATATAAAAAACAGTTAACAGCAAAGTATTGTTTTTAAGAGACTCAAAGAAAGAAAGTGAAAACCAAGAATTTTACATCCTGTTGAGCTGTTCTTTAAGAATCAAGGGTGTATATACACTGGCTGGTGTGGCTCAGTGGATTGAGTGCTGCCCTGTGAACTGAAAGTTTGCCAGTTTGATTCTCAGTCAGGGGACATGCCTGGGTGTGCGAGAGGCAACTGAGGATGTTTCTCTCACACATCAATATTTCTCTCCCTCTCTTTTTCCCTTCTCTTAAAAAAAAATTTAACAAATTAAAAAATAATCAAATGTATATATAAAAATTGTGAAAGTGCAAGGACTCAGGGAATATATTCTGCTTGGGAACCTTCCTCAGGTACTACTAGAGGAGAAGCTCTATCAAACCAACAAGAAACTGGGAAAATTTGGCAAAAGGACTGATGATGACAAATTGACAAATTTTATTGTAGATCTAGGACAAAATCAAGAGTGGAAATGTGCACAGAAAAAATATGTAAAAAGCCTTATCTTCTGCCAAAGTTGAAATAAAGTACTACTAACACATAGGAAAGAAAGGAAATATCATTGATTGCTGTATAGTTAGTAGGAGAGAGTCAAAGGATACCACTTAAAACTGAAGATCAAGATAGTGAAATGTTGAGTATGAAATGAGGAGATACTATATTGAATCTGAAGACTGGTTTGTGTAATATTGCCATCTCAACAATATTAAGTCATTTGCTCTATGAAAATGGGATCCTGTTCTGTTTATTTAGATCTTTAATTTCTTTCAATAGGGTTTTGTAGTTTTCCATGTTCAAACCTTTTTTTGTTAAGTGTATTCCTAAGTATTTTATTTTGTTTAAAAAAATTTTTAATTATATTTTATTGATTATGCTATTACAGTTATCTTAATTTTCCCACATTTGCCCCCCTCCACCCAGCACCACCAACTTCCTCAGGCAATCCCCCCACGATTGCTTATGTTCATGGGTCATTTAAATATGTTCTTTGACTAGTCCATTTCCTATACTGTACTTTACACTCCCATGGCTATTCTGTAACTACCTATTTGGACTTATTAATCCCCTCACCTCTTCGCCCATTCCCCTACACCTTCCTCTCATCAAAATGCTCTCTGTATCCATAATTTTGTCTCTCTCCTTCTTGTTTGCTTAGTTTGTTTTTAGATTCAATTGTTGATAGATATGTATTTATTGCCATTTTTATTCATAGTTTTGATCATCTACTTTTCTTAAATAAGTCCCTTTAACATTTCATATCATAATGGTTTGGTGATGATGAACTCCTTTAGTTTTCTCTTGTCTGGGAAGCTCTTTGTCTGCCCTTCGATTCTAAAAGATAGCTTTGCTGGGTAGAGCAATGTTGGCTGTAGGTACCTGCTTTTCATGACTTTGAATATTTCTTGCTAATCCCTTTAGCCTGCAAAGTTTCTTTTGAGAAATCAGCTGATCATCTTATGGGAACAGCCCTGTAGGCAACTAACTACTTTTCTCTTGCTGCTTTTAAGATTCTCTCTTTATTTTTAACCTATAGCATTTTAATTATGACATGTCTTGGAGTGGGCCTCTGTGCATCCATCTTATTAGGGACTCTGTGCTTCCTGGAATTACATATCTATTTTCTTCACCAAATTAGGGGAGTTTTCTTTTATTATTTTTTCAAATAGATTTCCAATTTCTTGCTCTTCCACTTCTTCTTCTGGCACCGCTATAAAGTGGATGCTGGACCTCTTGAAGTTGTCCCAGAGGCTGCTTATTCTTCCCTTATTTTTTTGGATTCTTTTTTCTTATTATTATGATTGGTTGTTTTTTGCTTCCTCATGTTTCAAATCATTGATTTGATTCTCAGCATCATTCACTCTACTGTTGCTATTCTGTAAATTGTTCTTTATTTCAATTAGTGTATCCTTCATTTCTGACTGGATCTTTTTTATGCTCTTGTGGTCCTCACTAAGTTCCTTGAGAATCCTTATAACCAATGTATTGAACTCTGCATCTGATAGATGGTTTATCTCTATTTTGTTAAACTATTTTTCTGGTTTTGATTTGTTCTTCATTTAGGTCATGTTTCTTTGTCTCCTCATTTTGGCAGCCTTCCTGTGTATGTTTCTATGTATTAGGTAGAGCCGCTATGACTCCGTGTCTTGCTAGAGTGGTCTAATGTAGTAGGTTCAGTGGTACAGTCTCCTTTATCAATTAAGCTGGGTGCTGTGGGCAGAATACACCCTCCTCTTGTAGTTGAGCCTTGGTTGCTATTGGCAGGTCAATGAGAGGGATTTATCCAGGTCTGTCAGCTACAAGGACTGGCTGTGACCACTGACCACCAACTTCCACTTTTCATGGAGGATCAGCTGCACAGGGACAGGGTGGTGGTGCTCTTGATGTGGTCTGTAGCTGTCTACTGGGGTGTCCCAGGTGGTGCAGGCCAAGGTGAGCCCCCACCTGTGTTTTTCCTGGGGCCACCCTGCTTGAGTTATAAAACAATCTGAGATGGCTGCTAGTTGTGCTATGTTTGGAGATTCCCAGGGGAAGCCAAACTGTGACTCTAGACTGGCTGCTGCTAGTGCTGTGCCTGGGGCCACTTAGCAAAAGGCATGGGGCTGAGGCTCACTGAGGCTGGCTGTTGCTTGTTTGAAAGGGTTTAGGAAGTTGTGAAGCATGAGCCAAGACTAGTGATTATTATGGAAAAACTACTGTCAATAGCTATAAGGTGGGATGGAGCCTCAGGGGATCTCCGGGGTGGGGCAAACAGTGTTAGCCAGATTTATGGAGTCTCAGATATGGCACCCACCTGCCAACTCTGTGGTCTGTTGTGAGGAAGGTTCAGAAAAGGGACAATGGCCTCCGCCTGCCTTTCTGAAAGAAAGCTGTCCTGCTCTCTTGCCTTGATGCCAGACACTTCAGTTCCTCCCTGTATTCCACTGGTGCCTTTCAAACTGCTACCCCAGTGCTGTAGCTCAGAGTAAGTCCATGTCTGTGTTCTTTCTCTTTCTTTTCTTTTCTTCTTTCTTTCTTTTATATATTTTATTGATTCTTTTGTTACAGTAGTTCCATTTTTTCCCCCTTTGCTCCCCTCTGCCCAGTACCCCACTTCCCTCCAATAATCCTACCTTCCTTAGTTCATGTCCATGGGTCATGCATATAAGTTCTTTGGTTTAACCATTTCCTATATTATTCTTAACTCCCCCCTGTCTATTTTGTAGCAACCAATTATGCTTCTTCATCCCTGCACCATATCCCCATTTCTCCCCCTCGCTGCTCCCAGCTGAT
The DNA here is from genome assembly GCF_987537825.1 of Furipterus horrens. NCBI lineage: Eukaryota > Metazoa > Chordata > Mammalia > Chiroptera > Furipteridae > Furipterus > Furipterus horrens. The sequence continues at coordinate 28,072,587 of NW_028327175.1, forward strand.
AACCCTCCAAATGAACCCCATACCTATGATTCTGTTCCTATTCTGGTTTGCTTAGTTGGATTTTGTTTTTATTTTTTAGATTCAGTTGTTGATAGTTGTGAGTTTGTTGTCATTTTAGTGTTCATAGTTTTTATCTTCTTTATCATAAGTAAGTCCCTTTGACATTTCATCTGTTAGGTTGGTTATCTCCTCGTCACTTAGTTCTCCCACTGGACCCTTGATCCATTCCCCCTTTTGGGCCATACTTCTCTGTCTCCTCATTCTGACAGGCTCCTGTGTTTGTTTGCCTCCGCGTCCCAGGTAGAGCTGTCACTCCTGTTACATTGCAAGGGGCAGAGCCTTAGGGATTTGTCAGTACAGGGTGACCTGTTTCACCATGTTGTGGCACTGTATGTGGGGGAGGGGTCCAAGAGGGAACAATGCCACCTGCCCAGCACTCGCCCCTTTCCCAGGCACTTCTCCCACTTCCGCACCAGACTGGTGCCCCTCTAGGTGCTGCCCTGGCTGTTGTTCCCAGAGTGGGTGGGTCTGCAGACATTCTAGGACTGTGGGGGCCCTTTAAACAAGCGGACTCTGCTGAGAGACTGGCAGTTTCTGCCTCCACCCCAACCCCCACTGGTCTGCACAGTCAGAAGCAATGAGGCTTGATTTACCTTGGTGATGGGATGGTGACCTGTTAGGTCTGGTGAGGAGCTAGGAACGCTCCCCAGGTGTCCCTCCTAACTTTAAAATCTGTGATTGCACTTTCTGCCAGCCTGCTGCTGCTGCCACTGCTGCTGCTGCTGCTGCCGCTGCTGTTGCTACTCCTGCTGCCACCACACCATGTCCTCTCCACCCCAGTTCCATCCCTCCTACCTGTCTGGATGAGTATTTCTTCTTTATATCTTTGTTTGCTGGACTTCCATGTAGTTTGATTTTCTGGAACTTCTAGTTGTTTCTAGTTTTGAGGTAGTTGTATTCCTTCTTAGTTGTGGAGGGAGATGCAGCATGTCTTTCTATACCTCCATGTTGGCTGGAAGTCCCATGTGTGGGTTCTTTAAGTGGAATGGCTTGGGACTCCAGAAGTTTCTTCCATTGGCTTAATTCCTGCTGGGTTTTTCAGCCAGAAGTTATGGGGACTTATCTTCCTGGCACTGGAACCCTGGGTTGGGGCCCTGGTATGGGGCTGGGACTCCTTGCTCCTGAGATAATAAAGAAAAAATGTATTCTAAGAAAATTTTCTAATTGCTAATTTGATAGTTTCTGATACTTCCTCCCAAATTTTTATTCACCACATGTGGATGTGGGACCAGCCTGTTCTGCATTTTTACCCCTCCTACAAGTCTGGATGGATGTAGCTTCTTTAATTCTGTAGTGTCAGACTTCCATTCAGCTCAGTTCCTGATAATTCGGAGTGATGGTCATTCTGTAATTTAGTTGTAATTTCTGGCATGGTTGTACCAGGAGGAGAGCCCTGTTTACCTATGCCACCACCTTGACTGGAAGATACTTTTTTTTTTTTTTATGCTATTGTTGTCTTAATTTTCTTTTCAGATTGTTTATTGCTAGTGTATAGAAAAGCACTTGATTATTGACTGTGTCCCCTGAAACCTTTCTGAATTTGTCTATTAGCTCTAATAGTATATTTGTGTATCCCTTAGTATTTTCTTATCATCTAACCTGGATACATTGATTTATTTTTCGTGTCTAATTGCCTTGGCTAGAACCTCTAGTACAATTTTGAATAGAAATGGTGGGATTGGCCATCCTTATCTTATTCCTGGTCTTAGGGAGAAAACTTTCAGTCTTTTAGCATTTAGTATAATGCTCTTTGTAGGGTTCTTGTAGATAACTTTTGTCAGAATGAGAGTTTCCTTCTTGAGTTTATTGCATTGTTATGATGAAAGAGTGTTAGATCTTGTCAGCTTTCTCAATATCTATTGAGATGATCATATTGTCTTTGTTTTTTATTCTATTATTATGGTGTTTTACAATGATTGATTTTCATATATTGAATCAACCTTTTCTTCCTGGGATGATTTTTTTATGTCACAGTCTTTAGTTTGTTAGTATTTTGTTGAAGACTTTTGAGCTTATAGTCTTAAGGAATATTTTTCTATAGTTTTTGTATCTTATGATGTCTTTGTCTGGTTTTACTACCAGAGTAAAACTATACTCGTAGACTGAGTTTGGAAATTTTTTTCTCTTCCGTTGTTTGGTAAGGTTTGTGAAGGATTGATGTTAATTTTTCTATAAACATTTGGTGGAGCCAAATTAAACCAGTGAAGCCATTTGGTTACCTGATGCTTTTGAAAAAAATAAAATCTGCATTTACTTTTACATACATCAAGGATCAATGTATTAATAGTTTGTGTAATAGTTTGCTTATCACCTTAATAGTTTGCTTATTTAAATATCTTTAGAAAAGTTCATGTCCCAAATGAATTGTTAAAAAAATTAGGTCTGTCAATAATTGGCTAGTTGCAAAGTTTGGTCAGACCAAGGAGTTATGTGTGATAGACTCAGTTCTCTTTTAACTGAAGAAAACCATTAATTGACCAAACCCATTCATTCAGAAGACATTTATTGCACATCTATTATGTGTTAGATTTAGAAGGGAACTTTTGACATCAGGATAATGTTCTAATTTGCTGCTGCTGGAGAGACTTTAGATGTAATTAATTGTGCACTGGTAAAAGTGGAAGTTTTTGATCACCCAAAGTAACTGTTCACTTGATAATGAAAATTTTTAATTATGATTTTAATTTACCCTACTCTTTATCTCATTATTGAGTATTTAATTATTTATTCCTTTTTGAAAACCTGGACACTGAATTTCACTTGATATTCTCATTGTTTGCCAAAATATAAGATAAAATATTTAGAATTTCTGTTCTTTTTGAACCTGTTATATCTGATATTTTGTCATTTAGGTAATTAACTATGATTTAACAAAGGTGAGTTGACATCAGGACTTTAATTAGACATTTACTTTTAAGAGAATTGCTACCAGGATGGATCAAGGAAGATAAACATGAAAGTCAGATTCTAAGAAAACTTTCTAATTACTAATTTGATAATTTCTTATAGTTCACTTTATTGTTGTCTCTCCTTTAAATAAAGCTTACCATAAAGAGAATATTCTTAAGTGAATAGAAGCATGTCTTTCATAGTCAATAGATCTCTAAAAAGTTTAATTTTAGCAATCTAAGTTCAGAGAATTGCAAAATTCCTCAATCTAAAGGATATTCGTAGAGGTAGAGAGAAAGGAAATTGTGCTACTGAGAAGCAAATGAAAGTCTCATAGGGAAAAATCTGTAGCGGGATGAATCTTCAATCACTCTTCAAGGTCTATTTCTTTCTACTAAATTTTCTTCTTTTGGCCTGGTGACACATTCAGTGAAGGATCATGATTTTATATAATTAATTTCATGACTCTTAAGTACTGAAAAAAAAAGAGGTTATTAAAACTTGGGAGACTTCGGAGTTCTAGTAAAATCATTAAGAAGGAACTAATGTGATAATAAAATGGAAAGCAATTCAAAACTCATCAGCCTAATAAAGACTATTACCAAATATCTTGCTGTAATAAAAATCGAGGGGAAGGGAGGGAGAAAGAGAGGGAGAGAAACATCAATAGGCTGCCTCTCACATGCCTCCCAATGGGGACCTGGCCTGCAACCCAGGCATGTACTCTTACCGGGAATTGAATGGGTGATCTTTTGGTTTGTAGGGCGACATCCAACCCACTGAGCTACGCCAGTCAGGGTGGATTAAAAATCTCTTGTGATGGGTTTGGCCTTGATGAAATCAGCCATAATATCTGAAAGAGTATATTTAATTACTGGAAGATTTGTAACCAGATTAGTGGGAGGGTTATAGAGAAATTGTAAGCATTAGACATCAACACTACATATACAAAATCTAGTCACAAACATCGTCTATCCTTTGGTACTCACCTGGCTTCTCTGTGATTCAGTTACAAGCAATTCTTTCCTCTGTAAGGAAGTGAGTTACATGTACATTGCATTGAAATAACGTCACCATTCTGCCAAGAAGCACAAACTACTTCATCTATATAAAGGCCGTTTGATGTCAAGAAATGTTTTGAGCCAGGTGGCAATATGTCCAGGTCTCCTACCCTCCATTTTTACAGTCCTGAAGGGAAAAGAGGATTAAGTGTTCAACCTTGGACTCTAATTCCCCTGCGTGGACTTGTGCCCATTCTATCTTGTTTCCACACAGGATTATAGAACACACAAAGCTTATTTATCACAATCACCAGAAAGCAGTAAGATGAACTATCGAGAAAAATTCAAGTAATCAGAATCACAGAAATACCAGGTGCTCTCTTCTGCTTGGCATGTATGCTCTCACTTATCATTCCTTACAGATCCCTCCTCAGCACTCTTGCATTCCTGGTTTGTTTCCTCCTCCCTCATCTCTTCTCCAAGGCTCTCCTCCTCCCAGTACCCTCAAGTTACTCTGGATGCTCACCAACATCTTAGAAATCTCACTATTTTGGATTTCTCTCTCCACAAAAACTTTGCTTATAAAAGGTGATCTTTCTCATACTAATCTTTGGTAATTATAAAATTGGAATGAGCTTTAAGGAAATTTAATCCAACTCCTTCATGTTAGATGAGTGGTAACTGAGAAGTGATGTGTCTGGCCATGCCAAAAGTGGCTGGACTGGGATGGGAATGCAGGTGTCTTGGACCTTGCTAATTCCCTGGTTAGTTAATTCACACTAGGCTGGTAAAGCCAGTGCTGGCACATTATCAAGTCTAAAATGTTTTGCAGAAGTGTATAAAGCCGTTGGATGAATTAATATGCTATATCTTCTTAGACCATCAATTCGACTACAACTAGTATTAGAAAATAAGTCCTGTGCTGACTGAGCTATTGTCTCTCAGCTCCCCTGACCCTTCTCTATTCAGTGTTGTGGTGTTGGGGCTGCTTTGTCAGTTGCTCCCTTGTAGGCTCTGCCAAAAGGTAGCTGCTAGCCTGAAGGAGCAAGGAGGGACCTACTTCTTCCATTTGTTTCCTGTCACTGACTGCCCGCCGATGGGTTCTTATCTTGGAACATCAGATATCCTAGTAACAACGACTGCTTTCAAGAGCAGTTTTTTCCACATGCCCACAACCAGTCTCACTGGTCTCCTCAGAAGTGTCCACACTGGTGGTTCATGTCCCCTCCTCAGAGATCTTGGTCCTCTACGGGGCTCTTACCTCTGCTCTAGGGTTTAATAACCCCCATCTCTTCCCTTTGTTTCCCATTTCTGGTGTGTTAATTGTTTTCTCCATTATGATCTCTGAACCTCAGTGTGCCCTATTTGCATTTTTTTAAATTTTATTTTTTGTTATTCAATTACAGTTGTCCCATTTTTCCCCCATTGCTCCCCCCTCCCAACCCATCCCTTCTCCCACAATCATATCCCTCCCCGTTGTCCATGTCCATGAGTCATTCATATACGTTCCCTGACCTGACCCTTCCCTTACTTATCCCCCTTCTCTCCCTCCCCCCTCCCCCCTACTGACTACTATTCTAGTCTTTGCCTATTTAGTTCATTTGTTTGTGTTGCTCTTTAGTTTCCTGTATTGGGTGATATCATATGGTATTTTGCTTTCTTTGCCTGGCTTATTTCACTAAGCATAATTCTCTCTAATTCCATCCATGTTGTCGCAAATGGCAGGAGTTCCTTCTTTCTTTCTGCTACATAGTATTCCATTGTGTAGATGTACCAAAGTTTTTTGATCCACTCATCCACAGACGGGCACCTAGGCTGTTTCCAGCACTTAGCTATTGTAAACAGGGCTGCTATGAACATAGGGGTGCATAAGTTCTGGTGAATTAGGGTTTCAGGATTTTTCGGGTATAATCCTAGCAGTGGAATCACTGGTTCAAATGGCAGTTCCATTTTTAGTTTTTTGAGGTAATTCCATACTGTTTTCCATAGTGGCTGCACCAGTCTGCATTCCCACCAACAGTGCAGTAGGGTTCCCGTTTCTCCACATCCTCGCCAGCATTTGTTCCTTGTTGATTTGTTGATGATGGCCATTCTGACAGGTGTAAGGTGGTATCTCATTGTGGTTTTTACTTGCATCTCTCTGATGGCCAATGATGTTGAGCATTTTTTCATGTGCCTATGGACCTTCTGTATGTCCTCTTCGGAGAAGTGTTTGTTCAGGTCCTTTGCCCATTTTTTAATTGGGTTGTTTGTTTTCTTGATGTTGAGTCGTATTAGCTCTTTATATATTTTGGAGATCAGTCCCCTGTCTGTGATATCATTGGCAAATATGTTTTCCCATATGGTTGGTTTCCTTTTCATCTTGCTGATGTTTTCTTTTGCTGAGCAGAAACTTTTTAGTTTGATGTAGTCCCATTTGTTTATTTTTTCCTTTATTTCTCTTGCTTTAGGAGATGTATCCGTGAAGAGATTGTTACGTGAGATATCTGAAATCTTCCTGCCTATGTTTTCCTCTAGGACTTTTATGGTATCACGGCTTACATTTAAGTCTTTAGTCCATCTTGAATTTATTCTCGTGTGTGGTGTAAGTTGGTGGTCTAGTTTCATTTTCTTGCACGTCCCTGTCCAGTTCTCCCAGCACCATTTGTTAAAGAGGCTCTTCTCACTCCATTTTATGTTCTTTCCTCCTTTATCGAAGATTAGTTGACCATAGAGGCCTGGGTTTATTTCTGGGCTTTCAATTCTGTTTCACTGATCTATATGTCTGTTCTTATGCCAGTACCAGACTGTTTTGATCACAGTGGCTTTGTAGTATTGTTTGATGTCTGGTATCGTGATTCCTCCTGCTGTGTTCTTCTGTTTCAAGATTGCTTTTGCTATTCGGGGTCTTTTTTGGTTCCATATGAATTTTTGGAGGATTTGTTCTAGGTCAGTGAAATATGTCATTGGTATTTTAACAGGGATTGCATTGAATTTGTAAATTGCTTTGGGTAGTATGGCCATTTTGATGATGTTGATTCTTCCCATCCAAGAACATGGTATTTGCCTCCATTTATTTGTATCTTCCTTAATTTCTTTCTTCAATGTTGCATAATTTTCAGTGTACAGGTCTTTTATCTCTTTGGTTAAGTTTATTCCTAGGTACTTTATTTTTCTTGTTGCTATAGTAAATGGTATTTTCTTTTTTGCTTCTGTCTCTGAGATTTTATTGTTGGTGTACAGAAATGCCTTAGATTTCTGTATATTTATTTTGTACCCTGCTATTTTGCCAAATTCACTTATTACGTCAAGTAATCTTTTCGTGGATTTTACAGGGTTTTCTAGGTATACTATCATGTCGTCTACAAATAGTGATAGTTTTACTTCCTCTTTCCCAATTTGGATGCCTTTTATTTCTCTGTCTTGTCTGATTGCTGTGGCTAGGACTTCCAACACTATGTTGAATAGAAGTGGGGAGAGTGGACAGCCTTGTCTAGTTCCTGAGTTCAGGGGGAATGCTTTCAGTTTTTGTCCATTGAGTATGATGTTGGCTCCAGGCTTCTCATATATAGCCTTAATGATGTTAAGGTATGCTCCCTCTATTCCCATTTTGCTGAGTGTTTGCAACATAAATGGGTGTTGTACTTTATCAAATCCTTTTTCTGCATCTATAGATATGATCATGTGATTTTTGTCTTTCATTTTGTTTAGGTGATGTATTATATTTATTGATTTGCGAATATTAAACCATCCTTGCATCCCTGGGATGAATCCCACTTGGTCATGGTGTATGATCTTTTTGATGTATTGTTGGATCCTGTTTGCCAAAATTTTATTGAGGATTTTAGCATCTATGTTCATCAGTGATATTGGCCTGTAGTTTTCTTTCTTTGCTGTGTCTTGACCTGGTTTTGGGATGAGGGTAATACTGGCTTCATAGAAAGAGTTTGGGATTTTTCCCTCTTCTTGGATTTTCTGGAATAGTTTGAGGAGGGTAGGAGTTAGTTCTTCCCTAAATGTTTTGTAAAATTCACCTGTGAAGCCATCCGGTCCAGGGCTTTTGTGTGCAGGGAGATTTTGGATTACTGTTTCAATTTCCTTCTTTGTTATTGGTCTGTTGAGACTTTCTACTTCTTCTTGATTCAGTTTTGGAAGGTTATATGTTTCTAGAAATCTGTCCATTTCTACTAGGTTGTCAAATTTCTTGCCATAGAGTTGTTTGTAGTAATTTCTTATAATTGTTTGTATTTCTGAGGTATCAGTCATGATTTCTCCTCTTTCATTTCTGATTTTGTTTATTTGGGTCTTCTCTCTTTTTTTCTTAATGAGCCTGGCTAGAGGCTTGTCAATTTTGTTTATTTTTTCAAAGAACTAGCTCCTAGTTTTGTTGATTTTTTGGATTGTTTGTTTCATTTCTATGTTGTTTAATTCTGCTTTGATCTTGATGATTTCCTTTCTTGTTTTCGCCCTAGGCTTTGTTTGTTGTTGCTGTTCTAGTTCTTGTAGCTTTAGGGTTAGGTTTTTGATTTGAGATTCTTCCAGCCTTTTCAGATATGCCTGTATTGCTATGAACTTCCCTCTTAGGACTGCTTTTGCTGTATCCCATAGGTTTTGGGCTGTTGTGTGTTCATTGTCATTAGTTTCTAGAAATTTCTTGATTTCCTCTTTGATGTCATTGTTAACCCATTCGTTATTTAAGAGCGTGTTATTCATTCTCCATGAGTTTGGGTGTCTTTGATTTTTTTCCCTGAGGTTGATTTTTAGTTTCAAGGCATTGTGGTCTGAAAAGATGCTTGATATGATTTCAATTTTCTTGAATTTGTTGAGGCTTGTTTTGTGTCCTATTATGTGGTCTATCTTTGAAAATGTCCCATGTGCCTTTGAAAAGAATGTATATTTTGTTTCTTTGGGGTGAAAAGTTCTATATATATCAGTTAAGTCCATGTGGTTTAGTGTGTTGTTCAATTCCTGTATCTCCTTGGTGTTTCTTTGCTTGGATGATCTGTCTATTGTTGATAATGGAGTGTTGAAGTCCCTTACTATGAGTGTGTTGTTGTTAATATCCTTCTTGTGGTCTTCTAGTATTTGCTTTATGTATTTGGGTGCTCCTATGTTGGGTGCATATATGTTTATCAGTGTTATATCTTCTTGATGAATCGTTCCTTTAAGTATTATGAAATGTCCTTCTTTGTCTCTTTTTAGTGCCCTTGCTTTGAAATCCATTTTGTCTGATATGAGGACTGCTACCCCAGCTTTTTCTTCAGGTCCATTTGCTTGGAATATTTTTTTTATATCCCTTTACTTTCAGTCTATGTAAATCTTTTGTTTTGAGGTGTGTTTCTTGTAGACAGCAAATATGTGGGTCCTGTTTTCTTATCCATTCCGTTACCCTATGTCTTTTAATTGGAGCATTTAATCCATTGACATTTAAGGTTATTATTGACATGTATTTATTCATTTTCCTTTTGTATCTCTGTTCCTCTACTCTTTTTTTGTTTTTTCTCTTCCCTTTTCTTAGAATATTCCCTTTAGCATCTCTTGCAATGCTGGTTTGTTGGAGATGTATTCTTTTAGTCTTCCTTTGTCTGAGAAACTCCTTATTTCACCTTCTATTTTGAATGAGAGCCTTGCTGGGTAGAGTATTCTTGGTTGTAGGCCTTTGTTTTTCATTGCTTGAAATATTTTTGACCCTTCCCTTCTGGCTTGTAATGTTTCTGTTGAGAAATCGGTCGATAGCCTTATTGGAGCTCCCTTGTAAGTTATTCGCTGTTTTTCTCTTGCTGCTTTGAGGATTCTCTCTTTGTCTTGGAATGTTGCCATTTTAACTATGATGTGCCTTGGACTGGGTTTTGGGGGGTTCCTCTTGATTGGAACTCTCAGTGCTTCTTGGACTTGCATAGCTTTTTCTCTCATCAGGTTCGGAAAATTTTCTGTCACTATTTCTCCTATCAGTTTTTCAATTCCATGCTCCTTTTCTTCTCCCTCTCTTATTCCGATGATCCTGATATTATTTTTTTAATGCTATCCTGTAATTCCCTTACATCTTGTTCATATTTTTTCAATCGTTTTTCATTTTGCTGTATCATTTGAGAATTATTACCTACATTATCCTCTAACTCACTAATCCGATCCTCTGCTTCGTTTAGTCTGCTCTTGACTGATTCTACTGTGTTTTTCAGTTCAGAGATTGCATTCTTCATTTCTCCCTGGTTCTTGTTGATAGTTTCTATGTCTTTTTTGATGCTGATGTAGTTCTCTGCAAGTTCCCTGTAATTTTCTTGGAGCTGTTGGTAACTTCCTTGGAGGTTGTCATAGTTGTTATTGAGGTTTTCGAGCATATTGAGCTTCTTCACCACCATAGTTTTGAATTCCATGTCTGACATTTGGGCTATGTCTATTCCATCTACCTCTCTTTCTGGGGATTCCTCTTTTCTTTTCATTGAGAGGTGGTTTCTGCATCTTACCATGTTGGATTCTTCTTGCTTGTCTTTGTTATTTGGATTTGTCTGCTTTGCCTTCCCACCTTCGTGGTATGGGAATTTTTATGGTAGATCTGGGGGATTCAGTGGTGCAGACTCTTTGATCTCCTGAGCCTGATGTTCTTGGGGTACCTTTTATATCGTTTGTTTATGCTATCTGGTTATATTTCAGATTTTTTTTTTGTTGTTGTTGTGGTTGTTAGGATATTCCTTCTGGCTTGTTGATTGGGAGTCACTCTATCCACTTTATCTCGAATTCTTTTGTGGAGATGTCAGTTCAGCCTTCTTGTGCTATCTTCTTTTTCTTCGTCCACAGCTGGTCTAATGTGATGGGTCAGAGATTCCTATTCCTTGCAGCAGTGGTATGCGCGAAGTGGCCGGCAAGGCGCGATGCAAGGCAGCCAAGAGCCCACCTCAGGTCTGCCACGCCGCGCTCCAGGAAAGCAGGCCACACCGCACTTTGGTGAAGCTGGCAAGGTGTTTTTTTTTGTTTTTTCTTCACTCAAGCATCAGTGCGCGCCCAAGGCAGCTGGGGAACTAAGCTCAGGCCTGCCGCGCCGTTTCCAGAAAGCAGAAAGCGCCAAGCTCCAGGAAAGCGCTCCAGGTGTTTTTTTGGCTAGAGCACCAGTGCGCGCCCAAGGTGTCCGGGGAACTAAGCTCAGGCCTGCCACCCCGCGCTCCCAGAAAGCAGGCCTCACCAAGCTCCGGGAATGCCCTCCAGGTGTTTTTTTGGCTAGAGCACCAGTGCGCGCCCAAGGTGTCCGGGGAGCTAAGCTCAGGCCTGCTGCCCCGCGCTCCCAGAAAGCAGGCCGAGTTGCGCTCCAGGAAAGCCCTTGAGGTGTTTTTTGGCTCAAGTGCCTGTGCACCCAAGCGGCTGGGGAGCTAGCCTCAGGCCTGCAGCGCAGTGTTCTGGGCTTTGGTCTTTCGCCTCTTAGGGCAGGGCTGCAGACATTTATGCTCAGTAGAAGGGAGTGTCCCCTATTTGCATTTTTTAGGTCACCAATACTCGGTTATCCACTTTTTATGTTAAATCCTCTGTTTAAATAATGGGCCTGATTTTTGTTTCCTGACCAGACCCTGACTAACACAAGTACTTCAATCAGTATTTATTGTTATATTAAAATAATCATAAAAATCTCTGTAGTGGAACACAAAATTTATTGACATTTAAAAAAATAGAGCAGGAACTTCTTCAGAGGACTTTCACATCTTTTCAGAAATTCCTTCTGTATTGCCTTCTGGACATCTTCATTGTCTTCTGTTAGTGAGGGAGTTTGAGAAGCATAGATTTAATGAGTTGTTCCCGAGGGCATATTACTGCCAAGATGGGGGACTTCTAGAGACTAAAGCCTTCATTTAAAGTGATGGAGATGGCAGTTTGGTCAGGGGGATAACTTTTAGCATCTCTCCACAAATTTTACTTATCAGAAAGTCAGATTGTGTCTTCAGAGATTAAAAGCGTGTGACTTTAAATGATGCTATTCAAGCAATGATCAGAAAATAGCAATGGACTGATTTCAGAAACACCGTTTTCCTGAGCTCTATAAAACTCTAATAGAAAAGTTTCAGCTTAGGCTGAGTTGCCTACCCCATATGGACTGGGTAGCTCATGCGTGAATCAGAGCTTTAACCAGCCCTTGGAGATGGCATAAGTCACAGCTTCTGATCTGAGCCAGAACTAAACTAGCAGCTGTGGTTTGTCCTGTTCACTGATCAGTAAAGGTTCTGTTTCACACTGGAATACTTGTGCATATGCTTGGCAGGCTGATGAAGTCTTGTTTGCGGCTCCCAGAGAAGACATAACCATGGAGTGTTATCTTCCTTGAGTAGGCTCCCAATGTTCTTCTTGAAGTAAATAAGGCAAGAGAGCAGGAAGAGAGGACATTCATTCTTGAGAATGTTTCAAATATTAAATTGTTCATAATTCAGTTTACTATCAGGAGATAAATCAATATTGCATTTCTAAAGTCACGAACATAATGGGAACTAGATATGTGTGGGTACATAGCCTCCTTGTACTCCAAAGAGAAAACTAGGGCATGGAAGTTATACTGTGGCAAAAGTAAAGAAATCTCCAGTAGTAGCTGGGTAAGATATGTGGAAAAGGTCAGAATCAATGAGGGTGCACAGGTAAGTTTGAGTCAGATCCATGGAGTTTATGGGATCTAGACGTAACTTTCTTCTATTGTTAAATGAGTAAAGTTGAATTAATATGAATGACAATATAGTGTTTATGGGAAAGGAACTCCTAAAAGGGAAGCCCGAGTCTTGTGTAGAAGAGAAGAGGAACAACTTCATACCTTTGCCTGGCCAATGGTCAGAAGTGGAGAGCAGAGAGAATTTGTGGTAGGAGAATTATCAATATGAAATATCAAGCCTTTCCAAATGAGCTGTGAGATGCCTTCCTAAGTCATGGAAGTGCAGACTATGAAACTTTGGCATGCTAGAGCTCGGTCCCTAACATAGAGATACCTTTCTCTAATTACAGGTAATTCTTTGGACTGCATGGCTCATATTCTCTAAAACAACCAAGCCTAGAGTTAATTCACCTGACTAACAAAAACTTAGACAACACAGACTATATCCATTTATTGAATTATTGGGTTGGCCAAGAAAATCCATTTAGTTTTTTCTGTAAAATAAAAGGCATGTTTTTCATTTTCACCTATAACTTGATTGATTGGATATTCTGAGTTTGCTGGCTATCTCCCGCTATTGGCTTCTAGTGAGTAGAGGCCAGGGGTGCTGCTAAACACCTTCCAGTGCATAAGACAGCCCCACAGCAAAGAATTATTGGGCCAAAATGTCAATACTACCAAAAAACTTTGCAATCACTTTTTTCCCCTGGTTTTTCTGTGAAGTTTAATACATATTTGCAACCACTTTTGACATGTTCGATTAGTCATAACACCTCCATGCACTGCAAAAATTGTTTTTTTTTTCATTTCAGTTGTATTTTTACCTTTCTTGAAATAATAAAGCATAGTACACAGAAAATGTTGCATATTTTCTTCCATCTTCAATATTAAAATGGTTGCACAAAAATTCAATTTAGATATATATAATTTTTTAATGCACACTAGTATGACATCGTCTGGAAGGTGATGCAGGGACTTCGAGGTCAGGTGGCCTGAGTTCAAAATCTGCTCTAACCACTCGGCCACTGTGTATACTTCAGGGGAAGGGGGATCGTTCTGAAGCCCCCAGAGTACAGTTGGCTCCATCATGAGTCCTGTGGATGTCTGTGCCGGGTCATAAATGGGGTTCTCAGAATGCACCCTGTTCCCCTGATCTAATGCCTCATCCTGTGCCCCCTAAAATGTATTAGCACCCATACTAACAGCCACCTTTTCTTTGTTTCACTGTGGGGATGAAATTGAATAGAGCTCAGTTAATCAAATATTTCCTGAGTTCCTGCTCTGTGCAGGCCCCGGATTGGTATTGTGTAGACAGAGTGATGAGCAAAGGAGGCTGTCACTCGTAAGACATCACAGGGAGAGTTCATGGTTAGAATTCCAGGGAACTGGACCGGGAGTACCCCTGGCTGGTTTGGCTCAGTGGATTGAGCGTCGGCCTGCGAGCTAAGTGTCGCTGGTTCGATCTTCCAGTCAGGGCACATCAGAGAAGGAAAACTCTGATTCCAAAAAACCTCCGCTGCCTTGCGGCATACCTCTTCAGGGGAAAGGCTAAGGAGAAGGGAAACTCTGACTCCAAACCTCCGCTGCCTTGCGGCATACCTCCCCAGGGGAAAGGCTAAGGGAGTAAACCCCGACAGAAAATCCGGAGCCGGAGTCCCTAAGGCGGTTTGATGTTGTAGTCAACACCGGCAACTCCTGCGGCGCACCTGAAGCCAAGCTGTATTGACTCTGTCTTTCCCCTTGGATCCTTCAGCTGCGAAGAGAGGGGGGGTCTGCTGCATGGGCAACAGCTGGCCCTCCATATCACCCTGCCCAGGCTTTGTAGCTTCACTGGAGAGGACACTCCAGCGTCATCGCAAGATGTCGACTTAACACGGGAGGAGACAGTTACCGGTTATAAGCTCATCCGATTGGCGAAGGAAACGAGCGCCAGGGGTCTCCTCTGACGGTGGGAGAGGTCATCGCACCTCACTGGACAGCTACTGCCCGCCTCAAGCTGGGCAGCCCCCAGCCAATTAGGTGCCGTCTCGCCATGGCTCACCTGCCCCACAGGGTGCATGGGGATCAGAGAGGCGTCTCTCGAAAAGTGGGCCACAAAACACTCGCACCAGGCAATTCTAAGCAAACAAGAAAGAAGCCTCCAGCTCTTCGCCTCGCTAGCTGGAACATCAGGACCATGTGTCCTGGACTTACTGCAGACCTTCCGTGGATCAATGGTGCCAGGAAAACCGCCGTCATCGACAGGGAACTGGCATGACTAAACATCGACATTGCGGCTCTACAGGAGACCCGGTTGGCCGACAACGGAACTATCAGAGAAACCAACTACACCTTCTACTGGCAAGGGAAGTCTCCGGACCAACCAAGACAGCACGGTGTTGGGTTCGCTGTGAAGAACACGCTTGTTAACTCCATAGAGCCACCCACAGGAGGCACAGAGAGATTACTTACCCTCCGATTGTCAACAACTTTCGGCCCAGTCAGCATTCTTAGCGCGTATGCCCCAACCCTCTGCGCCACCACTGAAGAGAAAGAACAGTTCTACCATGCACTGGACGAAGCGTTATCCAAGATCCCCAGAAGTAACGCTCTTTATCTCCTTGGAGACTTCAACGCAAGAGTAGGAGCCGACCACATGGCCTGGCCCACCTGCCTCGGAAACTTTGGGAGAGGAAAGATCAATGAGAATGGTCAGCGACTGCTTGAGCTTTTGTGTCACCACGGCCTGTGCGTGACAAACACATTCTTCAAGTGCAAAGAGATCCACCAGGTGTCATGGAGGCACCCCCACTCCTGCCACTGGCACCAGCTTGACCTCGTCATCACCAGAAGAACGGATATTGGCAGCACCCTCCTCACCCGCAGCTACCACAGTGCAGACTGCGACACGGACCATGCCCTCGTGGTAAGCAAGGTGCGCATAATGCCGAAGAGGTTGCACCACTCCAAGATGAAGGGTCGCCCACGCATCAACACCAGTTGTGCCAGCAACCCAGTTAAGACCCAGCAATTCATCAACAGGATGGAAGATGCACTCGGCGAGGGAATGGCGGCAGATGACATTATCGAATCCAATTGGCCACGTCTCCGCGACGCCATATACAACTCCGCCATTATTGCTTATGGGAAGAAAGAGCGGAAGAATGCTGACTGGTACGAGGCTCACTGGGAAGAAATGGAACCCGTGATCGAGGCTAAGAGGAAGGCCCTACTGGCTTACAAGGCCACGCCCACTCCCAGTACACTTCAAGCTCTACGGGCTGCCAGGAACAAAGTCCAGAAGACCGCCCGCCACTGTGCCAACACCTATTGGCTAAACCTGTGCAGAAGCATCCAGGAAGCCGCCGATATAGGCAACGCACAAGGAATGTATGAGGGTATCAAGAAGGCAACAGGCCCAATCCCCTCCAAGATCGCCCCCCTTAAGTCCAAGACAGGTGAGGTCATCACTGACCAGGAACAGCAAATGCGGCGGTGGACCGAGCACTACCTCGAGCTGTACGCGACGAGGAACACCGTAACAGACACTGCTCTTAACGCCATCCCAGACCTACCAGTCATGGAGGAGCTAGACACCCCACCTACTGTGGCAGAGCTCGGCAAAGCCATCGACCGCCTCGCTTGCGGGAAAGCACCAGGAAGCGACGGAATCCCTCCAGAAATCCTAAAGAGCGGGAAACCAGTCCTGCTACAGCCGCTCCACCATCTACTCTGTCTCTGCTGGAAGGAGGGTTACATCCCCCAGGATATGAGAGACGCCAACATTATCACCATGTACAAGAACAAAGGAGACCGCAGCGACTGCAACAACTACCGGGGCATCTCTCTCCTCAGCGTCGTCAGCAAAGTATTCGCCCGGGTCGCTCTTGCCCGCCTGCAGACCCTTGCTTCCCGCGTCTACCCGGAGTCCCAGTGTGACTTCAGAGCTGGCCGATCAACAGTGGACATGATCTTCTCCCTATGCCAGCTGCAGGAGAAGTGTCACGAGCAGCATAAACCACTCTACCTCACCTTTATCGACCTCACGAAGGCGTTTGATCTGGTCAGTCGAAGCGGACTCTTCAGCTTGCTACGGAAGATTGGCTGTCCACCACATCTGCTTGCTGTGGTCATGTCCTTTCACGACAACATGCACAGCACGGTGTCCTACAATGGCGCAACCTCTGAGGCCTTCCCAGTCAGCAGCGGAGTAAAGCAGGGCTGCGTCCTCGCGCCTACGCTGTTCCGAATCTTCTTCTCCATGCTCCTCCAATACGCCTTTAAGGACTGCAGCGAGGGTGTCTTCATTCACACCAGATCCGATGGCAAGCTCTACAACCTGGCCCGTCTACGAGCCAAGACCAAAGTCAAAGAGGTGCTCATCCGTGAGATGCTCTTCGCCGATGACGCAGCCTTGACATCACACTCCGAAGAGGGACTCCAGCAGCTAGTCACTTGCCTTTCCCACGCATGCAAGGAGTTCGGACTAGCCATCAGCCTGACGAAGACGAACGTTATGGCTCAAGGCACGGGGACTCCCCCATGCATCACCATCGACGGATACACCCTGGAGGTTGTCAACGACTTCACTTACCTCGGGTCCACCATCTCGAGCTCTCTGTCAGTCGACTTGGAGGTCAACCGGAGAATCGCCAGAGCAGCCACAGTTATGGCCAAACTGAACCGGCGAGCGTGGAACAATTCCAGCCTCACTGAGAAAACCAGACTGCGCATCTACCAAGCCTGCGTACTCAGCACTCTCCTCTATGGCAGCGAGACGTGGACCACCTATGCAAGGCACGAAAGGAAACTCAACAGCTTCCACATGAGGTGCCTGCGACGCGTCCTGCATGTCGCCTGGCAGGATAAGGTTCCCAACACCGAGGTGCTGAAGCGAGCCAACATGAGCAGTTTGCATGCAGTTCTTAGTGAGAGACGCCTCAGGTGGCTCGGCCATGTCAAAAGAATGGATGCAGGCCGTATTCCCAAAGACCTCCTCTACGGCGAGCTAGCAGAAGGCCAGAGGATGACAGGGCGCCCAAAACTGCGGTTCAAAGACATCTGCAAAAAGGACATGACACAATGCTCCATCAATCTCAACACATGGGAAGTTCAAGCAGACGACCGCCTAGCCTGGAGGCTCGCGGTCAGGCAAGGTACGTCACGCGCAGAGGCTGCACGCAACGAGGAGGCGGTCCAGAAAAGATCGAGGCGGAAGCAGCGTCAACAGCAGCAACAACAGCCATCTGCCTTCACCTGTAACAAGTGTGGCAGGGATTGTCACTCCCGAGTCGGACTGCACAGCCATTCTCGGCGGTGCAGATAGACTCTCAAGAAGCGACGCCATCGTCTCTCGAGACGGACGGCTGCCGATGACGATGATGAGTATGACAGCTGTTACAATGCAATATAACATAATTGTTTTGAATGAAATTAAAGACAACTAAGCACTACTAGAGCCATCATACAGAAAAAACTAAACTAACTTTTTGGCCAGCCCAATATATTTTTAGAAATAAAAACAATTTCCCCTTAAAGTGTATTTCAAGCTACACGACTTCCATGAGATGCTCCTGAGAAGTTCTTTAGTGAAGAAACCTGTTAACCTTTTCATCCATCTTTTTTCAACTTTATTGGTACACACAGGTCCCTCCACCCCCCACCCCCCCATAGCATCTCTTAAAATCCAGTGGAGCTCTGGCTGGTGTGGCTCAGGTGATTGGAGTGTTGTCCCATAACTGGAAGTTTATTGGTTCAATTCCCAGTCAGGGCACATATCTAGGTTAAGGGTATGATACCCAGTCTGGGTCCAGGCATGTGGGACCCTGGGTCCAGATGCATATGATCCCTCATCCTGGTGCTGATCCCCTGTCCAGGTGTGTACGGGAGGCAACAAGCTGATGCTTCTCTCTCACTGGATGTTTTTCTCTCTCCCTTCTTCTCTAAAA
This sequence comes from Furipterus horrens, assembly GCF_987537825.1. Lineage (NCBI taxonomy): Eukaryota > Metazoa > Chordata > Mammalia > Chiroptera > Furipteridae > Furipterus > Furipterus horrens. The sequence goes on from NW_028327175.1 coordinate 28,091,060, forward strand.
GCAATGAGGAAAAAACGTCCTTTGGTGAGGATAAAAGAAAAATATCCAGTGGAACTTGCATTTTGAAGATCAGTCTGGGAAAGGTCCTAAGGTGTTCTCTCACATATAGAAACACAAACAAAAATTGGTACCTTCTTTTAGGGTGTGGTATTCTGGAAAGTTTATTGGAGGTTATTCTAAGGTATCTCGATCTAAAAAAATGAGTGTGATAATCATAAGGACTGTTTACTATTATTTTGGTAATTTTCTTTCCAGGCACATGACATGGTAGGGTTAGATTTTTCTAAACCCTTGAAGTTAGGTTGGCCATGTGACTTGATTTGGTCAATAAAATGTGGGCGGAAGTCTCTGAGATCTAGTGCATTAATTACTCCATTCACTTCTTCTTGGCATAACAGTTCCAGATGGTGGAGCCTTTGTCAGACTATTCCTTAGTGAAGATGACATGGAGCAGAGCCTGCCTTTGCCTCCTCACCAGGTGATACATAATGGACATATCACATAGAGAGAAACATTTATTTTTTCTAGCCATGAAATTGTGGGGTTCTTTCTTACTGTAGTGTAATTCAGCTTATTCTGTATGATAGAGAATTTGCTACCAGGAGCAGGGTACCAACAAACCAAGAAAATTATAATTTGTTACTGGCATGAAGACAAATTGTAGGCAGTGAAAAAGTTGTTATAAAGTTTGAAAAGATGACAACCCATGTTATGCAATGGCAAGAAATTTGGTTAAACTGTTGCCCACAGTAATTTGGAAGGCCTAATGAATTTGTAGCTCTAGTGAAAGAGACAGGAAAACAGAGTCTTAGTAATGTATGTTGGTTTCTGTTGGCTGCATTTGACAAGGTTTATAAGAGACTAAATCAGAAGAGACTTAGCTAGACTCCAAGTAGGAGTTAATGGGAGATTTGAGGCTTTGAAATTTTGGGAACGCTGACTGATTTTAGATTCTAAACAGCAGAAAATACATTTGAGAGAGCCTTATGGTAATAAAAAATAAGTTAAATCTGAGTCTTGCAGCAAAGGACGTGGCCTCTTTTCCTACTGTTAAGAACCATTCAACTGATTATATTTCCTCAACTATCACACCATTATTACCCTCTGCAAGGACCAAGATGCATCAGAGTAAAGATCCAAATAAGGTGTCTTGAAGGTAGCTGTGTGTGTGACTGTGGCAGATAGAATCAAATAGATAAGAGGTTAAGTTGTTGCAAGATGTAGACATCCAAAAGAATCACTAGGTTGAACTGAAAGAGACTGTAACTATTAAAGACATAAAATCACCCTTCGTCCCCAAAGATCTAGGGCAGCAAGGGGTGCAGCCCTCAAGCAAAGCATATTCCCTGATGCCTACATCAGAATGTCAAAGAGCATAATGTAAAAAGAAGGCAGGGGCCATTAGGAAATAATGTCCCCCACACCCAGGATAGACCTCATGGTATTTGTGTAGGGGATTTCAGAATTGCAAAGACCAGTGTCTGCTGTATATCTCCTATTTTTCTTCATCCTTGTAAATTGGGAGTTTGTGGGGTAGATAACTTGTCTTTTAGTTCATTAGTTTCCAGAAGAAGAGGAGCCACATCTAAGCCCATTTAGTCACTGTGTGCCACCTCCTACTATGGACTAATTGTGTCATCCCAAATTCAAATGTTGAAGCTTTAACTTCCAATGAGACTATACTTGGAGATAGGGCCTTAAAAAAGGTGATTAAGGTTAAATGAGGTCGTAAGGGTGGGGGGGGGGGCCCTGATCCAATAGGACCGGACTTCTTATAGAAAGAGGGAAAGAGACCAGGAATACACACAGAGAAAAGTCCATGTGAGAATACCATGGGAAGGTGGCATCTACAAGCCAAGGAGAGTGGCCTCAGGAGAAACCAATCCTGCTGTCACCTTGCTCTTGGATGTCCAGCCTCCAGAACTCTGTAAAATAAATTTCTGTTGTTTAAGTCACCCAGTCTGTGTAATTTTTTGCCAGCCCAAGCAGATTTATGCATCTCCTGATGAAGAGACTACTGTCATCACTCAGAGGTACTCGATCCATGACTGGATGGAACTTCTGGGTTGTCTTTTTGGGGAGAAAATAAGTGAATTTTGTTTAAGGAAAGAGGACTAAGCTGATTATTTGAAAACTAGAGAGAGTTAGATTCCAGTTATTATTAGGACTCTTTATCTATTCACCAATATTCGAGCATGGTAATATTGTATATCTATGACCCTTGAGAATAGGCATGGTCATGTGATTCACGTGACCAATGAAATATGAGTGGAAGTGACAGATATTACTTTTAGGCAGAATCCCTTAGAGCTAATGCACAATTAGCCATCTCCCCTTCTCTCTGCCATAACATCTCTGATGTTTCACATGGTAGACTGTCTGTCAGATGGTGTCCCTGAATGCAAATGACACGGAGCAGGATCCCAGACAATTAATAATAGTCGTGAGCATGAGTGAGAAGTAATATTTTTAGCCATTGAGATTTTTGGGACTGTTTGTTATTGTGACATAATCTAGTTTATCTTGATTGATCTAATCAATGATAAAAGTAAGCAAAATTTCCAAAATTCTCATAGAATTTGATTGTGTAATATGATCAATTAATTAAATATATTGGAGTTTGTCCTTCATTAGATGAAGAAATAGGGCTGACATCAGAGGATGCCCTTTAATCACTGAGCTGTTCTTTGTAGTCAAAGGTGATGCTACTGAATCACTGTTGGAAGAATACGTTTTAAGTCAATTTGTTAGTAGTGGTAATAGATTCTCTCGAAACCATTCAGGCTTCTCCACTCAGCTGTCTCTAGTAAGGCAAGAGTTACATGTACTCATTGATTAGAGCAAGCCTGGGTCTCAGACCCACATCAGTTCTATTCACGTGGTGCTGCAACAGATGGGCATGAACAGTAGACAGCAAGAAGGCAGAATCATCAATGAATCTTCAGATTGTGTTTAACTTAAAAGTATACCATGAACCAGGGACAGGGCTGGGCAACCCACAGATTATAAACAAGATACAGTAAGTCCTCACTTAATGTCATCAATAGGCTGTTGGAACTGCAGCGATATAATGTATATTAAATCAGTTTTACCATAGGCTAATTGATATAAACAAGAGTTAAGTTCCCATGGCATCTCATCAATGTTATATCAAAACGTCGTTGAATGAAACAATGTTATTTAAGGGCTGGAGAAGAGTCTTTCTGATTCTAGAACTGAAGCTCTTATCTCTGTGACTCAGTGTCAACAAAAGGTTTTCTCTGCTATTGGTTATGAACAAAGGGCAAAGATTTATATTTATATATACATCGTGCCATTATAAATTAAAAATGCACCTAGCCATTGGGATGTACAAAGAAATAATTGTGAATTACTGACCTCCTTCTAGTCTAAGTAGGCAATTGTCTCCATGGATTTTTAGGAACTTCTTTGGGCAAAAAACCCTCTGCCTCCCAGGCCTCTCCATTTCTCACAGATGCTCACATTCCTTTAAAGGGAGACGATGGCTTTCATGAGAGAGAAGGTTTAAAACTAAATGCTGGGGCTACAGTTTGTTCCTTTTTGCCTTGCACGTTCTCTGTAGGGCACGTGAAGCAGAGATTTGATTATTGTTCTGGAATGTGGGAGGAGAAAAGGTGGCTACTTTTAGTAATGTGTGTTCTTCACATTAATCACTATTTCTGTGCAACTATTTGGTAAGAAAACCAAAGTTCTACAATTGACCATATTTATTATAAAAGGGCTGGAACTCAGTTTCCAGGCACTTTCTGGGGAGACTATTACTCTCTCCTTCACTAGCAGGGGTCCTCTGTGGTTTGGAGTGAGGGCTGGCTACAGGGCCACCCAACCTGGGCCGTGGTACAGGGTCCTGCGATTTGAAGAGCTCTGTGCTTGGTTAATGCTCTGCTCTCGCTGTCTTAAGATTCATAATAGTTTTTAAATAAGGACACTTGCATTGTCATTTTGCGTAGGCTCCCCCAAATTAAGTAGATCCTGCCCGAAATAATGTGGCAAAGGATACACTTGTAGTGACTTGGGATAGAATACTTTATTGTCCTCCAGTTCCGTGCTTGCACCTTAAGGGTCAGTGATGAAATACTGGAAGCCCAGGTGCAAGGCGCAAATTTGGGTAAGGTTTTGTATAGGTTGCCACCCTCCGTGTCACTACACGCAGCTCTCTAACCTTTCTGCTCTCTTCCTTGCTATAACCATTCACAACCTGCAATTAAAGTGGCAGAGCTGTTATTGAAAGAAATGAGAGAGTCAAGCTTGCAACTGGGACCTTTGCTACGAATGTGCAGTTGCTTATCCTCTGAGAGTCTATGAGCCTGTCTCCTTGAGGCTCTTGGTACCTTGCAATGTATCACACCTGCTCACGAACATTGGCGGCATCCCCAGGTGGATGCTGTTTCTTCTGAGAGCCTGGCACCAACGTAGCACTAAGGTGTGTGGGTTTTGAACCTGTTTCATATTAAATCATTTACAAAAGTCCAGGAGTTTAAAATATAAAATAAACTCACACCTGTGGAAGCCGAGATGCCTCAACTGCTGTACTGCCTTTCCTCTTACCCACCCTCCTTCCTTCCTCCAGGTTCCCATAGAGCAAAGTTCAAAAACTGGCTGAGATCCATGTATGGTCCTGCTGGTGTTTGTCAAAATCGAAGCTTACTAAATCCAAAGCATTTCATCTCAGATCAGTTACAAAAGTCACAAGAGTGTGAAAAATTCTCTATGAAAAAGGTATTGCAGAATATTAGGGTAGTTCAGAGGCACTGTTCAGTGCATTTTGTGGTTCCTTATATTAGAAGCTATATTTTCTTCTCCCCTTTCTGTCTTTCTTTACCTCTCTGACATTATCTTTCTACACTCTTAAGCAGCTCTTCTTTTCCAACTTTTATTTCAACTTTTTCATAACGTCAAACCTATCAGGTGTTTGGTTTGGTAAACAATGAAGACTTTGCAGCTTTTTCGCAAGCTTTATTGAGATATAATGGATGTACAACATTGTGTAAAGTTAAGGTTACAGTGTCTTACATGTTGGAAAATGATTACAACCATAGTTGATTAGCATCCCCATCTCCTCACATAATTACCTTTTTTTTTTTTTGTGGTGAGAACATTTAATATTTATTCTTTTACCAACTATCAAGTATATAATATTGACTATAGTGGATTATAGTCACTGTGCTGTATATTAGATCCCCAGAACTTATCCATCTTATAACTGGAAAGTTGTATCCTTCAATCAATATCTCCCCATTCCCCCTACCCACAGATGGCAACCATCATTGTATTCTCTGTTTCTATGACTTCAGCTTTTTTATATTCCACATATAAGCGAAATCAGATGTTATTTCTCTTTCTCTGTTTGACTTACTTCACTTAGCCTAATGCCTTCAAGGTCTGTCCCTCCTTCCACCTACCATGTTGTTGGAAATGGCAAGATTTCCTTTTATAATGAATAAATAAAATTCCATTATATATCATGTATATATTTTATATTGACCAATACAGCAAGAAACACACTTTCAAGTCTCTACTAACCATATATATGTGTGTTTTTATTAGGTCGTTTCCCTACTTTGGCTATTGTAAATAATGCTGCAGTAAAAATGGGCATGCAGATATCTCTTCAAGATACTAATTTCATTTCCTTCAGATATATACCCAGAAGTGGGATTGTTGGGTCATATGGTAGCTCTACTTTTAGTTTTTTGAGGAAGCTCCATACTGTTTTGCATAATGGCTATACCAATTTATATTCTGACCAGCAATGCTCAAGGCTTCCCATTTTCTCCACACCCTTACCAATACTTGTTATCTCTCTCTTTTTTTTTTAATAACAGCCATCCTAACAGGTGTGAGGTGATATTATTATGATTTTGATTTTCATTTCCCTGATGATTAGTGATGTTGAGCATCTTCTTATGTACTTGTTGGCCATTCGTGTGTCTTCTTTGGAAATATATTAAAGTCATCAGCCTATATTTTAATTAAATTATTTGTATGTTTTTGCTATGGAATGGTATGAGTTCCTTATATATTTTGGATGTTGACCCCTTATCAGATAGGAGGTTTGCAAATATTTTCTCCCATTCCATAGGTTACCTTTGCATTGTGTTAATTGTTTCTTTTGTTGTGCAGGAGCTTTTTGTTTGTAGTCCCACTTATTTACTTTTGCTTTTTCTCTAAAAAAGTATTTTTTATTGGTTATATTGTTACAATAGTTCCAATTTTTTCCCCTTTTCTCCCCTCTGCCCAGCACCCACCTCCCCCCAAGAATCCCCCGCCTCGCTCCCCGCAGTCCATGCCCATGGGTTGTGCTTCCATTTATTTGTATCTTCTTTAATTTCTTTCTTCAGTGTAATGTAGTTTTCTGAGTACAGGTCTTTTACCTCCTTGGTTAAGTTTATTCCTAAGTACTTTATTTTTCTTGTTGCTATGGTAAATGGAACTTTTCTTCTAGTTTCTATCTCTGATATTTTATTTTTGGTGTACAGAAATGCCTTTGATTTCTGAATATTGACTTTGTGCCCTGCTGTTTTGCCAAATTCACTTATTAGGTCGAGCAGTTTTTTCATGGAGTCTATAGGGTTTTCTATGTACACTATCATGTCATCTGCAAATAATGACAGTTTTACTTCCTCTTTTCCAATTTGGATGCCTTTTATTTCTCTTTCTTGTATAATTGCTTTGGCTAGAACTTCCAAGAATATGTTGAATGGGAGTGGAGAGAGTAGACATCCTTGTCTTGTTCCTGGCCTCAGGGGGAATGCTCTCAGCTTTTTCCCATTGAGTATGATGTTGGCTTCAGGTTTCTCATAATGGCCTTTATTATGTTGAGGTATGCTCCCTCTAGTCCCATTTTGCTGAGAGTTTTCATCATAAATGGGTGTTGTACTTTATCAAATGCTTTTTCTGCATTTATTGATATGATCATGTGATTTTTGTCTTTCATTTTGTTTATGTGGTGTATTATTTTTATTTATTTGTGAATATTAAACCATCCTTGCATCCCTGGGATGAATCCCACTTGATCGTGGTGTATGATCTTTCTAATGTGTTGCTGGATCCAGTTTGCCAATACTTTGTAGAGAATTTTAGCATCTATGTTCATCAGTGATATTGGCCTGTAGTTTCCTTTCTTTGCTGTGCCTTGACCTGGTTTTGGAACTAGGGTAATACTGGCTTCATAAAACGAGTTTGGGAGTCTTCCCTCTTCTTGGATTTTTTAGAATAGTCTGAGAAGGGTAGGAGTTAGTTATTTCCTAAATGTTTTGTAAAATTCACCTGTGAAGCCATCCAGTCCAGGGCTTTTGTGTGCTGGGAGTTTTTTGATTACTGCTTCAATTTCACTAGTTGTTATTGGTCTGTTCAGGCTTTCTACTTCTTCTTGATTCAGTTTTGGAAGATTATATGTTTCCAGAAATTTGTCCATTTCATCTAGGTCGTCAAATTTCTTGTGATACAGTTGTTTGCAATAATTTCTTACAATCCTTTGTATTTCTGTGGTATCGGTTGTGATTTCTCCTCTTTCATTTCTAATTTTATTTATTTGGGTCTTCTCTCTCTCTCTCTCTTTTTTTTTGATGAATCTGGTTAAAGGCTTGTCAATTTTGTTTATCTTTTCAAAGAACCAGCTCCTACTTTTGTTGATCTTTTGAATTGTTAAACAGTCTCTATGTCATTTAATTCTGCTCTGATCTTGATGATTTCCTTCCTTCTACTCACTCTGGGCTTTGTTGTTGTTCCTCTAGTTCTTGTAGCTGTAGGGTTAGATCTTTTATTATAGATTCTTCTATCTTTTTTAGGTAGGCCTGTATTGCTATGAACTTTCCTCTCAGGACTGCTTTTGCCGTATCCCTTAGGCTTTGGGTTGTTGTGTGTTCATTATCATTTGTTTCCAGAAACTTTTTGATTTCTTTCTTGATGTCATTATTAACCCATTCATTATTTAAGAGCATGTTATTCATTCTCCATGAGTTTGAATGTTTTTGAGTTTTTTCCTTGAGGTTGATTTCCAATTTTAAGCCATTGTGATCTGAGAAGATGCTTGATATAATTTCAATTTTCTTGAATTTGTTGAGGTTTGTTTTGTGCCTTACCATGTGGTCTATCTTTCAAAATGTTCCATGTGCACTTGAAAAGAATATATTTTTCTCCTTTGGGGAGAAAGTTCTATATATATCAACTAAGTCCATTTGATCTAGAGTGTTGTTCAATGCCTCAATATCCTTGGTGTTTCTTTGCTTCAAAGATCTGTCCATTGTTGACAATGGGGTGCTAAAGTCCCCTACTATGAGTGTGTTGCTGTCTTTCAAAATTTTCCTGACATATTTGGGTGCTCCTATGTTGGGTGCATATATGTTTACAAGGGTCATATCTTCTTGATGGATTTTTCCCTTAAGTATTATGAAGTGTCCTTCTTTGTCTCTTTTTATGGCCTTTTCTGTGAAATCTGTTTTGTCTGATATAAGTATTGCTACCCCAGCTTTTTTTCATGTCCATTTGCTTTAAATATTTTTTTTCATCCCTTCACTTTCAGTCTGTGTAGATCGTTTGTTCTAAGGTGGGTCTCTGGGTCTCTTGTAGACAGCATATAAGTGGTCATGCTTTCTAATCCATTCAGCTACCCTATGTCTTTTGGTTGCTACATTTAATCCATTTACATTTAAGGTTATTATTGATAGGTACTTACTCATTGTCATTTTCCCCCTTTGTACTTGTATTCCTCTCTGTCTTTCTGTTTCTTTAACTTCTTAAAGCAGACACTTTAGCATCTCATACAATGCTGGTTTGTGGAGATGTATTCTTTTACCTTTTGTTTGTCTTGGAAACTCCTTATTTCACCTTCCATTTTGAGTGAGAGTATTGCTGGGTAGAGTATTCTTGGTTGTAGGCCTTTGTTTTTCATTGCGTAGAATATTTTTTTGCCATTCCCTTCTGGCTTGTAGTGTTTCTGCTGAGAAATCTGATGATAGCCTTATTGGAGCTCCCTTGTATGTTATTAGCTGTTTCTATTTTGTTTCTTTTAGGGTTCTCTCTTTGTCTTTGAATGTTGCTATTTTAATTATGATGTGTTTTGAAGTGGGCCTGTTGGGGTTCATCTTCATTGGGACCCTCTTTGCTTCCTGGACTTGCGTGATTCTTTCTCTCAAGTTAGGGAAGTTTTCTTTCATTAGTTTTCAAACAGGTTTTCTATCCCTTCCTCCTCCTCTTCTCCTTCTGGAATTCCTACGGTATGGATATTATTACATTTCATGTTGTCCTGCAGCTCTCTTAAAACCTCTTCATTCTTTTTTAGTCTTTTTTCATTTTGTTGCACTGTCTGGGAATTTTTTTCTACGTTGTCCTCCACCTTGCTGATCTGTTTTTCTGCTTCCCCTAGCCTGCTTTTAATTTCTTCTACTGTGTTCTTCAATTCAGAAAGTGTATTCTTCATTTCCTCCTGGCTCTTATTGATAGCTTCTATGTCCTTTTTCATGCTGGTGTAATTTTCAGTAAGTTCCTTGTAGTTTCCCTGGAGTTCTTTGTAGTTTTCGTTGAGCTCGCTGATTTCATTGAGCTTCCCTATAATCCACCTTTTGAATTCCATATCCGATAGTTTGCTTCTCTCTATTTCATTTAGCACTCTTTTTGGGGATTCTTTCTTTCATTTTGATGGGGGGTTGTTTCTCTGTCTCACCATTTTTGTGACTTTTCTTGTTTGTTGCTGCTTCTTAGATTGATCTGCACTTCCTGGATCTCCCCCTGGTGGCATCAGATCATGTACCAGTCTGGGCCTAGGCAGCCTTTTGGAGACTACCAGAGACCTACTGCCTTTGTCTGGCTTCTTTAGTTCTTAATCTATTCAATCTGTGACCAGTCATCAGGCTTAAGGACCGAGGGTGGGGCAGCTTAATTCCTGTAGGTGGGGCTTTTTCTTCCCCTCAGGCTGATGCCACTTCGAGGGGAATGGTCTACCTGCAGTATGGGAAATGAGTCAGCACTGGGACCCAGTCGCTTGCTCCCCCAGTGCTCCCCTCACAGCCACTGCCCCAAATTCTTCCCAGGTGTCTCTGGTCCTCTCTGCCTTCCCTCTGCTTGAGCCCAGGGTAAATGGTTGCAAAATATTTTCATACATGATCCACTTAAGAGTTCTTTTTATCCAGCTGTTTCTCTCCAGCTAGCAAGAAACCCTGTGGCTTTTTGCTTTTCACAGCTGGATACTGTTTTACTTTCTGCTCTGTTGCTGTAGGCTGGGAAGCCCAACTGGGGGTTTAGACCCTGCCCTTCTCAGGGGGAACCCCCGGCTGCTGAACTATTTCTCAGTCCCTTCAGCTGCCACTCATGGGAGCCCAGCCAGCCCTTTCACATCTCCACACTTCCTACTGGTCATGTTGTGATGAAACGGCCTTTTCTCTCTCTCCGTGGTTATAAGACTTCTCTCCAGCTAGTGTTCAGTTGGTTATTCCAGATGGTTTCTCCACAATTAAATTGTAAATCCAGACTGGTCATGGGAGGAGGTTAGTGTAGCTTCCACTTCCTCCTCTGCCATCTTGGATCCCCTACATTTGCTTTTGCTGCTTGTGCTTTTGGTGTCACATTTAAAAGCTGTTGCCAAGACCAATGTCAGTTTCTTTCCTCTATGTTTTCTTCTAGAAGTTTTATTTATTTATTTTTAAAATTATGTTTTATTAATTATGCTATTACAGTTGTCCTGATTTTTCCCCCTTTGACCCTCTCTACCCAGCACAGCTCCCACCACTCCCTCAGGCAATCCCCCCAACATTGTTCATGTCCATGGGTCATGCATATAAGTGCTTTGGGTACTCCATTTCCTATACTGTACTTACATCCCCATGACTATTCTGTAACTACCTATTCATACTTTTTTTTTGATCTGCCTAAAGAAATCTTTTTATTCCCCTTCCACTGCTATTTTCACAGTCCTATAATGTTAGATTAACAACTTCACTTTAAGTATTTGATGTTGTGGGCAGTTCCATTCAAAAAACGCCATTAGAAGAAAACATTTTCATTGGCTTTCCAAGCACTGCTGGGCTGAGGTGGTGGGGAGAGGCTGGATGTTTCAGGGGATGCATGCTTAAAGCAAACTATGCTAACCCTGCCCTTTCCCTCTATTTTAAAATTAAATAAGCTGAAGAGAGTGTCAGATTCAAAGTAATTTTCGTGGTGAATCAATTCCACTCATTCCATCCTCTACTGTTCGCCAGTTGGATATTACATAACGGATTCATGTGTCTGGGTATAACGTCACATACATTGACTCATTTAATTCTCATAACCACATGAAGTAGGTATTAGTCCCATTTTATGCATGAGAAAATTTAGACACAAAAAAATATAACTTGCTGAAGGTTGCGTCATTTCTTACCTGAATTACAACAGCCTCTTAACCAATCTCTAGTTTCTTTTCTTGTCCACACAATAGCCAGAGAGAGCTTTAAAATGTCAAATATATCGTATCATACCCTTGCTCCAAGTTTCCAATGCCTTTTCCTTTTACACTTTAGTGTGTCATATAGGCCATAAGTAATCTGGCCTTTGCTTACAACAACATTCTTTCTCCTTCCACTCTTACCCTTGCTCACAGAGTTCCAGCAATACAGCTATGTTTGCAGGCCCTCAAAAAAGCGAAGCTGTTTTACTTCCTATTCCCGGTCTGGAAAGCTATTTCCCTGTATCTTTACATGGCTTGCTTGCTCTTTTATACCATAGCTCTTTTCTCCAAAACCTTCTTCTTAAACCCATCATTATCTTCTCACATTGGTTATTCTTCATATGCACTTATACTTTCATCAATCTATCCAATTTATTTTTTATGATTTTTTATCTCTGATACTATGTAAGTTTTGGGAGGTTAGGGGACTTATTTTTCTGTGAAGTGCTGCTTTCCTAGGGCCTATAATAAAATCAGGCAAGACATGTATTTCATGAATGGATGAATGAAGCTTCACACAGAGCTTATCTTTGTCTTTTATTTGGCTGCAATGTTTAAATTTAAGAGGGCATTAAAGCAACAGCAATCTTAAACATGGCTTTATGATACAAAGTTTAGGTACCACAGTATTGGACACGATTTTTCTTACTCTTTTCATGTTTATCTTTAAGTGCATAGAAAGTATAAACACCCCCAAAAAGATGGAAAACCAGTTAGGTTTGGGTAAGTTTCTTTTTAGAACAGTTAAAATACTTGCAAACAACTGTTTACTCTAGCACTGATGAACTACTGAGGATGTATGTGCTTGACTAAGAAATTGATAATGACCATTGATAATGGTCAGTTCGATCCACCAGTCTAAATCAGTGATTTTCAACCATTGTGCCACAAGAATTTTTTTTTATCCTCACCTGAGGACAAATTTTTCATTGCTTTTTAGAGAGGGAGAGAGGAAAGGAGAGAGAAACACTGATGTGAGAGAGAAACATTGATTGGTTGCATCCTGTATGCAACCCAGACTGGGAATGGAACCTGCAACCTTTTGGTTATGAGACGATGCTCCAACCCGCTGAACCATACCAGCCAGGGCACACAAGAGTTTTTTGAACCATGCGATACTTCACTAATAAGCCTGGGGCACTGACTTCTTTTCCCTTCGATTGCCAAATAAAAAAATGACAACAGCCAACATAACAATAGCCATTTGGTGTGAATGAATCAAAATTATATCTATTTTTTGTCGTATTAGCAAAAAAAATATGTTTTTGGTGTGCTGCAGAATTTTAGTAATTAGCTTATGTGTGCCATAAGCTGAAAAAGGTAGGGATAGAAGAGCTGAAATAGCAAACACGATGACCGAGAGACCATGAAGCCAAAGTTTAAAGATGTTAAACCCAAGTCTTTTTCACTGTTCTTGGAAACATAGAAAATTAAGAGTACATGATTTTATAATTCCTCCATCTCAGACAGCTAGGCATAGAATACAGTATCAGATCATATGGCAGTTTGAGGGAAATAAAGTTTAAAATTATTTTCTCTCTCCGAGTTTACAATCCAACAGAAAGAACTGGATGCAGCCATTGTAGCTAGAGGTCATCAGGGGATGTTTTGTAGAGACAGTGAAAATGTAGCTCTAGTAACTAATGAATAGATTTAAATGCAAAACTAAGAACATTCTAAGAACTAAAGGTACAAAAACTGATAGCCCAAAAATTATAAGGAAAGCAAGTTCCCGTAATGAGTTACATCAGCAATTCTTGACCTACAGACCATGGAAAGGCTTCAAGGGAACCAAAGAATTAAAGGAATCTGTTGGTGACTTCTGTGTGTACACTCTAGGGAGAGGATAAACTGCACTCACATTTTCAAAAGAATCAATGTTGCAAAAGAGGTTTTAAGAGTTTATGTTGTAAGTCCTTGGACAATCAACTTCAAAAAGATTGGGTTGAGAATGAAGACCTTCTAGATCAGGCTAATAATGTAGAATTTGACCTGTAGTTGAGGCTTTTGTACAGACTTGGTAGACAGGGTAAATTTAAGACTTGGTTATGAGTTAGATGTGAAAGGTCAAGAAAAACATTGAGGATGAAATCAAGTTTCTGATTTGGAACAGTGAGTGTCCCCAGTTACAGGCTTGGTTGGAGATGAATTAACATTGGAGCTGTCAGAGGCTAATAGACAGTTGAAAATACAAGCTTACAGACATAGCTGGGAGTCAGTAATGCTAATTTTAGCTGAAGAGTTAAGATGATCCAACCATTATTTGTAACTAATGGAGAGACTCAATAGTAGAAAACATCAATATTTAAGGAAAAAGAGAAATATAAAAGAAATAATCAAGAAAGGTTGAAATATTTTAGTGTCTAGTCCAAAAAAGAAGTGGTTTGGTCAAGCACCATCCCCCATTCCCCCCCGGAGATCAGGTTAAAGTGGTATAAGAGATGCCAGCTTGTTAACGTTAGGTGAAAAAGTGTAGACAGTGTAGGCCATTGTTAAGGGTCTTACCAAGATTTCACTTGTAGTACAGTCTTAACATTTTTATTTATATAAAACTAATTGCCCCCTTTTCATAAAAGGGAGCATGTACATAAATTTTAAGGGGTTTCATGGACACTTGGATGAGAGTTTAGTGATCTATAAAATCCTCAGGACTGCATAATGTAACAGTGATTTCCAGTCTATAAAGGTTTTTAGATTGACCTATAATATCTCAGTAATAACTGCTCCTTTAGAAATGCGTCTTACTGTTGTAAGAAATAAACTGATTATGGTTATCATCTGTGAGATTCCAGTTTCTGAAAATGATGGTACATTGGGATTGTTAGCATGGCTAAAGAATGTGTTATCAGAATTAAAAGCATTTTAAGATCCACAGAGACACCCACCATAGTCAAGTAAGATTCAGTGAATTTTTCATTTGGAAGGCAGAGGTGCCTCTACTTTTTCCCACTGTAAATTTCCCTGACACCCATCAGAAATTCTTGGAAAAGTCACCTTTCCAAGGCTTCCACAATACCCCTTCATCTTATGTTGTCTTTTCCCTACCCTTACCACCAGTCTCAACTTTTCTTTAAAAAATTAAAACGAAAACAAAACATCTCTATCAATAGCTAGAGCTACATGCCATTTTCTGAGATACTGACTGCAAATAAAAAAACATGTCCTTAGAATTTTGTAAAGATCAAATTTAGAAAGAGTACTATATTGCTCTATCATCCTTTCTAAAATAAAACGATTTTAATGTTCTAGAACTTATGGGTTGAGATATAGGTCCAGTAGTAACTTCAGAGCTCTATAATAGGACATTATTAGCATTTAAGAAATAGAGGCAAACACACACAGGAGACTTCTGACCAAGATGGAAGCCTAGAATGACACACTCCATCTCCCTCCACACTAAGAAGGAATACAACTACTGCAAAACCAGAAATAAACAGAAGTCCCAGAAAATAAATGGAAGTCCAACGTATGAAGTTATAAAGAAGTGATGCTCATCTGGACAGGTAGGAAGAGTGAAGCCAGAGTGGAGAGGTCAAGCTGTGCTGGTGGTGACAGCAGTGGTGACAGCAGCAGGATGGCAGTAAGCACAGACACCGATATTTAAGGGGAGGCGAGAAGCGCCTAGGGAGCACCCTTGGCTGCAGGCCAGACCTGTCAGCTGGGGAAGACAGACCCCCATTGCCTTGGACTGTGAGGCCCAGGATGGGTGGGGACAGAGGAGAAGGCTCTCGGTCTTTCAGCAGAGATTGAATGGCAGGAGTCCATCTTGGAACTCCGCCCCCACACAAAACACCACAGTGTGGTGAGAAGGGTCGCCTGCTGGTGACGAGTGCATGGGGGTCTGCCCCCTATAGCATAGGAGGTGTGACAGCCCTGCGCAGGAAGCAAAGGTAAACACAAAACTGTCAGGATGGCACAGATCATGATAGAGATCCCGGTGACAAAGATGACCAGACAGCAAATATCTTATCTAACTAAGCAGCAGATAGGAAATCTTTCTGAGGCACAGTTCAGAGCTTTGGTTATAAAAATTCTTACAGACCTAACAGCAGATCTTAAACAAGATGGGGAACGAATGAAGGCTAGTCCTTCTGAAGTGAATGAAAACACATATGAAACTAGTGGTGAGGGAAAGAAAACCAGGGATCAAATCAACAAATTGGAACATAGGGAAAGAACAAACAGTCCAACATCCAAATCATAGGGTTGCAAGAAGGTGAAGAAGATCTAGAAATTGAAAAATTATGTGAAAAAATAATGAAGCAGAACTTCCCGAACTTGGGGAAGGAAGTAGACTTACATGTCCAGGAAGCACAGAAAGTTCCAAAAAAACTGGACCCAGGGAGAACCACACCAAGACACATTATAATCAAAATGTCAAAAATTAAAGATAAAGAGAGAATCTTAAAAGCAGCAAGAGAGAAGAAAATTGCATACAAACGAGTCCCAATAAGACTCTCAGTTGATTTCTCAAAAGAAACTCTGCAGGCAAGAAGGGACTGGCAAGAAATATTCAAAGTAATGAAAAGCAAAAACCTACAACCATGATTACTCTATCCAGAGAAGCTGTTATTCAGAATAGAAGGGCAGAGAAAGTGCTTCCAGGACAAAGTAAAACTGAAGGAGATCATTAGATCCAAACCACTATTATACGAAATGTTAAAAGGACTTGTTTAGGAGAAAGAGGATCAAAACTATGAACATTAAAATGAAAACTGTATCACAACAACCAACAACAGAAGCTAGGGAACTGAAACAAAGTCAAACTATGTAGGCAATGAGAATGGGAAAAGAATTATAGGTATGGGGAATATTGTGTGGGGAGGTCAGCAGGGAGGGGGAAGGGGTAAAGGGAGGGAGATGGTACAGGAATTAAGAAGCATAGTAGGAGGGAGTGGAGTAGACAGGAAGAGGTTGAGAAGAACTATATGCACAACCAATGGGCATGGACTAAGGGGGTGTCAACTGGAGTGAGGGGGGGTGACTGGGTGGAGGGAAACAAAGGGAAAAGAAATTGGGACAACCATAACAGCATAATCAATAAAGCATATTAAAAATATATATATATATTTATGTTACCTACCTAACAATGACCATATAGTGGGTAAGAGGTTAATTTATAAATGTCCTTAAGTATGTACATATATTCTACTAATCTATGAATCTAAAAAATAATTTATTCACTAATGAATTTTGTTTTCTCTGATTTATTTAAAATCTTTTCATCTTATTTTTTTCTGCAGCTAAACAAGAAATGTATAGTTTTTCTTCTAAAAAAATGTAATGATGTTCTTTCTTATAAATTGCCCTCTTGGATTTTCTTGTCAGCCTGCTTCAAGGAAATCCATATGTTCATTATACTTGCTCTCAATTTGGCCCATACAAAATGGTCGTTTAGTCCAAATATCTGAGCTGCAAACTGAGCTGATCCTTCTGGAGAAACTATGACTCAACAACTAAGATCACTGCCTAGTTGAAGAGAAGACCACATATCCTGAGCTCCTCAGTCTGGAGTGAGGGGAGGACAGCTGCTAACTAGATATGCAGTGTTACTAGACATTGCTAGCCCTAAACCATTGCTTTTGCCTGCCACTGTCACAGTAGGATTGCCATTTCCTTCATACTCAATTTTAATCCTCAGAGTTTCATCTGGTCCTTTATGGGCAGAGGTTACCCAGAGTTCACACGGAATGCCAACATTTCCACAGGCCTTCTTGATTTTTTCACAGTGACTGAGATCAGGAGTTGAGCCCATCAATACTACAACCCTGCATGGACTTTCTGGTTTCAGAAGTAACTACTCTTTCAGCAACCCACTCAATTTTTTTCTTTACCTTCAGGAGTGACTGCCTTGAGGTCTCAATATGACCATTTGTCTTTCTGTTGGCTTCAATCTCCTGATGACCAGAGTCTCCAAGAATCATTATCAATAACATCAGCAAGAACAATTTCTTTGGTGGTGACATCAACATCAAATTTAGTCTTCATATCAACCAGTGTACAGTCCAGGGGCAACTGGGATTTCTCCAGTATTTCAAAAATAGCCTGTGTAACGTGGCTCATGATATCCACCTCAGTTTGGCCTATAACACATCCAGCAAAGCACAGTTTTTCAGCAATGACCTGTTCCTCATACTACTGTGGATCATTATTGACATCATCCTTAATAAACATCTCCACTTTAGGAGGGTAAAATTTGTACTCTTGCTTGACACCAGGATTTCGTTTGAGAAAAGAACCAGTTGCTATTGTTCTACAAACCTATTCAATTGAAATCATTTCACACTTAGGTGCAATGAAAGCTGTGTTCCCACATTTTCTGGTGAAAGCAGTTTTGATACCTGCTTCCTGTAGCAACTAAAAAATACAACTAGTAATTTTATTTGAAATTGCAGCTTTTCCTTCAAGGTGATTCTTTCTGGCTGTATTTCCTGCTGTAATCTAGTCCTTGGACTGCAGGAGAACTTTTCCAAGACTTTCTAACAATTAATAGACTTCTTGTGTTTTACTCTCATAGAGTTACTCTCATAGAGTGTTTTTTTATACCAATGTCCAGTACCTCTGCTGTCACCATTATCCTGGGTGGGCTGGGGGCAGTGGCCCGCGCTAGGACTCTTGAAAAGAAGAGTGGTCTGAGAGGCTCACAGGGTGGAGGAGGGAGACGCAGCCCATAGGCCCACCCCCAGTGAGGTGAGGTAACCTAGAGCACGTACTCGCGCTCTGGTGGAAAACAGTGGAACCACGGCGTCTCTGGCCACCCAGATGGATTTTGACCCTATTTTACTTCATAATCCCTTCACCTCTTCATCCATTTCCCCCACACCTCTTTCCAATCTGGCAACCATCAAAATGCTCTCTGTATCCATGATTCTGTCTCTCTTCTTGTTTTAGTTTGTTTTTTAGATTCAATTGTTGATAAATATGTATTTTTTGTTATTTTATTGTTCATAGTTTTGATCTCCCTCTTTTTCTTAAGTCCCTTTAACATTTCATATACTAATGGCTTGGTGATGATGAACTCCTTTAGTTTCTCGTCTGGGAAGCTCTTTATCTGCCCTTCCATTCTAAATGATAGCTTTGCTGGGTAGAGCAATGTTGGCTGTAGGTACCTGCTTTTCATGACTTTGGATATTTCTTGCCAATCCATTCTAGCCTGCAAAGTTTCTTTGGAGAAATCAGCTGACAGTCCTTTGGGAACTCTCCTGTAGGTAACTAAATGCTTTTCTCTTGCTGCTTTTAAGTTTCTTTCTTTATCTTTAACCTTTGGCATTTTAATTATGATGTGTCTTGGAGTGGGCCACTTTGCATCCATGTTGTTTAGGATTCTCTGTGCTTCCTGGCTTACATGTCTATTTCCTTCACCAAATTAATGAAGTTCTCTTTTATTATTTTTTCAAATAGATTTCCAATTTCTTGCTCTTTCTCTTCTCCTTCTGGCACCCCTATGATGCAAATATCGGACCTCTTGAAGCTGTCCCAGACGCTGCTTATACCATCCTCATTTTTTTGGATTCTTTCTTGTAGTTGTTCTGATAGGCTGATTTTTGCTTCCTTATGTTCCAAATCATTGATTTGATTCTTGGCTTCATCCACTCTACTGTTGTTTCCCTGTAACTTGTTCTTTATTTCAATTAGTGTATCCTTCATTTCTGACTGGATCTTTTTTATGCTGTTGCGGTTCTCACTAAGTTCCTTGAGCATCCTCATAACCAATGTATTGAACTCTGCATCTGATAGATTGTTTGTCTCCATTTCTGTTTAACTCTTTTTCTGGTTTTGATTTGTTCTTTCATTTGGGTCATGTTTCTTTGTCTCCTCATTTTGGCAACCTCCCTGTGTTTGTTTCTATGTATTAGGTAGAGCTGCTTTGACTCCGTGTCTTGGTAGTGTGGCCTAATATAGTAGGTGTCTGGTAAAGTATGGTAGCACAGCCTCCCCTATCACGCAAGCTGGGTATTGAGGTGTGCCCTTTGTGTGGGCTAAGTACACCCTCCCCTTGTAGTTGAGACTCGGTTGCTGTTGGCAGACCAATGGGAGGGATTTACCCAGGCCAGTCAGCTGCAAGGATTGGCTATGACCACTGACCACCAACTTCTGCCCTCTGTGGAGGATGAGCTGTGTAGGGGCAGGGTAGTGGTGCTCTGATGTGGTCTGTAGCTGTCCACTGGGTGCACAGGTGCTGGGGTTTCCCCGGTGGTACAAGCCAAGGTCAACCCCCACCTATGTTTTCCTGGGGCCACCCTGCCTGAGCTATAAAGCAATTTGAAATGACTGCTACTTGTGCTGTGCTTGGAGATTCCCAGGTGAAGCCAAGCTGTGAATCGAAGCTGGCTCTGCTAGTGTGGGGCCTGGGGCTCACTGAGGCCAGCTGTTGCTTATTTGATAGGATTTTTGAAGTTGTGAAGCATGAGTGAAGACCAGCCATTCCTAGGAAAAGCAGCTTGGGTGGGCCTATAAGTTGGGTGGGGTGGAGTCTCTGTGGATCTCCAAGGCAGGTGAAATGGTGTTAGTCAGATTGATGGAGTCTCAGATATGGCACCAGCTTGCCAACTGTGTTGGGGGAGGGTTTAGAAAAGGGACAGTGACCTCTTCGTGCCTTGATGCAAGACACTTCAGTTTCTCCCGGTATGCCACTGGTACCTTTCCAGCTGCTATCCTGGTGCTGGAGCCCAGAGGAAGTGAGTGTGAGTAGGTGAATCCATGTGTGGGTTCTTTAAGAGGAATTGCTTGGGACTCCAGAAATTTCTTCCACTAACTCAATCCTGCTTGTGTTTGCATCCAGAAGTTGTGGGGGCTTATCTTCCTGGCAATTGAACCCTGGGCTGGGGGACCTGGTGTGGGGCTGGGACTCCTAGCTCATGATGGTTCTGAGTGATGACTGTTCTATATTTTAGTTGTAATTTTGATGTGGCTGTCCAAAAAAAAAAGATGAGCTTTGTCTACGGCACCATCTTGACCAAAATTCTCTTCTAGGGGTTTTACAGTTTCAGTTAGGTTTAAATTTTCAATCCATTTTGAGTTTATTTTTGTGAGTGTTGCAAGATAGGTGACCAATTTTATTATTCTGCATGGGATTATCCAGTTTTCTCAATGTTATTTATTGAAGAGACTATTCTCTCCTCATTGAGTATTATTGGCTTCCTTGTTACAAATTAGCTCACTGTGTATGTGTAGGTTTATTTCTGAGCTGCTGATTCTGTTCCATTGTCTACATGTATATATTTTTGGTAGTACTGTACTGTTTTGATTACTATGGCTTTGTAATAAAGTTTGAAATTAGGAAGTGTGATGTCTCTGGCTTTATTCTTTTTTCTCAATGTTGTTTTGTATATTTTGGGTCTTCTGTGGTTCCAGATGACTTTTAGGATTGTTTTCTTATATTTCTGTAAAAACTGCCATTGGAATTTTGATAGGTATTGTACTGAATTTGTGGATCACTTTGGGTAGTATGCATATTTTAACAATTCTAATTCTTTCAGTCCATTAGCATGGGATATCTTCTAAATTATTTTGTCTTCAGTTTCATCAAAATTTTATAGTTTTCAGTGTGCAGATCTTCACCTCCTTGATTAAGTTTATTCCTAGGTATGCTATTGTTTTTAGTGTTATGTAAATGAGGTTGTTTTATTTATTCTTTTTCAGATACTTAGATGTTAGTGTATAGAAATGTGACTGATTTCGGTAAGTTGATTCTATATCTTGCAAATTTACTGAATTTGTTTATTAATACTAAAAATTTTGTGGTGGAGTTTTTAGAATTATCTATATATAAGATCATATCATCTGCAAAGAGACAATTTACTTCTTCCTTTCTAATTTGGAGGACTTTTATTTCTTTCTCTTGCCTAATTTTCACTCTTCAGATTTTGTGGTTATTGATTATATACATAGGAGAGGCTTTCTCATATATCTAGATATCCTTGACTGGTGGTTCATTTTTTAAGGGTAGAGCACTAAGAAAGTGCTCAGGATGGGGCTTGTTTGTTGATTATCCGGTGAATGTGAAGTAATGGGGCATTTTATTGGAAGCCTTCACATGTCAGCGTATGCAGATATTGCTATTGTGTTACAGAATGGGGGTCCCCCCAAATTCCCGGAGCCTGCGGGTTGAGGCGTGGAGAGAGGGGAGCAGCTTTTGGGATGCCTTTGCATAGCTGTGGCTAGTAGCTAATGTCTTAGTTATGCAAATGGCTTTGGTTCTTTCAAGGCCCCAAGGAGATGGGAGGGGTTTAGGCCATGGATGGTGTGGAAATAGCATACAGAGTCTGTGCAAGGTTCTGTGAATGGTCAGAATTGGTTACCATGCTCACTATGTCACAGGATGCAGTCAGGGATTTAAAAATAAGGCAGCAGGCATTTTGGCAAGGAGAACTCCATGTGGTTTAGAAAGGAAAAGAACTCCATGAGGCTTGGAGAGGAAAGGGAGAACTCCATGCTGCTGTGAAAGGGAGAGGATACCATGTGGCTTTGAAAAAGACAGAGAACCATGTGTGATCCAGTGCAACACAGCACATGTTTTCCTGGACTGTTATATGGAGGCTGACAACATCGTACCCCAGATCCTGAAGGAGAGAGCTGACAGATAAGGGATGGGGAACTTCTGGGCATGTTTTCGGCTTCTAGCCTTTTGGGGAGCAAGGGAAGTGCTGGGTCCCATTGGAGAACAGGGCTCTGAGCTGAAGTGCTCACTGCCCTCCTCAGGTTGGAATACTGTAAATAAAGACCTGTTTTCCTTAACACTAGATGTTGGGTTTTACACCAAGGCATCACGTGAAAGAACCCTCTTTCAGTCTGTAACAGTTTTGGCAAGCCCAGACGGGACTAATGGAACCTATAGCCAGGTTCGCTCTGTAACAATTGTGCAGACACTTTTCCTGGGATGTCCCTGTCTTTTTACTGGAGTTTATGAACCTTACTTCCAGCAACCTGGTGCATGTCTTTTTATTGCGTTCTCCCGTAGCACTAATCCCTCATGACCAAATCACTTGCCAGAGGCCTCACCTTCTAATACCATCACAATGGTGGTTAGAATTTCAACATTTGATTTTGTTTTGGGGGGCAGGGACAAATGTTCAGTTCATAATACACCATGAGATAAAGAATCAGACATAAGCACTTTTGAACCCCTAGAGCACTGATGCTAACTCACTTCCCATACTAGTCAGTAAGAACTTTCCTGCTCTTCTTGCCTCTTCTTCCCTCCTGCTGGATCTGGAGGGGTCAGAAGCTGAATTTTGCAAGCAGGAATAGAAGCACAAGCTGGGGAAGAGAGAAGAGGTTATGGCAGCTCCTCTCCTAACTGCAAAAGCCTGACTTGGGAGAAGTAGAGAAACCTCAACTAGGAATCAAGGTTTGAGTTTTGATGCTTACATGGGAATGAATATTTATTTATTTATTTTTAAAGTATATTTTATTGATTATATTGTTACAATAGTTTCAATTTTTTCCCCTTTACTCCCCTCCACCCAGCACCCCCCTCCCCAGCAATCCGCCCCCCAAGTCCATGCCCATGGTTTGTACATACAAGCTCTCCCGCTTCACCCTTTCATATATTCTTCTTTTTTTAAATAAATAAATGATTAATTAATTATTTTAACAATAAAAACGGAGAACTGATCTTTTGTGATTTGGGCCTTTAAAAGTTTTTTTAACCTGTGACCAGAACATTTATGGCACTGAACTTTATCTAGCAGTAAAAGAGGAACATGTCCACTAGCAGTTTTAAAGCAAAAGTGAGATGAAAGTAGATGTTAATAAATTCCATTTGTTTTGTGATTATATTCCAGAATTTGGTTAGTTCCTCATAGAGGTTATATTTATCTGAGAATATTTTTATTTTGCTCTTACTCTTGAGCTGACAAAATTCGAGGCTACTATTATTTTGTTAAGCACTTCAATGGTATTACCCCACTGTCTTCTGACATCTAATGCTGTTGAAAACAAATCGGTACCACTGTAATTGTCATTTGTGTTTCTGAATGTCTTGCAAGGGAGGCACTGACAGCCATTGTCTTGTCCTGGGCTGTCTTTATGAGAATGTTTTTTGGGCAAAGAACCTTGGAGGACAGAGTTGTTTCCTTCTGGAGCAAGTGGTAGGTGTGTTTAGCACCTTGGAAGTTAGGATGAGTCTCCCTCAGGGTCTTTAGCTGTCCTCAATGCATTGAGACCTCCCCTCCCTGCCACTCCACCATTCGTGGTGGGACATGTTTGAGCCTAGCTTGTCTTGGTTTGGAACACAGGGATTACTGTTTACACAAGAATTTTACCAAATTTAAGTAAATAATCACTCTATGAGCCTTTCTTGAATATTTAATTATTATTTTTTTGGTGGTAGTGTGAATAATCCTTAAATAGCAGTGGTCAAAGCAATTGGCTTTTGATAATTTCCATTTAAGAACCCTGATTTTAATTTTAGCAGACATTGTCTATAATTTTCTTCTCAATATTCATTTCAGAGTGCTTACTCTATTTTTTTTAAAACTCAAGCCATCCAGTTCACTGTCTTGAGACTTCCAGATCTGAGGTGTTGCTGTTCCTATATTTTACAGGGACAGCAGTCCCATTTAATGCTCCACACACTTCTTCCCCTATGTTCATGCTAGATGTGTTACATTTCCCATTTTATGACTTTTCACTTTTACAAACTGCCCTTTATCGCTGAGTGTTCCACATTGTAATTTGTAAAGTAGAACACTAAAATATCCATTTTTTAGTGAGCTGCTAACTACTGGGCTGTAATTGTATTCAAAATTGATAGTTCAGCTAAAACTTTAACTTCTTATTCAACTTGAGAGGTATTTTTGTAGCTGATTATGCCCCTTTATGTCTTTACCTAGAGCTTTTATTTCACAGTTATATTTTGTAACACATTAGATATTTTTCCATCTATTTGCACAAAGCTAGATAAAAATGTTAAAGACATAAAAGTCATATGTTAAACCAGGAATAGTATGGAATCAGAAATGATAAACTGCATCATTTTACTTTCATTTTTAAAAATAGATTTATAGTTATGGGAAAGATTCAACCCAAGAATATCATGGCTAATACAATTATACCAAAATTTTGAACACATTAAATTATGAAGCCAAAACCATTTTTCATATGCTCACTGGAAGTGAAAAGGAAAATATGTTCATATAAATGACCTGAAGTAGAAAAATAAACACCAGCCACAGAGATGAGCGCTATCTTGCTTGTTGTATGTATTAGGCTGGGTGTTCTCCTGCTGGGAGTGGTTTCATCATTTTAGTCCCTCTTCCCGCAGTGATTTTCCAAGTACACTTTGATCCAAGGGAAGTTAGGAAACTATGTGTAGAGCAGGGAGAATTCTGCTCCAGGTGAAGGTAGGTAGAAAAATAAAAATAAAAAAAGGGAAATATCAGAAGCCAAAACATTATTATAAAAAAATTGATCCTCTCTTAAATGAATAGTAATAATTAATTTGCATTTTCAATGGATATAAGCCCATGTTACTGCTGGAACATTAAGGCACAGTGACAGTTTGGCCAAATGGTTGAGTAGAAAAGTCACATATTTATATAGGTACAGAAAGCTCTATTAGATATATACATATATGTTTTTTGGTGGAGGCAGCTTTGGAGGCTTTTCATTTCTACTTCACTCACTTTTTACTTATTTTTCTTTTTAAATTTTTATTTATTTTTAAGTATATTTTATTGATCATGCTGTTGCAATTGTCCCAATTTCTTTTCTCTTTGCTCCCTCTGCCCAGTACCCTCCTTCCCTCTGGCAGTCCTGCCCCCGTTAGTTCATATCCATGGGTTGTGCCTGTATGTTCTTTTAATTCTCCCTTTCCTATATTATTATTACCTTCCCCCTGTATATTTTGTACGTACAAATTATGCTTGTTAATCCCTGCACCATTTCTCCATTTCTCCCTCTTCCTTCTCCCAGCTGATAACCATCCAAATGATCCCCATTCTGGTTGTTTGCTTAGTTTGTTTCTGTTTTTATTTTTCAGATTCTGTTGTTGATAGTTATGAGTTTGTTGTCATTTTAATGTTCATAGCTTTGATCTTCTTTTTCTTAAGTAAGTCCCTTTAACATTTCATATGATAATGGCTTGGTGATGATGAACTCCTTTAGCTTGACCTTGTCTGGGAAGCACTTCATCTGCCCTTCCATTCTAAATGATTGCTTTGCTGGAAAGAGTAATCTCGGTTGTAGGTCCTTGCTTCTCAACACATTGAATACTTCTTGCCTACAAAGTTTCTTTTGAAAAATCAGCTGATAGTCTTATAGGCACCCCTTTGTCGGTAACTCTGCTTTTCTCTTGCTGCTTTTAAGATTCCCTCTTTATCTTTAATCTTTGGTATTTTAATTATGATGTGTCTTGGTGTGGTCCTCTTTGGGTCTAGCTTGTTTGGGACTCTCTGTGCTTCATGGACTTTTATGTCTATTTCTTTCACTAAATCAGGGAAGTTTTCCTTCACTATCTTTTCACATAAGTTTTCAATTTCTTGATCTTCCTCTTCTCCTTCTGGCACCCCTATAATTTAGACGTTGACATGTTTAAAGTTGTCCCAGAGGTTCCTAAGCCTCTCCTCATTTTTTCAATTCTTGTTTCTTTATTCTGTACTGGTTGACTATTTATTTGTTCCTTATTTTCCAAGTTGTTTATTTGAATCCCAGCTTCCTTCCCCTCACCATTGGTTTCATGTGGATTTTTCTTCATTCTGCTAGCATAACCCTCATTTTTTCCCTTATGCATTTGTCATACTTAATCTTGTCAAGTCTGTGAGCATCATTATCACCAGTGTTTTGAACTCTGTATCTGTTAGGTTGGCTATTTCCTTGTTGCTTATTTCTCCCACTAAAACCTTGATCTGCTCCCTCTTTTGGGCGATACTTCTCTGTCTCCTCATCTTGACAGGCTTATGTGTTTGCCTTGTCTTAGGTAATGCTGTTGCACCTATTAGGCTGTAAGGGGAAGAGTCTTAGGTATTTGTCAGAGCGGGGTGACCTGTTTCACCATGTTGTGGCGTTGTATGTGGGGGAGGGTTCTGAGAGGGAACAATATCACTTGCTCAGCACTCGCCCCTTTTCCAGGCACTTTTCCCACTTCCTGTATGGGACTAGAGCCCCTCTAGCTATTTCTCTGGTTGTGGTTCCCAGAGTGGGTGGGTTTGTGGACGTTTTAGGACTGTGGGGGACTCTAAACAAATGGACTCTGCTGAGATACTGGCAGGTTCTTTCATTGCCCCACTGGTTTTCACAGTCAGAAGCAGTGTGGTTCTTTTTTCCCCCATGATGGAACTGTGAGCTTTGCAGTCTGTTCTGGGGCTGGGAGCACTCTGCAGGTGTCTCTCTTGACTTTTAGAATGTGGGAATGTGTTTTCCACCGGCTGGCCACAGCCACTGCCTTGCCACCACTGCCCAATACCATGTCCTTTCTGCCCCTTCTCTGCCTCTTCTTCACCCCTCCTACCTATCTGGATGAGTATTGCTTCTTTATATCTTTGTTGAATTTCCATGTAGTTTAATTTTCCAGTAGTTCTGGTTGTTTTTAACTTTGAAGTAGTTGTATTTCTTCTTATTGTTGTGGAGGGTGGTGAAGTGTATCTACCTATGTCTCCATCTTGGTTGGAAGTTTTAAACTAATTTTAAAAATTGATAATGAACATGTATTATTTCTTATTATCATAAAAAACCCTAAAATATAAAGTACAGATTAGGAAGGTAAGATTTTGCTTTTTATCCCTAGAGCTCACCTAGGGTGGATCGCTGTCAGAATCCTCTGTGGCATCCCTGTCTCCCTGCTCCTCCTTCCCAATTTCAGTGCTTGAGTAGCTCAGGGCATGCCCAGAGTTAAACCTGACCATGACATCATTTGGTAAGAGGCACTGTGGAGAAGGCCTCACCCACTGTGGACCTCATGGCATCATTTAAATTGTTCTCTCATTGGAGAAGTCAGACAGCTTTCTGGACCTTATAGCCATCTTTTTCTCATCTCTGATGGGTGGGCTCCGTAGAGACCTCACCAGGGAAGATGATGTTGGTGGAGTAAGCCAGAAGGACCCAACTGCCTTCCACTTTGACAGCCCTTTAGAATGGGATGTCGGGAATGCACAGGGTGTCTTGTTCTCATGCATGTAACCTAATCTCAGAAATATCTTTTGCACTGTTTGCTGTCTCAGTAGTATACTGAAGTGGAATTAATTAATGCTTTCAATTCCAGTCAGTCTTAATACACTTTGGCTTAGCTCCCAAAACCATGCCCAAATCAATCTCCATGGCTAGGGTGATGGAATAATCTATTTGACTTTGGCTAGTCAGGCACAAACCTTGAATAGGCATGGGGCAGAGCTGAGTGGTGGAGGAGAGGTTTGTAAAAGACTTCTGGAATTTTGTACCTTGAGCAAAGGGAAATAATGCTGAGGGAAGAAATCACAGGTATCTACTTTGTGGATATTTTCTAGAGTGTATGTGCCCTACAGATGGCTGAATCAGATACTTGTGGACTTTAGTGTTTTCATTTGTTAATAATTTTTTTTTATAACAAGGAATATATATTTTGTTTTGTTTTTCCTAGAACTGGTAGCATTCTGGATAGCCCTGCTTCACAGGTGTAGATGTTGCATTTGGGTTATTCAATTAATTACACAGCCATACTTTGTTGTAGGTACTGGGAATACAAAGATGGGTAAGTCTGTATTAGTTATTGTAACACTAGCTGCTGTAACAAAGAGACCTCAGACTAGAGAAACTGCACATATTAGAGTTTTGTTTCATTTCTTTCTCAGGAGAGCCCTTCAGGTTGGTTAGTGGCTCTGCTCCATGTGGTCATTCAGGGACTTTGGCTGACAGTGACTGCAGTTACCAACTTGTGGCTTTCAAGGCCACCCTAATCTTGGCACTGAAGACAGCAGGAAGAGGGGAAAGAATGTGGGGACACATATGCAAGGTTTTAGGGGTTAGGCCTGGAAGTGACACTCATTGCATCTACTTTCCTTCCTTCCTTCCACAAAGTTCCTGTCTGTGCTCTCAGGATGTGCTCAGTTTTGGGTAGGATCTGCATGTGAACCAAAGTCAGGAGGAATAGGTCTTATGCAATAGTTTTTCTACCTCATATCCTGTACTATGCAATTCCAAATTGCCCTAACACTGCTTATGAACTGCTTATAGGAAAAAAGCTCTAAGCTGGAAACACAATGCTTCCTGTTACATGGAACAAAGCCATATTTAAAAATTTTTATTTCCCTATTATATCTGTTTCTAGTAAGCTGGTTCTTGTTTTTAGTGATGCTGTTAAATTTTATTGACCTCATTGCAGTTCCTGGTCATTCTCAATCTTTATTCCTTGGAGAAAAACAAATAAATACAAACTTTTATTGAAGACTTATAATGTGCCAGGTTTATATTTCCATCCCCTTGCCAAGGTAATTACAACGCACCTCTAAAGAGAGATTATTAGTTTCATTCTACAGATGTGGACATGGAGGCTCAGAGAACATATATCTCTATATGTTCATAGGAACATATAGAGATAGAGCTGTGTGTTCGCTAGGGTCACACTAGTGGCTGAGTAAATACATCTGTAAATATCAGGGCTGGACACAGACTTTTGTTTCTCATTCATGGGATAGCCCAACTGGGGGTTGCTAGTTGGTTGACTTTTGTCCCCAGGGTCCTTTCATCTTGTGGATATGCTAGTCTCTATGGCCTTGAGGCATCTAGTTGGTTTCCACCTAAGCTTATGCCTTTTCATTATTCTGGAATCCCACCTTTTCCTATGAATATGCACAGATGTGCTCACATGTGGTGATTTTTATATTTTCATACTGCCTTGATACTATGAAACAGTGCTATGCTATTAACTGCATTGAAAAAACAAAGTCTGTGAAACTTAATGTCAGGAACTTTTGTCTCCCAATTTTACTTTAAAAAATAACACATTATGCTTAGTGAAATAAGCCAGGCAGCAAAAGAAAAATATCGTATGATCTTACCTAATACAGGAACCTAATGAACAAAACAAACAAATGAGCAAAATAGAACCAGAGGCATAGAAACAAGGGACAGATTGACAGTGATCAGAGGGAGGGGGGAGGAGGAGAAGAGGGGAAAGAAGGGGAAGGGTCTAGTCAAGGAACTAGTATGAATAGCCCATGGACATGAACAACAGGGCAGGGATTGACTGTGGGAGAAGGGGGTGGTGGGTGGGACAGGGAAGAGCCACAGGGGAGAAATGGGACAGCTGTAATAGAACAGCAATTAAAACTAACAGAAGCAATGCATTTTTCAGACTCTCACCTACTAGCTTTATGTTTTTCTTTAGCTTTTTTTTTCAGTATAAAGGCCTTTCCCGACAGTGTCTGTGTTTTTGCACTGCTCCCCTTCTCATTTCCCACCTTGAGAGTTCGCTTTGTTAGGTGTTTTGACAGATGCCTGGCTCAGACAGGCTCCCGTGGAGACTATACGTGTCTGCGTTCTCCTGTGTTACTGCTCAGGTTACTAACAAATGGGTTCACCAAGATTCAGCTCTCAAGTTACCACTGGCCTTTTCAAGTTCATGGGCCGCAGTGGTGATCTTTCTAGCACTTCCTAAAGCTTTTTTTTACCTTGTTCCACATTCAGGTGCTTATCATGGAGATTCTAGATTTGTTAAAAAAATTTCTATCTAGCTCTAGGGTCAAGATTTTGAAAAAAAAAATCTATAATTCACTGTTATCAATTCTTTCTTAGTGAGCCACTTTGGGGCCCAAGAGGAGGGGCCTAGGATTGAACATGAAGGATGAGTGAACAAAAGACTGAAAGGTTAAAGGTGATCACCACGTCATGAGTGGTTCCCCATCAATTAGCTCTATCTCAGGACCAGGTCACCCTCATACTTATCTTCCAGGCACCTGCTCTCTAAGTAGCATTGTCACTCACTGCTTTCAAGAAAGGCACTATTTCCCCTGGATGTTCATGAACCTTGGCTGCTGAGATTTCTGCAGTGCTGGACGGATGCTGGGACAAACACTAGCCTCCACTCATCTATCTAACTCACTGTCGCTCCATTACCCAGCTCCATCAGAAGCAGAAGTCAGAAAGGCGGTGCCTTTCTCGGACACTGGCTGAGCTCAGGGGTTTGACTCCACTCCTCTCTCTCAACTTGGTCCTGAGTGTTTCCAAAGACTAAAGACAGGCTGGCTGTTCCTGCCTGGGGAGAGTGTGTTCAGGGGACTTACCTGGCAGGGGCTTAGTGTAAAGCAGGTCTCACAAGATGGCTCTCTCCGCAGGGATTCCAAACGTTGAACTGCAGCGCTGCTGAGATTTGAACAAAGGATATTTGGTGACATGGATGTGTGTGTGTGGGTGAAGCAACGCTTAGCCTCTCAGCTTTGTTTCTAGTTGTCCTATAGAATATGTTTTAAATCATGGATTCTAAAATATCACTAATTACAAAACACATTATCATTTGTATGTGGGGTGGAAAACCAAGTCCTACCGTTTAAAATGTGCAATTTAACTGCAACACACGTTTCAAGTTTAGAAATGACAAAATGTGATGAAATGGTAAAATGCTTTAGCTGAAGGACATAGGCTACAAAAGAAGATTTTCTGCTTTACACTAGAGCAAGACCAGCTCCTTGGGCAGCTCGAAAAAGTTTTTTTTTTTTTCCAGGTTGGTTATCCCTTTGCTGGCAATAGGTTTGGGTCTGCAATTACGGGAGCAGGCAGAAGCCAGCGGCTCACGCAGGGCGATTTGCAGCTGTAATTTCTTGCTGTTGTTTGTTCTGCTGCTCACCTAGCTGGCGCAGAAACCTACTGAGAGCCAGCGGACCCCTAGGGAGTGAATTAGCAGGAAGATAAATTCCCCTGTTCCTGCCTATGTTTGAATGCTGTTGTGGAAACTGAATAGAATACATATCACCCCCAAATTGAATTCTGTGTACCTGCTCCTGCTAAGTAGAAAATTGCGTATCAGCTGACAGTTCCTAGACTCAGCTCTGTGTAGACACAAAACCTGCTCACAGTTTTTAATGTTCTTGGTCATTCAGGCATATGAAATTCCTTTGGCCCATTCATTTCAGGATCTCAGGCATTTTGTTTGGGGGAAGTTTTCACTGCCTGCTGTCAACTCTCTGTGTCCTACCCTCGACAATGTGGCATTTACCTCTGTTGCAGCAGCGGGTACCCTGATTTGGTACTGCTTGGGTGTAGGGACTGGGTCTCATCTTAGTAATAAGTGTTTAGCATTAGTAGCCACACGCTGTTGGTGCTCAGTAAATGAATGTATGTTAAATGCACGAGTGCAGGGAGAACCAGATGGGATAGAAACTTCTAAAGAGCCTACTTATGTGGCCTTAGCTCTGGAAGGGAGCCCATTGTTCCTCTTCTTATGGGTAAGGCATGTCCTTAAGATGTTAACTGATGTCTGTTGGCATTTCAATTATTTTCTCCTTGACATGACTCCTTCTTAAGGCCTTGGTCTCTGTTTCCTCTAAACACTAGTAAAGTGCTGTGCGCATAGGAGCTGGGAGAGGCTGGTTGTGCCACTGTAGCTGTGGCAGTTCTGTTCAGCCTCCAGGCATTTCCACAATTCCACAAAGCAGGCATAAAGCTGCCAATCATGAAGGAAAATGCATGGACATTAGCATTCAATCCAGGGTCAATGCTAACTACTGGCAGAATGGGTGGCTCCAGGCAAGGAATTATTTGGGGATCATCAGGAGGACCAATGAGGGTTCCCTCACTGGCCCAACAGCATCTTCGTTTTCACCAATAGTACTTTATTCCATTGAGCTCGAAGCTTTTTGTTTTCAAGAGTCCTAAGTAAAATAAAGCTCCATTTTAGGGACATGTATGTGAGGAGGGCATAAATTGAG
Source organism: Furipterus horrens (assembly GCF_987537825.1). Taxonomy (NCBI): domain Eukaryota; kingdom Metazoa; phylum Chordata; class Mammalia; order Chiroptera; family Furipteridae; genus Furipterus; species Furipterus horrens. The sequence goes on from NW_028327175.1 coordinate 28,123,340, forward strand.
TGTCAAAGAAATGGAAACAAAAAAATCTAGTCCTGCTGGTTAGCGTAGTTGGTTAAAGCATTGTTCTGATATGCCAGGGTTTGGGGTTTGATCCTTGGTCAGGGCACATATAAGAATGCATCAATAAGTGGAACAACAAATCGATGTTTTTCTCTCTCTCTCTCAAATCAATTAAAAAAAAAACACAAAAAATATAAATTTTGTTCTAAGATGGCTTTACCAAAGAGGAGCTTTCTTTTTTTTTTTTTTTGGTTTGGAGACTTGTGGCAAGGGGACTGAGCTATTTGATTAGCAAGGGATAGAACCCCAAATAAGAGACTTCCAGCTAAAATGGAGGCATAGGTAGACACACTGCATCTCCCTCCACAGCTAAGAAGGAATACAACTACCTCAAAACTGGAGACAACCAGAATATTGAGCTGCATGGAAGTCCAACAAACAAAGATATAAAGAAGAAATACTCATCCAGACAGGTAGGATGGGCGGAGTCGGGGCAGAGAAGATGCGATGTGGAGGTGGTGGTGGTGACAGCGCCTGTGGCCAGCATGTGGAAAGCACAGTTACACATTATATAAGTTGGAAGGGACTCCAGGGGAGCGATCCCAGTCCCAGACAAGACCGCATAGCTCATGGTTTCAACGCTGGGTAAAATAAAGCCTCATTGCTTCTGACTGTGAAAACAAGTGGGGGGTGTTGTGGTAGAAGAAGCTGCTGGTCTCTCAGTAGAGTACATTTATTTAAGGGCCCTGACAGTCCTAGAACATCTGCAGACCCACCCACTCTGGGAAATACAACCAGGGCAACAGCTAGAGGAGTGCCAGTCCCATACAGGAAGTGGAAGAAGTGCCTGGAAAAGGGGTGACTGCTGAGCAAGTGGCATTATTCCCTCTCAGTCCCCTTCCCCACATACAGCACCACAATGTGGTGAAATGGGTCACCCTGTACTGATGAATGCCTAAGGCTCTGTCCCTTACAACGTAGCAGGTATGAGAACTCTATCTAAGACACAGAGGCAAACACAGGAGCCTGTCAAATTGAGGAGAGAGAGAAATATGGTCCAAATAGGGAATAGACCAAGGTTCCAGTGGGAGAACTAAGCGATGAGGAGATAGCCAACCTAACGTATGAAGAGTTCAAAACACTGGTGATAACGATGCTCACAGACTTGACAGATATGCTTGGGTACAGCAAATTCAGAAAGGAAGAAGTGAAGGCTATACTAAATGAAACTAAGGAAAATCCACACAAAACCAATGGTGAAGGGAAGGAAACTGGATTTCAAATCAATAATTTGGAATGTAAGAAAGAAAAAAAAGTCAACCAGTACAGAATGAGGAAACAAGAATTGAAAAACATAAGGAGAGGCTTAGGAACCTCTGGGACAACTTTAAACATACCAACATCTGAATCATAGGGGTGCCAGCAGGAGAAGAGGAAGAGCAAGAAATTGGAAGCTTATGTGAAAAGTAATGAAGAAAAACTTTCCAATTTTGGCAAAGGAAATAGACATACAAGTCCAGGAAGCACAGAGATTTCCAAACAAGCTAGACCCAAAGAGGACTACACCAGGACACATCATAATTAAAATACCAAAGGTTAAAGATAAGAAGAGAATTTAAAAGCAGCAAGAGAAAAGCAGAGAGTTACCTACAAAGGGGTGCCTATAAGACTATCAGCTGATTTTTCAGAAGAAACTTTGTAGGCAAGAAGTATTCAAAGTGATGAAAACCAAGGACCTACAACCAAGATTACTCTATTCAACAAAGCTATCATTTAGAATGGAAAAGCAGATAAAGTGCTTCTCAGACAAAGTAAAGCTAAAAGAGTTTATCATCGCCAAGCCATTATTATATGAAATGTTAAAGGGATTTATTTATGAAAAAGAGGATTAAAATTACGACCATTAAAATAACAACAAACTCACAACTATCAACAACAGAACCTAAAGAAATAAAAACGAAAACAAAGTAAGGAAATAACCAGAATAGAAACAGAATCATAGGTATGGGGATCATTTGGAGGGTTATCAGATGGAAGTGGGAAGAGGGAGAAATGGGGAAATGGTGCAGGGATTAAGAAGCATAATTGGTTGGTACAAAATAGACAGGGGTAGTTAAGAATAATACAGGAAAGAGTGAAGCCAAAGAACTTATATGCATGACCCATGGACATGAACTAAGGGAGGGGTGGGATCACTGGAGGGATGGGGGTTACTAGGCAGAGGGGAGAAAAGGGAAAGAAATTGGGACAATGGTAACATAATCAATAAAATTATACTTAAAAAAAAAGAAGAAAAATAAAGAACCCCAAATAAGAGGTTCCCCCTTTGATTTTCTCTCTCAGTCCCATGGTTTATTTGGGCAATTCTCACTGCTTCCTCTAGGGATGGTTTTCCCTAGGGGTGTTACATAATGGAAATTGGAGGGAGCATGTTTTATTGTGACAATGCCTGGGGGACTGTGCTAGCATTTAATGAGCATGGCCCAAGTAGGAGCAATGTGTGGGGTGGCACTGCCTGTGGAAGAATTGCTGTGTCCTGTCAGCCTTTCAAATGTCCCATGGGACTTTCACATGGATGAAAAGATTCTGTTTTCCATGTACACAGGTACGATGTACTCTTAAATTTTTCAGGAAGGTAGCCACCATGTAAATCATTTTGCTTGAAATCATTTTACTAAGAGTTAGAAAGTCACTTTTGGTGGTTGACTTACCCATGCAGGCCACCTCTGTCCATCAGCCTGAGTGGCTTTTGTGCTCTAGGTACAGCAGTAAGCATCTGACTCGTCGGCAGCCGTCCGTCTCGAGAGACGATGGTGTAGCTTCTTAAGAGTCTATCTGCACCACCGAGAATGGCTGTGCAGTCCGACTCGGGAGTGACACGGTATCTGTCTCCTCCCGTGTTGAATCGACATCTTACGATGACGCTGGAGTGTCCTCTCCAGTGAAGCTGAAGCTACAGAGCCTGGGCAGGGTGATATGGAGGGTCTGCTGTTGCCCATGCAGCAGACCCCCCCTCTCTTCGCAGCTGAAGGGTCCAAGGGAAAGACAGAGTCAATACAGCTTGGCTTCAGGTGCGCCGCAGGAGTTGCCGGTGTTGACTACAACGTCAAACCGCCTTAGGGACTCCGGCTCCGGATTTTCTGTCGGGGTTTACTCCCTTAGCCTTTCCCCTGAAGAGGTATGCCGCAAGGCAGCGGAGGTTTTTTGGAGTCAGAGTTTTCCTTCTCTGATGTGCCCTGACTGGAAGATCGAACCAGCGACACTTAGCTCGCAGGCCGACGTTCAATCCACTGAGCCAAACCAGCCAGGGGGGAAGCATCTGACTATAGCATCACATTCTCTAGTGTTGCATTCTCTGAGCATTTCTGTGTTGAAATATGAGGGGGACTCCTACAAAACCTGGAATTATGTTCTGGAGGGCAGGACCCTTGTAGTACAGGCTTCCCCTACTAGGTGAGTGTTCTAGGAACCCATCTGTATCAGTGTACCAGCTGGCATTGTGAGAGGCTGTGTTTGGCTTCAGGGAATTTTTAAGAAGACTCAATGTGTTTGCCTATTTCATGATGGGTGATTTACGAGTGCACCTGCCCACACTGCGCTGAGTGTTCAGCAGTTTTTGACCAAAAACGTCTTGACCCCTGTGCCCCACCCTCCCTATTCACCAAATCTTGCCCTGAGCAACTTTTTTTTTTGTTTCCTCAGATGAAAAAAGTCTTCAAAGGAAACATTTTTCCGATGTGGAAGAGGTGAAACAAAAAAACGGCAGAAACACTAAGAGGCATCAAAGGCATCAAGTTCAAAAACTTTTTAGCAGTGGAAAAAATGTCTTGATAGGTGTATTGCATGAAATGAAGAGTACTTTGAAGGTGACTGAAGTTTAAACATGTAATAATAAATACACAATTTTTTATAAATAAGTTCTGGTTTTTTTTTGCTCCCCCATATGCATATTTTAGTACAAATTTATTTTCTCCCTTTTATTACAGTTAAGGCATTATATTGATTATTTTTTAAAATTATGTTTGTGTGAGGAGATACATATATATCTTTTTTATTTTTACCATGTTAACTATTTTAAAGTGTACAGTAAGTACTGTTAAGTATACATTCACATTGTGGTGAAATGGCTCTCCAGAACTTTTTCATCTTATGAATCTGAAACTCTATACCCATTAAACAGCTTCCCATTCCTACATTACCTCACTCCCTGGCAACCCCATGCTACTTTCTGTTTCTATGAATTCAACTATTTTAGATACCTCATACAAATGGAATTGTACAGAACTTGTCTTTTTGTGAGTGGGTTATTTCGCTTACCATAATGTCTTTAAGGGTTATCTGAGTTGTAGCATGTGACAAACCTGGCTGGTTTGGCTCAGTGGATTGAGCGTCGGCCTGCGAGCTAAGTGTCGCTGGTTCGATCTTCCAGTCAGGGCACATCAGAGAAGGAAAACTCTGACTCCAAAAAACCTCCGCTGCCTTGCGGCATACCTCTTCAGGGGAAAGGCTAAGGGAGTAAACCCCGACAGAAAATCCGGAGCCGGAGTCCCTAAGGCGGTTTGACGTTGTAGTCAACACCGGCAACTCCTGCGGCGCACCTGAAGCCAAGCTGTATTGACTCCGTCTTTCCCTTGGACCCTTCAGCTGCGAAGAGAGGGGGGGTCTGCTGCATGGGCAACAGCAGACCCTCCATATCACCCTGCCCAGGCTCTGTAGCTTCAGCTTCACTGGAGAGGACACTCCAGCGTCATCGTAAGATGTCGATTCAACACGGGAGGAGACAGATACCGTGTCACTCCCGAGTCGGACTGCACAGCCATTCTTGGCGGTGCAGATAGACTCTTAAGAAGCTACACCATCGTCTCTCGAGACAGACGGCTGCCGAGAGAGAGAGAGAGCATGTGACAAGATTTCTTTCCCTTTTAAGGTAGAATAATATTCCATTGTATGTATAGACCCCATTTGTTTATTCATTTATCTGTTGATGGACACTGGGGTTGTTTCCACCTCTTGGCTATTGTAAATAATACTATGATGAAATGGGTGTGTAGATATCTCTTAGAGACCCTGCTTTCGATTCCTTTGGATATATACCCAGAAGTGGTTGGGGTTTGGGGGCTTTTACCTGTTGTGGACTTGTTGTCCATATAGGTTAAGACAATGCAAGCTAATGACATCATTTGGTGTGTTGAAAAGGTAGAACATTATGGGATGATGATGGTGAGTGACTGAACTTTTTGTTGGCAGATGTAGAAACAAGCCTGATTGACCTGTTTGCCCCATGACCCCGGTCTTGAAGTGCGCTCAGCAAAGCCCCTTTTTGCGTTAACCCTGATTTCGTCCCAAGGTTTCCCCACCTCACCTTTGGATGTCTTCTCTGTGCTCTCACATGAAAACCCATGACCGGAACTTACCTGGGATGTATTTTGCAGCTGATGTTTTCGTGATAACTTCAGTATAGGTCCCCTAAATAAATATTTCTTTAATGTGTCAGGGACCAAATACATATATAAAAACACTGTTGCAGTATTTCACTTGAGATTATTGTTCAGTTAATGACTGGTTCCTTTTTTTGTGTGTGTAGTATCTATGGCTATTCAATTAAAGAGCCACCAAATGACAGAGAATCCACTGCCATTTCTGAATGTGGTATCTTGGTGTCTGTAGCTCACTATATGTTTGAAGTATGACATAATCCTTATGGAACACATTTAATTTGTTGCTTCCCAACTTCAGTAGAAGCAGTTAAGTCTGCCTCTTTTTAGACAAATTGTTAATGAAAAGGTAGCTGAACAATCATTTTCTTGTAATATGCAATTCTGTCTCCTTAAATACAGGAACCTGACAGAGTCACTCAGCAGTTAGTACCTTCTCTATACAACTGAACTCTCTCTGACCCTCTGCAACTAACAACTGGAGCAAAAAGAGAGAAGGGTGGGGCAAGTCAGCTAAAAATAAATACATGCCACTAAAAATAAATACCCACGTGTAATATATATAATCCTGAAAGGTGAATGGAATGTATATTTTACCTTATTATTTTCAGGTAATGTATGAATGATTGCCTTCTGCTGCTAGATCCATTTTTATTGACTTTAAAGTATTTCATGATGGTGCAAAGTTTGGAAAATGGTAGGACTGTCTGAAAGATTCAGAATTTAGAGTTCTGAGCTTTCTTCTCTTTTAGCAATGACTCAATGCTGCTGATTTTGGCAGAGATGCACAATGGGTCCCTTCTTCCCAGAGAGCCACAAAGGAGAAAACAGAAAATAGGCCATCTGTCTAAGCAAGCATGTGCTTTTACTTTATTTATTTTAAACAATTTCCCCAAGAACTTCTTGACTAGAATTGAGCAAAGATAACCGTACATTCCATTGTAAATACAAATAAAATGTTCTAACAATGTCTTTAGGACATAGCATAGAATAGTAATGGCTGGTACTGAGTGTTTGCTCTGCGCCACTCCACATCCTGGTCATCTGCATACCCCACCAGTGAAAGGTGGTTGGTCCATAACAATCATCCCCATTTGATAGATGCAGAAATATGGGTTGGAGAGGTTAGTTAACTTGCCCAAAATCACACAGAAATTTTATGGAGAGCCGACTTGTGTACTCAAGAAGGCAAATTCTGGAGTAGACACTTAACTCCTACACCATGCTGCGCAACAGCTGAAGATTGCTTCATAGTAAAGCCTCATAATTCAGATCAATTTGGGGACCTGGGGGAGGAGCAGTCTGAATAACAGAATGTTTGAAAAGAAATACGATCTTACACCTCCAAGGAGATGTGCATAGAATAAATTAAATAAGGGTTTTAAAATCAGGCAAAGCAATATTGAAGATATTTTACTATAAAGGAAAATGTCTGGTTTTTATAATAATAAAGTTTTATTTTAAAGTCTTGCTTTCATGATCCTAATCCATGTTTTCTCAAAGTACAAATGTAAACTATTTACATATTGATTAACAAACATCTGCAGTGCAGACCACATAAGTGCCTTGGGAAGGCAGAATCTTGGAGAGTGTAAACTCAGGCTCAGGTCTGGGTTAAAAGGCTAGCACCATTGCTTGATAGCTATTTGGCATCGGACAATTTCTTTATTCTTCCAGCCCGTTTCCCCATCTGTAAGATGAGTCTGATGATGGTACCAGCTTCCTAATGTTGAGTGCTAGATGCACTAGATGAGGATTAAATGGGCACATACATATTCAGACCTTAGCATGATATCTGGAGCAGAGAAGATGCTCAGCTGATGTGAACTGTCATCACTAGCACACATAAATGAGGACTCAAGGCCTACAGAGAGCAGGAGACAAAGTTGCAATGACTATCTTCTGTAATGAATTAAATGTGTTTGATAATTCAGGAGGAAGTGAGTCTGGAAAGCTGGAATGTGGCCAGACCCCAGATAGCCTCATGAGAGCATTTGTGCATGGAAGATTCTTGAGACTGGGAACGAGAAGGTAGGATTTAGAGTGTGATTTTGTGGAGAGAAAATAGACCTCATCAGGAGGGAAACAAAGGGAAAGGAGATAGCAAGACAAATGCTCACCATGCCTTGTCAGGTATGCCCAGGTGGGAGGGAGGACGGCAGTGACTTGGAGGCTATGGCCTACCAGACCACCAGCTTGTTTCCACTACACAGGAGACCCCATAACTCATGGGGGCTGGTTCCCTGCTTACCAGATAACCTCTTCCCAGTTTATTCATGGACAGAATGCAATGGCCACTTTAAACAGGAGCTTAGGCCACTGAACAATTGTATTTCTCATTGTGAATTTGTAAGTCTGGGTCTCGTTTTATACAGCATTGCTTTGTTATCATGAGTCAGCATCCCAGCTCCACACCCTGTGACTTGCTGCACAGATCAAGCTTCTGGGCTGCCCAGCCAGAGGCCAGACCATGGAGAAATTACCAAGTTAAATGCCACCTGTGGGCATTCCTGGTGGCCAAGCTGCCTTCTCTTAGGGGTACCCCATTGTACAGAGCATGCCTTTTTTTCAATTATTATGCCAACTACTAAAGTTATCCCTACACTTGCTTTTCTCCTGAATTCCAGACTCACATTTCCACTTGTCCTTTAGGTAACCACCTTGCTCATACATCTTCAGCTGAGGTCACCCCACTCATACCTAGTCAATAAAACCAACCTCAGGTTCTTCATCCCTGTTTGTGACTGGCGCCCGCACCTCCTCTATTCACTCGTGACCTTGTTTTTATTCTCTTTGGGGAAACCTCAGTGCTATCAAGACCCATGACCCCTGATGATTTCTTTTGGCTTCAGCCCTTGGCTAACAGCACTTGACTTTCATGGGCTTTACCTCTAGGCATTCCTTAAGGTCTTTAGTCCAGTCTTCCACTTTGGGGGTCTCAGCTTTGGTTTCCTTTGGCAAGATTACTGCCCCTGTGTTATGTCCTCACCATCTTTTCCCTGGAACCCATGCCAGTTCCATACCTGCAGCCTAATTTTCTTTAGTTTGACTTTGGACCTCTCCACCTGGATCTCCAAAAGTCATGTCAAATGTCAAATCTATTTTGATCTGCCCCAGTCTGTTTTTTCTTTGATATTTCTGAATTTAAAAAATGATACAACCTTTTGTGTATTTGCTCAAGATAGAAACCTTGTGGCCATTTGTCACTCTCTTCTTCACATCCATTTGGACACCAAACCCTTGGTGAATTCTGCTGTTAATTATCACTTTAAGCCATCCACTGATTTCTGCCCTCCCTGTCATTGTCTTCACTCTGAGCTTGGGTTTGTGCCCAAGTATGGTGACAGCCCTTCAGTGAGTCTCCTTGCCTTTGTTCTCTCTCTTTTCTACCCTATTACGATCATCCTCCACACTGCCTCTCTATAAAATACACCTGTTATCTCTTCCTGCTATACAAAGAAACAACATTAAGAACAGCAACAAACAACCAAGCAACAAAACCAATACAACCTCTTTGGTGGCCCTCAGTTGCTTGTAGGATGGACTTCTGCTAAATGTTAATGGATGTTCACCATCTGCCCTTCGCTTTCCAGCCTCTTCCCCTGTCTTATAGGTCAGTCACATCACCTGCCTACATGCCCCTATATCCTGAGAAAGTTGTATGTTTGTTTTGTTTTTAAACGTACCTCTGTGCTTTTATTTATTTTATTTATCTGTTTTTAGAGAGAGGGGAAAGGAAAAAGAGAGGGAGAAAAACATCAATATGCGGTTGCCTCTCATGCGCCCCCAACTGGGGTTCTGGCATGCAACCTAGTCATGTGCCCTGACTGGGAATTGAACCAGCGACACTTGTTTCACAGGCTGATGCTCAATCCACTGAGCCACAGCAGCCAGGGAGCCCAAAGGCTTTGTTTGAATAGGCAGTGGAAGATGTTTCTTTCTCTATGTTTTCATGGCGATACCAATATTCACCTTGTATTGTGCTTGTTTGTCTTCCTGTCAGCCTAAGGAGACTGAGCTGTTGGAGGGCAGGGTCTGTGCATGACTGTCTTTGCACTAGTTCTCAGTACTGTGCATGGCCCTGCAGTCCTTTATAAATATGGGAGCAAGGAGGGGGATGGAAGGAAGGGACAGAGTCAAGACTTGGGAAGGTTAATGGGTGGCAGTATTGCATGGTCAGGGACATTAAGAAACTTAAGGAACAACCACAATCAATGAGCTGTAACAGCTTAGAACTTTGTGATTGACTTATGTGCCACAGAACTTTGCCCTATTGCCAGCAATTTTTGGAAAAGCCACAGCCCTAATGCTTAAGCATATTACTGTAATTCAACTCTCCATAAAGAGGTCTTTAAATTTTGTTTTGAGGTTGGGAAGTACACATCAGTGACATGCTTAACTGTACAGCCGCAGCAAAGCAGGACTCTAGACCTATCTGTATGCAAATATGATGCTTCAAGTTCATTATTGTTATTAGGAAATGGAAAAACAGCTAGAGCAGAAATAACAGTATATTTCCCTCTGCCTATGCTGTATTTTTGTCAATGGGGCTTTTGAAGGACTATGCATTTGCTAACCCATTAGAATGAGTGATTTTATATTGTAATGTAAAATTAAAGAAATTTAAGGATCTGCCTACGTGATACACTTGTTTAAACCTCCTATATTACTGTCTCTCTTGGTTATGTTGGCTAAGTTAGTGGTATATTATTGGAAAAGAAAATGTCCCAGGCATGTGTATACTTTCTAAATCTCAATGTATTTATTTTCTGACAAGGATAGAACTTATTTTCTTCTCTCCTATCAAGAATACAAGACATAGGGATGGAGTAACTATTCTGAAATGCAAAGCATATCATCAAGTCTTTCTTTCTTTCTTTCTTTCTTTCTTTCTTTCTTTCTTTCTTTCTTTCATCATCCCCCTTCTATTATTTCATTCTCCATTTTCCTTCTGATATACACCCTTGACTTCTCCCACCTCTTATGTTTCAGCCCATCAATGTCTTTTCCTTATCCTCCTCAAGCAATCTTTACTGTGGTACCTACCAGGGCCTCTTCTAGGCTGTGCAGGACTATGGGTAAATATTCTTTTCTGAGGCTCTGTCCATATTAATAATTTGATTGAGAAATTGTTATAACATGTATGGGCCCAGCAAGGCATACTGATATATCAATGAAAATTTAGAATAATGGGTGCTGAAGAGATATTATGCATTTATTTATTCTCCAGTCAATGTAAGTGAGGTTCTTATTTCTTTCCAGGTACCATCTCTTCATTGTCTTTATTGCCAAAGGCACTATGCTCCAATAATTCCACATCTCCCCCCTTGTCATTCATAACACTTTTTTAAAGTATATTTTATTGATTATATTGTTACAATAGTTCCAATTTTTTCTCCTTTGCTCCCCTCCGCCCAGCACCCCCCTTCCCCGACAATCCCCTCCCCAAGTCCATGCCCATGGCTCACCCTTTCATATATTCTTCTTCTTTTTTTTTTAAATAATTAATTAATTAGTTAAATATTTTAACAATAAAAAATAACAATCCCTCCCTCTCAGACTTAAGACCCTTTACAATCTTATAAAGGACAATGGATGAAGGTCTCGAGCTCCTCTAGCTGCTTCAAGCTGGGCATGGTCGTCGTCCTACCTACCCTTGGGTCAAGAAATCCCTAATAAGAGTGGGGGTGTGGAGGGGAGGGTGGCCTTCCCACAAGGGGAAGGATCGTGCAGACTCCAGGTTGGTTGGCTGTCTCTGGACAACGGCATGCTTGGTTTAACAGGCTGGCATCCTTGTTGTATTCTGGGGGCAACAGGGTTAAAGGACATCATTCAATCCGTAACCACTAGATGACAAAAGACAGGTATTAATTTTTAAATGTCCCACATTAGGGAAAAGAAGGGCTTCTTTAGAGGAAGGTATGCCAGGTACATCTCACCTGTCCAAAACCCTTTTGCCCATTATACTTAGTTTGGACTGAGGGAAATATTTTAGGTTTCCCCCTCTCAGGCCTCTGGGCTCTTTTTGTCCAAGCCATTAGGATAGAAAAGAGAAACCAGTTTTAAAGTGAAGCCCACAGACCACCCCATTCTTCACCAACCCAGCCACTTAGTTCAGCCAAACCATTGAGTCTCAGGAGGCAGCAATGTAGACAGGATTAAGTGAGGCCTATACATACAGACAATCACTCAGGTAATGAGATCGTAGACTTATGCCCTTTGAAAACAGAAAACACATGTTAATTTATGTAACATAACCCACACACAAGTTTATAGATCTGTAGGACTGTCTTATCGGAAAGACATCCAGTTGCAAGGCATTTGACATTCTTCTTGCCTGTAAATTAAACATCTTTGATAATGCCACTGACATAGTTTAACTTTCAAATGAAAACAAATTTTAAATGAAAAGAAACTTTAAAGACGGTTAGCTGCACTACTTTATAGTCTACCACTGGGCATTGTGATCTTCCTTGAATCTTGATTTTTCTCCCTAAGATTACCCTCCTTGTCATTAAAGGGACTGCATTAAGTCCATTTTTAATTTATCCTGTTCATTTGCATAAACACAACAAGAGCAGCAAATGATCACTTATGATCTTTAGTTCTGCTTTGCTGGAACTTACGCAAGGAATATTTAGGGTGACCTTCAGTCTGCCCTTCAGGGCACAGAAGCTGAGCCACATACCTGGCATTCAGCCTTGCCTGTAAACACCTGTCTTTTCCAGGTCCTCCTGGTTTTCCATTGTGCCTTAAGGTCCCTTCTAGCCATCTTTCAGGAAAACAACCTTCGTTCCTTCCCTGGAAAGATTGCTATGGACCGCTCATCCATCTAAGGTACCAGGCCTTTTATCTCGTGGACTTTTATTACCTTTGAAAGTCAGTCCCAGTTGCTCAGGACTTTTTGGTAACAACCAAAGCCCAAGCATGTCTCCTTTAGGCATGACATTCCAGTCAAAGTCTTAGTCAAAAAATCGCTATTAACAACTGGTCTTATTAGTTTTATGCAAAGAAACTTAGGTCATTACTTACTTCTTTAGAATGCCAAATTCTGGAGGGATCAGATAGGGAGAAAATATATACCGTGTGAAGGAAAATCCTTGTCCTTCTAATATTCACTGAACTTGCATTTCTATTCTTTATATTTTTATTTTTTCCCTCCACTAAAAATTTTTCTGTTTGTTTGTTTTTCCATTACAGTTGTCTCACTTTTTTCCCCCTCTTGCTTCTCTGCACCCTGTCCCTCCCTTCTCCCACATTCAGTCCCCACCCAGCTGTCCATGTCCATGGATCATTTATACATGTTCTTTGACTAGACCCTTCCCCTTCTTACCACTTCTCTCCCTCCCATCTCCCCCTTTGTTACTGTTAGTTTATTCCTCATTTACATACCTCTGGTTCAATTTTGCTCATTTGTTTGTGTTGTTCATTAGTTTCCTGTAACAGGTGATAGCATAAGGTAATTTTCTTTTGTTGCCTGGCTTATTTTGCTAAGCATAATTCTCTTTAGTTCCAATCATGTTGTTGCAAATGGTAGAAGTTCCTTCTTTCTTTCAGTATTTATTCATTGTCATTTTCCCCCTTTGTACTCATGTTCCTCTCTGTCTCTCTATGTTTCTTCATCTTCTTAAAGCAGACCCTTTAGCATCTCTTGCAATACTGGTTTGGTGGAGATGTATTCTTTTAACCTTCTTTTGTCTTGGAAACTCCTTATTTCACCTTCCATTTTGAATGAGAGCCTTGCTGGGTGGAGTATTCTTGGTTGTAGGCCTTTGTTTTTTATTACTTGGAATATATTTTGCCATTCCCTTCTGGCTTGTAGTGTTTCTGCTGAGAAATCTGATGATAGCCTTATTGGAGCTCCCTTGTATGTTATTAGTTGTTTCTCTCTTGCTGCTTTTAGGATTCTCTCTTTGTCTTTGAATGTTGGCATTTTAATTATGATGTGTCTTGAAGTGGGCCTGTTGGGGTTCATCTTCATTGGGACCCTCTGTGCTTCCTGGACTTGCATGATTCTTTCTCTCCTCATGTTAGGGAAGTTTTCTGTCATTAGTTTTTCAAAGAGGTTTTCTATCCCTTGCTCTTCTTCTTCTCCTTCTGGAATTCCTATGATACGGATATTATTACGTTTCATGTTGTCCTGCAGCTGTCTTAGAGCCTCTTCAGTCTTGTTCAGCCTTTTTTCATTTTGCTGCACTGTCTGTGAGTTTTTGTCTACATTGTCCTCCAGCTCGCTGATCCAATTTTCTGCTTCCTCTAGACTGTTTTTAATTTCTTCTACTGTGTTCTTCAATTCAGAGATCGTATTCTTCATTTCCTCCTGGCTCTTATTGATAGCTTCCATGTCCTTTTTGATGCTGGTATAATTCTCAGTAAGTTCCTTATAGTTCTTCTGGAGTTCACTGTAGTTTTTCTGGAGTTCTTTGTAGTTTCTGCTGAGCTCATTGAGCTTCTCCATAATACATGCTTTCAATTCCATATCTGATAGTTGGCTCCCCTCTATTTCATTTAGTACTCTTTCTGGGGACTCTGCCTTTCCTTTTGATGGGGGGTTGTTTCTCTGTCTCCCCATTTTTGTGACTTCTATTGTTTGTTGGTGCTTCTTAGAATGATCTGTACTTCCTGGATCTCCATAACACTTTTTGAAACATGTTTGCACTAAAGCAATGCAGCTCATCTTGCCTCTGCAGTTCCCCAGTCTGTTTACTGAAGACTGGTTACACTGTTACTTATGACCATGCACCATCCCACCACCATCCTTTCTAGGGTCTCTCTCAAAGGTGGTAACTATGCTTCCTTAGAGAATGCAGTAAAATGTGAATGATCATATGTTTCTGGTCATGTTGAATGTCCTGATTTTATAGCATACATGTAGGATAGCACATTTTCCAATCATGTCTTGAACTCTATAGACACTTATCACCACATTCTTAGGATATGAATGCTCTCAATGCTGGTCACATCTTCACACAGCACAACCCAGGACTGGGGTGAGAACCATGGTCAATTGGTGCAGGGAATATCCATTCCTCATCCTGTGGGGCTTAAGTCTGACCCAGGAAATCACAACTGTAAACCATTTCCATTACATTTACTGTTACTTCTGTAAAAATGTCCATCTGTAGGTTTGTAGACAGCCTCCTTGAGTTATTCCATAAACAATTCATTAAGTATTCTCAGATAACTGGGAACCTTGACAAATTCTGAGCTGCCCAAGAGTCCTCTTCTCTGCAGCGCTGAATCATTCCCATCCCCCAACAGCAGAGGCTCGGGTGTGCCCAGTCTCTGGGTGAGGGATGCTCTGTTCCAACCTGGAACTTCTGGTGACTGCTTTCTAAAATCACCTTACAGGCTTTTCCTCCCAGCCATTCTGAATTTGTCGATGCCCAGTGACCTATTTACAGATGTGGAAACTGGTTTATAATGTGATTTAAACCCCAGGCCTGAGGGTATGTTCTGAGAAAGAGTGGAGTGAGGATATCTTTCCATCTGGTTTATGGTGTCCCTCACCCAATAGTGCTATCTCTGCCCTTGGCCTTGCTGTGATTTTATAACCAGCACTCATTTGGGTCAGGCAGAGCCCCCTTCACAGTCATTGCAGAAAGGAAGGCAGCCCTGCTTTCTACGTGTGTTCGATCTTTTCCTGCTTGCCTGAATACAATAGTCATAAGCAAGACTCCAGTAAATAAATAGTTCAGTTCCCTCCAAAATTGCCTATGCTGGAATTTGTGCCTTAAAAAAAATCATGAATAATGACTGGGACAGAGCATTCTTTTATTTGAACCCAGATGATCTTAACTCAGATAGTAGACATGTGAGAAAGCCCAGTGAACTGTATTCACTGGGTTATAAATTCCTTTTCTCTCTAATGCCCCTGCCTTATCTGGAGATCCTCTTGGCCAAGCTTTCTTCTTTCATTTCTGTCTTCTTTATTCACTGTGTTCCTTCTTTTTTCAGATTTTACTAGCTCAGCAGCTGCAGCTGAATTGAGCCAAGAATACTTGCTCTGGGTAACAAAGAAACATGCAAGCTTTGCCTCTGTGGTCCTGCTCTCTCCAAGCACACTGGTCCCCTTATGTAATTCTGTCCTTTTCAGAATCAATTCTGCCACAGCTTGGTTTTTTTTTAAAAAGGCAGTGGATGACAAAACAATTTCAAATGACAGGGTTTGTTCAGCTTTCATCTGCTGCCCTTAAAACTGAACACCTTTCACTGCTCACCCTCATTGTGTGTTCTTTGGCTGTGTCCTCAGGATACTTTAAAATTTACTATTATTTTCTCAACAAGAGAACAGCATGACCAGACAAATTTTAAAAATAGTTAGTGTACTTGAAATACCTTTTCGAGCAAGAAGTTTTGTTGTTGGGGCCAGAAGTAATGGTGGTTCTGGCAAAATGACAAGGTAACTGGTCACTCACCCAGCCCTCAGAGCTCATGCTTGAAAGAAACATGATTTGTGTCCTTTGGGGAGAGTTACAGATTTTTTCGTATAACCTAAATCTACCCTGGAAATTGTAACTGAACTTGAAAACACCTGAGGCTGTGGTTTCAGCTGTGCAGAGGAGTAAATAGAAGTCAAAATCGGGGAATATAGGGTCAAGAGGAAACTAGAGAAAGCAGGGGGAAGAGAAAGAATATGTTGTAATGACAGAGATAAGCCCAAATTTTCCAGTTGTGATGATATAAAAATGGAATAAAATCAGGCTAAGACAAAATGACTCTGAAAGTTTAAATTTTAATTAAAAAAAGACAATGTAGCAGTATTCATACAGATAAATTAGAACTCAAGATGAAAAGTATTAAGAAGGTCAGAGACAGACATTTCATATTAATAAAAGTGAAAATGAACTAAGGAGATAATAGTTTTGAAAATGTGTACACCTAATACCACATCTTTGAAATATTTAATTTTGAGTTATAAGGAGAAATGGACAAACCCAGAATTGAAGAGCTTTTAACACAGCCTGGCTGTAAAGG
Organism: Furipterus horrens; assembly: GCF_987537825.1. NCBI lineage: Eukaryota > Metazoa > Chordata > Mammalia > Chiroptera > Furipteridae > Furipterus > Furipterus horrens. The sequence continues at coordinate 28,139,752 of NW_028327175.1, forward strand.
GCTGAATGGTGGCCCTGAGGATATATTCATGTCCTAATTCTCAGAACCTCTAAGATTACCGTATTTGGAAAGAGATGTGATTAAGTTAGAAGTCTGGAGATGAGATCATCCTGGATTATCCAGGTGGGCCCTAAATGCTGTCACAAGTGTCCTTATAAAAGAGAAGCAGAGGAGGCCCACACAGAGGAGAAGGTGATAAGAAAATGTTGAGAGATTGGAGTGATGTGGTCACAAGCCAAGGAATGGGGCTGCCAGCAGGAGCTAGAAGAGACATCTCTCCTGGGGTCTCAGGAAGGAGTGGGAACCTGCTGACACTTTGATTTTGAAATTTTGGCCTCCAGAACTGTGAAAGAATAGATATCTATTGTTTTAAGCCCCTAAGTTTGTGATTTGTTATGGCAGCCACAGGAAACAAATACAGGTCTCGAAAAGGACAGATCAAGTGAAAGAAGAATAAAAACATCAGAGATTTGAAGAACTCAACTAAATCCAACTGAGTATAGTCATTCTTTTTAAGTACATAAGAAAATTTATAAAAACCATGTCCTAGGCAATAAAGAGATATTTATAATTTCCCAAGGCTGAAGTCATAAGTCATTGAATCATTATTTGGGCACAATGCAGTAAAAATGGTAATTGCCAACAAAAAGATAGGCAAAATATCCCCCTCTTATGGTCACACACCTCTTATTTCTCCATTGTGTGTGGTCTCCCTTATCAAAATGAGTAATAAACAAAACTTGTCCAATGACAAGTGTATTTCTGGTGACTTTTCGCTGGGGGTCATTGATAATACACATATGTAAAATATATGAAATAGAAACTAAAAATGAGCTATATAAAAATATGCAATATTTTAAAAATAACTTATTTCTCTTGATTTGTAATGCTACTTGTATGAACTTTTCCATACCATTTCTTTCTGCTGTTATTAAAATATATGAAGAAATTTTAATGATATCAATATGATCATATATGCTTTACTAAAAAATCTTATTAATCTATTGTGATATAGTTATCTGAAGTCTTGATCCTAAGTTTAGCTTATTTTGATTACAGGTCTTAGCCGAGAGTGAGATTTCACAAATATATATCTAAGTGGCTGTGTTTCCTAAACCATGAAACTCAGTTTTTTAATTGTGAAATTATTTTGTAATCTATTTTGTCTTATTGTATTTTTTCTATTACCATTTATTTCCCCTGTACTCTCTTCTACCTCCACTCCTCCCTCTCCCCTGCAATCACCACATGACAGTGAAAATTTTTACTGAACTTTGTCTATATAATCATTTCAGTACAATTTTTTAAATGAAAAATTACAAATTATAATAAAAATGAAAAAGTTAAGGATTCATACTTAAAAATTCCATTAATACATTTCTAGGAAAAAGCTTATATGTACCTACTAGGTTTTTTATTTTCCCTTTTTTTTTTTTTGTAGTGGCAAATATTGACATCAGAATTTCTGTTCTTAACCCTAACTTCTGCAAATCTGTCAATGACTTTAAAAAATTTGGATCTTGGCACATTTATTTTCAATACATAATATAGCCAGCTTTGTTGATCTGTTTTTGTTTATAGGTGAAGAACCCTTTTTATCATTTAATCATACAAAGAAGGAAAAGTCATGTTTAAGATATTAACAGGTAAGTTTGGCCAAGATTCATAAAAATCTCATTTTATTATAAATTCCAGAAATTGAATTTATGTCTTTGATGAAACTCATTTTAAAAACCCCACCCACCAGTTATGCAATTTTAAATATATGGAATAGAAATTCATTGAAAATATTCATTTTAAAATCTTTTAAAATGATTAGAAAATTCTGTTTTAAGTGTGCATGCATGAGCATTTAATAGAGAACATCTTATCTTATTTTGGGCACCAAAGTCACATAATAATGAAAATATTTCCATATATCTATATTCAGAAGTTTTCTGCATAACGTAACTCTCTTTTATACGCCTATTAAAACGTTACTTTTTCTTTGAAGGGACAGATGGAGTGTGTACCTATTTTTTTCAAATGTATTTTTATATGATAACTTGAATACTCACTACTTGCTTTAAAAAAAAAGTCAAGCCAATTTGGAAAACATTGTTTTGGTGCAAGTAAAGTGTAACTAATTGCTTTATATTGACAGCTGTTGTATCTTGCCTTCACTAACAAATCTCTATGAGGTAATAAAACGTACCTGTGGTTCCTTATTTCATTTCACATTCTGCTATTTAAAGGAATATCATCTGCACATCTCTGTAACTGGGCAGGTGTAACTGTAGTACACCACCTGTCCTGACATGGGGGTGCTACTGTGACCTCCTTATTGAGGCCACCATCCTTCAGTCCAGGTGACCTTGTGATTGGTCACCACATGGACCCATAGGTGCCCCAGCACTCATCTGTATTTCAAACATTGGTTGTGTGGCCTTGAGCAAGTCCTACACTCTCTGGCCTCATTTCTATGAAATGAAGACAGTCATTGTCACAGTGCCTCATGGGACTGCTGAGTGGATGAAGTGGAGGTGGCAAGGGCACAAGGCATCCTGAATGTTGGGCTTTCATAACTGTTTAGGGACAGGAGACTATAATAAATACAGTAGCAGAGACAGTACAGAGAGCAAGGGAGCACAGAGGAGGCGAAATCAATACTGGGCAGGGTGATGGGGGCCCTTCTGCTTCTTGGGGAATGTGGCATTCGACTGGGTCCTAAAGGGTGGGTTTGATTTAGTGGATGGGAATTGAGGAGAGGTGACTTCCTGGTGGCAGAGACAGTCTACAAAGGAATCAAGGTGGAGAATTTGGCTGCTCTTGACGATGGGGGAGGCTGTCTGGATTGGAGGTGGTTGCAGGGTTGGGGAGGGTCCTGGTCTCTCAGCATAGGTTGGGATCATCTGAGGGGTCATAGTCCCCATGGGATGCCTGGTCCTTCCCCTTTTCTCACAACATCCTTGGGCCTCATACAGTCTGGTCAGTCGGGCTTATGTCACTTCCTCCCTCCCCTTGCACCTGCCTTTTGGCTGTGCCCTTGAAATTGTCTCATTTGTCTAGAAAGACTTAGCAGACTTGGTTACTTAGAAAGGGATGCTGAATGATTACCTTTAAATTATGAATGATTTCAGCATTTTGTAATTAAAATGCTCATTTTCTGCATGAATTTTAAGCACACATATATCACAAATACAGACAGAATCTATTTTAATGAATAACATTAAAACACTCAGTTCTTAGTAATGAGGTTATTTCCATGTCTTGGCTAATAGTCCATATTTGATTCATTCATTTATTTATCCATTCACTCACTAAATATTTTTGCCCTCCTACTATGGGTAAAGTATTAATATAGCTTTGCAGTTGTGGCTTCCATAAATTATGGTGAAACAAATTCTCTGTGCATGAGTGGCACATAACTGGCTTATTGGCCATACCCTTTAGACTAAGTGTTTCACGTAATGCCTAGATTTGAGCACCTGCAGGCTGTTAAACAGTGCTGGTTACTAAGAAAAATGCTCTGGTTTGAAGGGGTAAGTTTCTCAAGGCATGGCCAGGAGAGGCAAAAGCAGTGAATTACTCTGTAATCAAGTCACAAGGATTTCGAGGTTTCTGAATCCGTGAGGATGGAGGAAAGGATATGGGACATGTAATGAGGTCTTATGACAGACTGTATTTTCCAAAGACAGGTCCCATAACATCTCCCATCAAACACGCTCTTCTATCAAGAGGTACAGTCTATGTCCTCTTCTGCCTGCCTCCTTTCTCCCTGCTCCTACCTCCCTTCCCTCTTCCCAAAGGCATATAAGGAAAAGTAACAGCTTCTGCTCTACCTTACTCACTGCTGTTTAGTTCTTCAAACAAAACTGCTTTGAGGTGTTTCTATTTCAATCTTCTGGTGTTTACCTCTGAGTCCCTAAACAAAGCACTTGCTGAGCTCCCTCTTGATTTATTAACTCCAAACACTACCTATTTGCTTCCTGCTGAGAGACAGGGATTCAGGTCTAAACCCTTTCCCTCCTCCCCTTTGCTACATCACTTATTTAGTTCTATTTTTGTTTAACTGTGGACTTTAAATAATACATTTAAACATCTAGTTTTTGTTACATGAGCTCGAGAAACCCACATACTTCGTCTCCCTTCCTTTCTTTCTCTTTCTCACCACAGATGTTTCATTATCTGGATTCAAAAGGAAGACTGAAACAGTTCACGCAGGAACTCATCTGTGAGGCTGTGCCAAGTGTCACTCCTTCAGCTAAGAGTTAGGATGGAGGGGCTGCTGACTGCCAGATGCCAGGCAGCCTCTGATTTCCTGGGTTTTCTTCCCAGCTTGGTATTTTGGGGCCCGCTGAATAGGGCAGCTGCTTTTTGGTGGGCCCTCTCCAGCTTTGGGTGTGTCCTGTACCTCTGACTGTCAGAGTGCTCCATCTGACCCCCTGCTCCAGCCACACCTTGCTCTCCTGGTGTGCTGCCCACTGCCACCAGGGCTTGTGTCTCTCCACGTCCTCGGTAGAAGACTGTTTCCTAACCCCTGCATATTCCTTTCTCTATTTACTCTCTCTTTTTGCGACAGCACATCCTTGGGTAGTTTTCTAAGAGAGGGTGCATGGGAGAGAATTTTTGTCATTTGTTTTCTTTTGCTGCTATAATAGAATTCCACAAATTCAGCAGGTTAAGACCACATCCATTTATTATCTCATGGTTCTGGAGGTTAGTCCAAAATGAAGGTGTTGGAAGGGCTGCATTCTTACAGGGGTTTCTGGGATGAATCCCCTTCTGGGCTCATTCCAGTTGTTGGCAGAATTTAGTTCAGAGGGTGCAGGACTAAAGTAACTGCTTCTTTGGTGGCATTAGGCTGGGGGGCTCTTTCTCAGCCCCTAAAAGGAGATAAAATAGAATTTCCTACTTCCAAGTGGAAAACATGAAAATTCAGAGTAAGTGATTGATCCAAGGTCACCTAGTCTAATTACCTTGCTTGCTTGGCCTGGGGTCTTCATGAACTTCTAGAAGCCACCCACATTCCCTGCTCCTGACCCTCTTCCTCCATCTCCAAGGCCAGCAGGGGTAGGTTGAGTCTGCCCCACACTTTGAATCTCTCTGACTCCCTTCTGCCTCATGATTTCTCTGCCTTCCCACTCAACAAAGTCCTCTGCTTTTATCAGCTCATGTGATCATATTGGGCCCACCCAGAAAATTCAGGATAATCTCCTGGATTTTGTGATTAAAATCTCTAACCTTAACCCTACCAGCAAAGTCCCTTTTAACATGTGAGGTACATGTGCACAGGTTCCAAGAATTGGAGCATGGACATCTTTAGGGGCTGTTATTCTGCCTACCACATCACACTTTGCATGTCAAAAGAGATGTACAATTTTGCCTTTTTTCTTCATAAGTACTTGACTGGCTATGCAATTCTAATATGAGAATCATTTCTTTCTGCCTTTGAAGGCTGGTACGGTCTTTGACTACTCATGTTTCAGGGAAGCAGGAAACATAAATATTGACTTGAGTTCTGGTGCCCATATCAGTTGAGGTTTCCTCTGAAGGTCAAATGAGGGTTTAGGTGCAGTGGTTCATTGGCAGGTGGTCCCGGAGACAATGAGGGGTGAGGAAGAGAGGTGGGAATTGGGGAAGCCAGTGAAGAGCATGCTAGTTAAGAGGTCACACCCATGGGCAGGAGGAGCTGGTCCCATGGGGTTCCCTGGGGAAACCAAGTATTGTTCCGCTGGGGGGCCAAGTTGGCATTCGTCACCCGTTATGCTCCCTGGTGCGAGCAGGTCATGAGAGAGGCATCCCCGTGCTCAGGGTGAGCTCTCCAGCAGCAGGAGAGAGGCCTGGGGTTAAGGACACAGACATTGGGTCAGGCTGAGATTCTGTGTTTCTAACAAGCTCCCAGGATATGTGGCTGCTGCATCTTTGAGGACCACCCTTTGAATAGCAAAGACCCAGAAAACAAGAGAAAAATTACTGGCAACCTCACATCACTGTGATTAGAGCAAAATACAGCTGGGCCTCCAGGTCTGATGGTCTTTCCTACGTTCTCTTTGCTTCTTTCAGCGTCCCTGACTTCCAACTCTCACATTGATAATGTCACATGAGAAGGAGCCCCATGTGGCACCTTATTACTTTTCTGCCTTACCTATTCATGCCCCTCTGGGACCAGGCTCAAGTTTTCCAGGGACGTGTCAGGTTAGGTGCCCACTGGGCATCAGTCAGCATAGAAAGGAGCTGGGGTCTGTAGGCAATTGATATTCCCCTTGAAATCATGTGGTTGGAGTAAGAGAAGAGCTTTCTCAGTGGAAGTAAAAAGAAGAGATGGAAAGAGTATTTGTCAAATGGGATGTGTGTCTAACTAGCTCCAGGCCCTGGACAGTCTGAGGCAGGAGAGTTTTCTTAGTGCACCTACTACTAGGAGGAAAGGAGGAAAGGAGGAGAGGAGAAAAGGAGAAAAGGATAAAAACCAGCTGCAGAATGGGAATGTCCCAAGCCTTGGCAATGCATGTAACAGTATTTCTGTGTTCTATAACATTGACACAGTGATTTCCTTGGCTTAAGTTATACTGTAGCAGTGCTTCATAATCTTGATCACCTCCTGGCAGGTACAGGAAAGGAGAGCATTCATTCAGACACTGGGGTAAATGGAGGTTCTCCCCATGGCCAGGATGAGAGGACTCTGGACTCTGGATTGCTGAGGCTGAGGAGATGAAACCCACAACTATCTCTAACCCATTTGCCAAATGTCACTAGGGTGGTACTCTGCTTGGGAAGTTCTCTTCATGAGGGCTGTTTTAGGTTCAAAATCATTATCATTATTAAGAAAATCTGCACCCTGTTATCAAACACTATCTATTTCCTGGTAATGTATGCAGTCAAAGTTACAAGGAAAATGATAGAAAAATGATTAGTAAGGCAATAATATATGCAGTCACAGTCATAAGGAAAATGACAAGAGGCTTCACACAGAAGTCTGATGACTACATACAACTCTTCATGTTAATTTTTTAGTTTTATCATGGATCCAGACACAAATACTCCAGTGCTATAATTTCCATTAAGTCTAGTTCATGTCAGCAAATGTTAACATACAATGCATAGTGCCTCCTCTTTGCTTCTGCCATTTACTGCATCTAAATGGCTTATTAAATGAAGAATGTGGCCCGTGCTACACCCACCACAGATGAGGAGATGAATCCTGTGTTTATATGTAATATCTATTCATTGGCTTATAGATCCAGAACACCACAGAGAGCTCCATGAAACCACGTGGTATGGGAAGCCTGGAGTTTGTATAATAAATCAGAACTAATTGGAAAAGTTTTCAAAGTGCCCCCTGGATTGTTGTCAATGCTTCAGAGAACACTTCTCGTTTGGAAAGTGCACAATAGATCTTGTATGTGATCCTTTTCATTTTAGTGGGGGTGGAGGTAAAAAGGATGAGTATTCAGGTGCCAGCATCTTTTACCCCAACTTCTACAGAGTGAAAATTTATTTCCATCATGGGAGCAGGCCAGGTTTTGGTCTTTGCAAATTCTGGGAGAAAGTAGCTTTTTGAGGCAATGGGGGAACCAATAAGAAGTCACTAAGTATCAAAACTGCTGATCATCCGAAACCACAGAGCAGGAATTGTCAGCTGCCAGTCAATGGAATGGTAGCCATAGTGTGAAAGGAGTGAATAATTAAACTCTGAAGACTTGGGGAAAGGTGACGTAGCTTGCAATAAAAGGCAAAACTTATAAGTAATAGGAAACTCCTTGCCCTCATCCCCTACTATCCCCAGCCTTAAGAAAAATATTGAACATAGTGAGGGCTCAAGAAATATTTGCTGAATGAATAAATGAATGAACTCAAGTGTTTCACTCCACTCCTTGTCCATGTCCTGGAAAAACATCCCCTGAAACAGAGACTAATCTAACTAGATTCAAATTCAAGGACAAAATGGAAAAGTTAGAGATGTGAAACACTTTAAAATTGAGAAAAAGACAATGTCTAAAACAAAAGGAATTTAAAAACTATGTGGTGATGTAGTAGAATGATCACCAGACTGGAATGATGTAGTTTTCCACTATATATTTTTGAAGTGGATATATGCCTCCATGAGGCACTAAAAATTGGTAGAGAAGGGAAAGAATATTCAGTGAATGGTATCACACTTTATACATTACTTTGGGACTTCTAGTTTTCATTCAACATTTTGTTGGAGAGCTATCCATTTTAGTACACATCGATCCACTGCTTTTTAAAAAACTGTTCAATGCAGGTTATGAAGACAAATAAGTCAGTATGCCTTGAAAATCCTGGGGAAAATGAGAAAATATCCATGAAGCTTGAGGGAAATTTGGAGACTTTTTCAGACATGCAAGAACACAATTTACTTTCCTGTGTTAAGAGTTACTAAAGGGTGTGCTCCACGAGTAAGGAGCAAGCAGGCAACAAAGTGGATGCAAAATGTAGGTGACAGTGGAGCACCCAGAGGCTTAACCTTGCTCAGTCCTGTGTTATTTATTGCTCTGTCCTTTGTCTCCATCTCTTCCTGTTGCCTCTTTCTCTGCCTGTTTTTCTCTGCCTCTTTCTGGCTCTGGCTCTCTTTGTCTGTCTGTCTCTCTCTGTCTCTTTCTCCCCACTTCTCTTATTTCCTGTTAGCTTCTTCAGAACCCTAACCCCTCGTTTCAGAGTCTCTACAAAACCCCTTTACTGTATTATCCAAAGCAAATTATTCCTCTCTTTGTCCCTCTGGCCCACACTTGTTCTTCCTTGAAAAATTCTTTTTTACTTTTATAAATAGTCAAGTCCTTCTATTTGGAATTCTCTTCCCCTGATGCACTGCATGGCCATTTAAAATTGTGCAGACACTTAAATCCAGCCACTACTATCAAAAATTACTCAGCCAAAAGAAACTCTTCTCTAAGCAAAACCAGCTTTCAGATGTATTTTTTTCCACTGTTTTTCTGTCTTTGAATGGACTAACTTTGGCTTTTTTCTTATAATTCTTCATATAACTTTCCTTGAGTTTTTGTGTTTGTGCAGTTTTTTGAGTTGGGTGCTTAACTCATTTATTTCCATTTATTTATTTTTCTTCTTTTTTTAATCAATAGAATTGAAACGTTTGCTGCTGAGCTTTGCTTAGCTTTCTCCTATGGATTCTTGCCTGTGACCATTTCATTATTGTTTTCTACACATTATGTATTTCTCTTTGTTTATTCTCTTTGGCTCAAGGATAATTTAAGGACATTTCCCCCCTCTCAGGTCTTTTTGTGTTTTTATTTCATTTTCAGTTTCTAGTTTTATTGCAGTATGATCGTGGAAAGTTTCCTGCTCTGTTTCTGAAGATTTTCTTTCTGGCCCAACAGTGTTCAATTTTTATGACACATGAGCACTCTAAGTGAAGACATTTTCTTTCAGTGTGTGTGTGAATGTAGGCGTATGTGTATTTGGGTATATATTAACCAGACCTACTTTATTAATTATGCTGTTTAGGTCTTCTGTATCAAGATACATTTTATGTTTCAAGGACAGAGGGAGGTGCACAGAGATTCAGAGCTACTATATCTTCTTTTGTGTGTGAAATTATACCATTTAACTTAATAAAGTGCCAATATTTTTCTTTTTAAAAACTGCTTTGATGTCTATAGTCTTGAGTCATTTAAAGAATACAAACCCTGCCCTTTTTTGTTTGTACTTGAGTTTTGAAAATCTTTTATTTGTAAAGACTAAAAAATCTTAATGACTATATATACATATATATGTATATGTATATATATTTTAATGGCTCTTGTGTGCACCTTAAAGTTGGATTTTACTTTGGCATCAATGCTCCCTCCCTCCCTCATTCCTTCCCTCTTTTCCTTCCTGCCATCATAGATCAATTAAAACCATTTACTTATATTATTGGTAGATGGGTTTCATATTAATCTTTTCATATTACTTTAAACCATATTTTTAGGTATAGTTTATTGATTATGCTATTATAGTTGTCCCCATTTCCCCCCCTTTGCCCCCTTCTGCCCAATACCCCCTTCCCACCAGCAATCCCCCCCTCAGTTCATGTCTATATACGTTCTTTGGCTTCTCCATTTCCTATACTATTCTTAACATCCCCCTCTCTATTTTGTACCTACCAATTATGCTTCTTAATCTCTGTATCTTTTCTCCCATTCTCTCCCTTCTCCCACCCAGCTGATAACCACAATATAATCTTCATACTTATGATTCTGATCCTATTCTAGTTGTTTTTTAGTTTGTTTTTGTTTTTTAGATTCAGTTGTTGATAGTTGTGAATTTGTTGCCTTTTAAATGTTCATAATTTTCATATTTTTCTTTTTCTGAAATAAGTCCCTTTAACATTTCATTTAATAAGGGCTTGTTGATGATTAATTTCTTTAGCTTTACCTTGTCTGGGAAGCATTTTATCTGCCCCATCTTTCTAAATGATAGCTTTGCTGGATAGAGTATTCTTGGTTGAAGGTCCTTGTTTTTCATCTCTTTGAATACTTTTTGCCAGCCCTTTCTTGCCTGCAAAGTTTCTTTTGAGAAATCAGCTGATAGTCTTACAGGAACTCCTTTGTAGGTAACCCTCTTATTTTCTCTTGTTGCTTTTAAGATTCTCTCTTTATCTTTAGCCTTTGGCATTTTAATTATGATGTGTCTTGGTGTGGTCCTCTTTGAGTCTAGCTTGTTTGGGACTCTCTGTGATCCCTGGACTTGTATGTCTATTTCCTTCACCAAGTTAGGGAAATTTTCCTTCATTATTTTTTCAAATAAGTTTTCACTTACTTGCTCTTTCTCTTCTCCTTCTGGCATCTCTATGATCTGGATGTTGGCACTTTTGGAGATGTCCCAGTCTTCTTAAATTCTCCTTGTTTTGTGGAATTCTTGTTTCTTCATTTTGTTCTGTTTGAGTGTTTATTTCTTCCTTAGTTCCAAATAGTTGATTTGAATCCCAGCTTCCTTTCCATTATTGTTGACTCCTTGTATATTTTTCTTTATTTTACTTTGTATAGCCTTCGCCTCTTCCTTTATTTTGTGGTCATGCTCAATCATTTCTCTGAGCTTCCTTATCACCAGTGTTTTGAACTCTACATCTAATAGGTTGGCTATCTCCTTTTTGCTTAGTTATTTTTCTGGGGTTTTGATCTGTTTTTTTCATTTGGGCCATACTTCTTTGTCTCCTCAACTTGACAGCCTTCTGTGTCTTAGGTAGACCTGTTGCACATGTTACATTGTAAGGAGCAGAGCCTTAGGTAGTTGTCAGTGTGGGATGACCCATTTCACTGCTTTGTTGTGCTGTTTGTGAGAGAGGGGTCAGAGAGGAAACAGTGCCATTTGCTTGGCACTTGTCCCTTTTCCAGTCACATCACCCATTTCTCATATGCAACTGGTACCCCTCTACCTGTTGCCCTGGTGATGGTTCCCAGAATGGGTGGGCTTGCATATATTCTAGAACCATATGGGCCCTCTAAATGGAATCTCCACTGGTTTTTATAGCCAGAAGCTATGAGGCTTTATTTTCCCAGTGCTATAACCATGAGGTGTATGGTCTAGCCTGGGGCTAGATCCACTTCCCAGGTGTCCCTCCCAGCTTTTATCATCACATGTGAATGCAGGACCACTACTTCTGCAGGCAGCAGTTGCAGCCACTGCCTTGCCACCTCCTTGTCTACCCATACCACATCCTCTCTGTTCCTGCTCCCTGGCTCTGCCCCTTTACCTGTCTGCTTGAGTATTCCTTCTTTAAATCTTTGGTTGTTGGACTTCCATACAGTTCGGTTTTCTGACAGTTCTGGTTGATTTTTGTTTTGAAGTAGTTGTTATTCTTATGGTTGTACAGGGAGGCAAAGCATGTCTACCTATGCCTGCAACTTGGACAGAAGCCCATTTTATGGCATATTTTAAATTTTATGCATTTATATAAAGTCATCTACCAGGTGGTCTGTTTCTCCAAAAACCTTCCTGAAGGGAGATCCAAGATGGTAGAGGAGTAAGTGGTCCTCCCAGGACCAATCTGGAATTACAAGTAAATTCTAGAGAAATTGTCAAGAATAATCAACTGAACAGTAGCTGGAGAGAAGCCTTATGACCACGGACAGACAGGAGAAAACCACTTCATCACAGTGTGACTGGTACAGAGTGAAGAGGAGATCTGAGAGGGCTGGTTGGGCTCCCACAGGCAGCAACTAAAGTGCTGGAGGGAAATTTCAGTGGCCAGGGTGGTTCCTTCTGAGAAATGTGGGTCTAAACCCCAAGCTGGGCTCCCCAGCCTGCAGCACCATAGCTGGAAAGGCACCCAGATACCATCTCGCTGTGAAAAGCAGTGGTGTTTCTGCCTGCCACGGAGAGATGGCTGGACACAGAGAAACTCTTAAAGGGCTAATGTGTCACATTTCATTTGTAGCCACTTATGCTGGGTTCCAGCAAAGAGGGAGTAGAATGGACTGGAGACACTTGAGGAGAGTCTGGGGCTGGTGGTTTTGGAAAGAGAACTGAGGGAGCAGCCACCAGGATCCCTGTTCTGGGTTATTCCCCATACTGCAGGAGCTGTCTTTCTCAGGCAGAGCAGTCCCCTCCAAGTGGCATTAGCTTGAGGGGAAGCAATAGTCCCATCCACAAGAATTACTCTGCCCCACCCTGTGGTACTTAAACCTGACTGCTGATTACAGATTGACTAGATTAACAACTGAAGGAGACAGCTACAGACTGTGGATCACTGGTAATCTTGAACAGGCTGCCTAGGACCAGACTAGGACACCATCTGACATCACCGGGGGTATATTCATAAAGAGAAGACAGTGAACCTGTACAACAGCATACAAAACATGGTGGGTGAAGTGACTCTCAGTCAGCCAGCTGGAGGAAAGAACCCACCAAAGAACAACAACAACCAAAACCCAATTACAACCAGAGTCCACATAAATGGCATAAAGGGCATCCCAAGGGCATCAAGTTCAGGAGATCAAAGAAACTGCACCCTTGAGCCCCACAGACCTCCTACCACAGAAGGTAACACGGCAAAGACAGAGGGTCAAAGCAAATCAATCTAAGAAGCAGAAACAAACAAGAAGAGTTACCTAGAATGGGGAGGCAAAGAAACAACCCCCAACTGAAAGAAAAGGAAGAATACCCAGAAAGAGTGCTAAATAAAATAGAGGCAAGCAAACTATCAGACACTGAGTTCAAAATAATGGTTATAGAAGTGCTCAACAAGCTCAGTGAGAACCACAAAGAACTCCAAGGAAGCTACAAGGAACTTACTGTGAACTTCACCAGCATGAAAAAAGATGTAGAAACCTATCAATAAGAGCCAGGAGGAAATGGAGAATGCAATTTATGAAATGATGAACACAGTAGGAGGAATTAAAAGCAGGCTAGATGAAGCAGAGGATCGAATCAGTGAGCTGGGAGATAAGGGATACAGGAAGGAGAAGAGGAATGAGGGATAAAAAACCTGTTTGAAAAAGTAATGACAGAAAACTCCCCTAACTTGATGAGAGAAGAAGTTACACAAGTCCAGGAAGGACAGAGTTTCCCAATCAAGATGAGCCAGAAGAGGCCCACTCCAAGACACATCATAATTAAAATGGCAAAATTTAAAGACAAAAAGAAAATCTTAAAGGCAGCAAGGGAGAAACAGTAACATACAAGGGAGTTCTGAGAAGGCTATCAGCTGATTACTCAAAAGAAACACTACAAGCCAAAAGGGAATGGCAAAAAATATTCTAAGTAATGAAAAGCAAAGGCCTATACCAGACTACTCTAACAAACAAGGCTCTTGTTAAAATGAAAGGTGAAATAAAGAGTTTTTCAGACACACACACAAAAAGACTAAAAGAATACATCTCCACCAAACCAGCATTGCAAGGGATGCTAAAGACACTGCTTTAAGATGATGAAAAGAGAGAGAGAGAGAGAGGGAGAGAGAGAGAGAGAGAGAGAGAGAGAGAGAGAGAGAGAGAGAGAGAGAGAGAGAGAGAGAGAACAACACAGGTACAAAGAAAAAATGGCAATGAATAAATACCTATCAATAATAACCTTAAATGTAAATGGATTAAATGCTCCAATCAAAAGACATAGGATAGCTGACTGGATAAGAAAATATGACCCACATATATGCTATCTACAAGAAACTGTCCCAGACTCTGACCAGTGGTGTCCATGGCATTGTGGATGTGATGAACAAAATCACATGGACTGCACTAATCTGGTGGAGAAAAGGGACAGAATGGCCACTTTAAATCAGTGAGCGTGCCATGACCCTTGCCTGGACAGGTTTTTGTTCCTTTCTGGGTGGGTCACATCAAACAAAGTTACAAATCTCTTTGCTAAGTTTGCTTTAGATGGTTGTTGTTTATAGATAATAAAGAAAAGAATGTTGTGCATGCAAGGAAACAATAAGGATGGGAGATCTGGCCACATCCTGTCCTTAGAACAGTTCAGAATAGACCTTGAGAAGTTTCTTTAAAGTTACACATTAAACATCTGTTGTTTTTCAGCTCAGGATGAGGAAGTTTTTTAGCAAAAGCAAGCTTTTAAGCAGTATAGGTAAAATGCAGGCCTGATTCCCACAAGAAAGCCTCTCTGCAGCCCCGGCTCCTGTGTGCCGCCTTGTGCCTGTTGGTTTTCTGAACCAAGGCTGAGCTATACTTGCCATTGCCATGTGGACTGGTTCCCTAAAAGAAACCCACCTCAGAACAAAAGATCTAGACAGACTGATAGTGAAGGAATGGACAGACATGAAAAAAAAAGAAAAAGCTGGTGTAGCAATACTTATATCAGACCAAGTAGATTTCAAAGCAAAGGCCATAAAAAGAGACAAAGAAGGGCACTTGATAATACTTAAGGGGATCCATCAAGAAGATATAACCCTTGTAAACATATATGTACCCAATATAGGTGCACCCAAATATTTAAGAAAATCTTGGAAGACTTCAAGAAAGATATCAACAGCAACACACTCATAGTAGGCGATTTTAACACCCCATAGTCAACAATGGATAGATCTCCCAAGCAAAGAATCAACAAGGACATTGTGGCATTGAACAACATTCTAGATCAAATGGACTTATTTGATATATACAGAACATTTTCCCCCAAAGAAGCAAAATATACATTCTTTCAAATATACATGGAACATTTTCAAAGATAGACCATGTGGTAGGACAAAAAACAAGCCTCAACAAATTCAAGGAAATTGAAATCATATCAAGCCTCTTCTCGGATCACAACAGCTTGAACCTAGATACCAGCCTCAAGGAAAAAATTCACAAACATTCAAATGCATGGAGAATGAATAACATGCTATTATATAATGAATGGGTTAACAATGAGACCAAGGAAGAAATCAGAAAAGTTTCTGGAAACAAATGAAAATAAACACACAACAGCCCAAAAGTTATGGGACAGAGTGAAGACAGTCCTGAGAGAGAAGTGCATATCAACGCAGGCCTACCTAAAAAAGATAGAAAAATTTCAAATAAATAACATAATTCTATATCTACAAGAACTAGAGGAACAACAGCACACAAAGCCCAGCATGAGTAGAAGGAAGGAAATAATCAAGATCATAGCAGAATTAAATGACATCAAGATACAAAAAGAACAATTCAAAGGATCAATAAATCCAGGAGCTGGTTCTTTGAAAAGATAAAATTGACAAGCCTTTAACCAGACTCATCAAGAAAAGGAGAGAGAAGACCTAAATAAATAAAATCAGAAATAAAAGAGGAGAAATCACAACCAATACCACAGAAATACTAAGTATTGTAAGAAATTACTACAAATAACTATATGCTAAGAAATTTGACAACCTGGATAAAATGGACAAGTTTCTGGAAACATATTATCTTCCAAAACAGGATCAAGAAGAAGCAGAAAGCCTGAGTAGACCAATAACAACTAACGAAACTGAACCAGTAATTAAAAAACTCCTGGAACACAAAAGCCCCACACTGGATGGCTACACAGGCAAATTTTACCAAACATTTAGGGAAGAACTAACTCCTATCCTTCTCAAACTATTCCAAAAAACCCAAGAAGAAGGTAGCTTCCCAAACTCTTTCTGTGAGGCCAGTATTATCCTAATTCCAAAACCAGGTCAAGACACAACAAAGAAAGAAAACTACAGGCCAATATTGCTGATGAACATAGATACTAAAATTCTCAACAAAATATTGGTAAATCAGATCCAGCAATACATTAAAAATATCATACACCATGATCAAGTGGGATTCATCCCAGGGATGCAAGGATGGTATAATATTTGCAAATCAATAAATATAACAGACCACATTAAAAAAAAGACAAAAATCACATGATCATATCAATAGATGCTGAAAAGCACTGATAAAATATAGCACCCATTTATGATAAAAACACTCAGAGAAATGGGAATAGAGGGAGCATACCTCAACATAATAAAGGCCATCTATGAGAAATCTACAGCCAATATCATACTCAACAGGCAAAAACTAAAAGCTTTTTACCTGAGATCAGGAACAAGACAAGGGTGTCTGCTTTCACTACTTGTGTTCAACATAGTGTTGGAAGTTCTAACCACAGCAATCAGACAAGAAAAAGAAACAAAAGGCATCCGAATTGGAAAGGAGGAAGTAAAACTGTCATTATTTGCTGATGACATGATAGTATACATAGAAAATCCCATAGGCTTCACCAAAAAATTACTCAACCTAATAAGTGAATTTGACAAAACAGTGGGATACAAAATCAATATTCAGAAATCAAAGGCATTCTTGTACATCAACCATGAAATATCAGAAATAGAAATTAGGAAAAAATCCAATGTACTATAGCAACAAGAAAAATAAATTACCTAGGAATAAACTTAACTAAGGAAGTAAAAGACCTATACTCAGAAAGCTACAGAACACTGAAGAAAGAAATTAAGGAAGATACAAATAAATGGAAGCATATACCATATTCATGGATTGGAAGACTTAACATCATTAAAATTTCTGAACTACTCAAAGCAATCTATAGATTCAACACAATCCCTATTAAAATACCAATAACATATATCACAGATTTAAAACAAATATTTCAAAAAATTTATATGGAACCAAAAAATGGCCCCAAATAGCCTCAGCAATCTTGAAAAAGAAGAACAGAGTAGGAGGAACCATAGTACCTGTTATCAAACCATATTATAAGACCAGTGTAATCAAAACAGTCTGGTACTGGCATAAGAAAAGAAAAAAGATTAATGGAACTGAATAGAGAGCCCAGAAATAAACCCATGTCTCTATGGTCAGTTAATATTTAAAAAATGGGCATGAGCATAAAATGGTGTAAAAATAGCCTTTTCAACAAATGGTGTTGGGAGAACTGGAATGGTACATGCAAAAAATTGGAACTACACTACCCACTTACACCATACAATACCAGAATAAACTCAAAATGTATGAAAAATTTAAACATAAGCCATGACACCATAAAATTCCTAGGGGAAAACAGGCAGTAAAATTTCAGATATTCCACTCAGCAATATTTTCGCCGCTATATCTCATAGGGCAAGAGAAATAAAGGAAAGAATAAACAAATGGGACTATATCAAATTAAAAAGCTACTGCACAAATAAAGAAAACATCATCAAAATGAAAAGGGAACAAACCATATGGGAAAATATATTTGCCAATGATACATAGAAGAAGAGTTTTATTTCCAAAATATAAAAAGAACTCATATGATTCAACACCAGGAAGACAAACAATACAATTAAAAAATGGGCAAAGGACCTGAACAGACACTTCTTCAAGGAGACATACAGAGGGCCCATAGGGTTATGAAAGGAGGCTCAACATCGCTAGCCATCAGAGAGATGCAAATTAAAACCACAGTGAGATACAACCTCATACAAGTGAGAATGGTTATCATTAACAAATCAACAAACAATAAATGCTGGTGATGATGTGGGGAAAAGGGAACCCTAGTGCACTGTAAGTGGTGCAGCCACTCTGAAAAACAATATAGAACTTCCTCGAAAAGCTAAAAATGGAACTGCCTGTTGACTCAGTGATTCCTCTGCTGGGATTATACTCTAAGAATCCTGAAGCACCTACTGAAAAGAACCTATGGCACCCCAATATTCATAGCAGCATTATTTACAATAGCCAAGTGCTGGAAACAGCCTAAGTGCCCATCAGTTAATGAGTGGATCCAAAAACTGTGGTATATTTACACAATGCAATAGTACACAACAGAAAGAAAGAAGGAACTTCTACTTTTTGCAACACTGTGGATGGAAATGGAGAGTATTATGCTAAGTGAAATAAGCCAGGTGGGAAGACAAATACCATATGATCTCACCTATAAGAGGAACCTAATGAACAAAACAAATGAGTAAATTAGAACTGGATGCATGGAATAAGGAATGGACTGACAGCAACCAGAGCGGAGGGCGGCAAGGGGGTAATGGTGGAAAGAAGAGGAAGGGACTAGACAAAGAACATGTAGGAATGACCTATGGACATGGACAACAGGGTGGAGATTTTCTGTGGGTGCAGGGGGTGGGCAGGGTAAGGAAGAGCAGTGGGGGAAAGTTGGAGTAACTGTAATGGAACAATAATAAAAAAGAAAAGAAAAAATGTCTTCCTGAAATTTAGGAAAGTTTGCATTTTTATTCTAATAGTCACTTTAAAAAATAATTTATTTATTTGTTTGTTGTTTTGTTTATTTATTTTTATAGAGAGGGGAAAGGAGAAAGAGAGGGAGAGAAACATCACTGTGTGGTTGCCTCTCATTTGCGCCCCCAACTGGGGACCTGACATGCAACCAAGTCATGTGCCCTGACTGGGAATCAAACCAGCGACACTTGGCTAGTAGGCTGATGCTCAATCCACTGAGCCACAGCAGCCAGGGCATCACTTTTATAAAATCAACACCCTTGATCCTCTATTTATTACACAGTATATGTTTGTTTCTCTCAATAAAGTAATGATAAAGTCAGTGTGTGCTTCTTTCTCCCTCCCCAACACCTAGTTTTAGTCAAAAATACCTGCCTGTCTTAGTACCGATCCTTGTAAGGTAGATATATGTTTATGCTTCTACCACTCTATTTGTCAGCTGTATTGACCTTTGTTGTCTTCTTGCTCTTATAAATGAGGCAATTGGTGAACTTACCTGCTTTCCCCTTTTCATCCCTTTTTCCTGCTGAGTTTTGTTTTCGTGTCATTTCTGAATTGTCATGCGTATACCATTTACTTCTGCTCTGTGACCCTACTCTACGCATTTGAATTTATCTGATGCTCACCATTAGGTTCTTTGCCATGTGGTTTTCCTAATTATCTATTGACTGGTTGGAGTGTGCCCTTTACGAGCTTTCTTAAGAAGGACGCATGGTAACAATATGCCCTAATTTCTTGCCATTAATCATAAATGCACCCTTCATACTTGAAGGACAGGTCATACTTTCACCATGAGAACTTTATAAATGCCGTTACATTATCTTTGGTGTTTAATAGTGGATGAATGTGAAACCAGATTGATTTCTTTGTTTGGAAATTTTTTCTTTTTTCAAAGTCCAGGGACTTTACTATGATGAAGTCTTGACGTTCACTTTTTCCCTGGTACACTGTGTACCTTTTCAATTATGCAGATTACATTCTTCTTTTTAAAAAAAAATCATCAACATTTTTACGAGTTATGTCATTACCTATTTGCTTGGTTATATTGCTTTAGATTTCTTCAGGGATTCCAATTACATATACATTGAATCTCCTTTATCTGTCTTCCAGATCTATCATTTTTCTCTCTAATTAAAAAAACCTTTCTTTAATTTTGCTTTATAATGTTTATTTTTCTTATTATTATTCTTTATGTTTCTTAGTGAGTTTCCAGAGTATCTAGACTTATTCTTTTCTCCTTTCAATATTTATTCATTTATTCTTAGACCAGCTCAAGTGTTATTTCTTTCTGTTGAATGGCCATATCTTCCCTAGGTTCCTGTGTTTCTGATCTTCCTTTGTATGGATAATGGCCACGTTGAATATTCTAACATTCATGGTGAAATATTTAGTTAAAGTTTTTACCTGCTCTGCCAGTGTTTTTTTTTCTGGTGAACATTCTTTGTCCGTGATACATTGTGTTCTTCTTTCTCCCATTATTATTATTATTCTCCCATTCCTTGATCATCTTTGTATTAATGCTGCACTAATTCCTTTTTCATTATTCATCATTGAATGATCATATTTTCCTTCAGCAGCTGGTAAGTGGTTCCTCTTTGGAAAGGTACTTTGGGAGCTAAGATACCTTTTCAGAGACAGACTGCATCTTGCAAATGTGGCTTTTTGTGTGATTTGTAATGTCACACCTCTGCTTCTTTCAACCAAACACCATCAAGGAGGGTTTTTGCCACTGGCTCTGCTACCCTCCAACCTCTCACAACTACTGCTATTCAGAATGGACCCACCTGGTGTAGGAGGTGCCTCCTGGTGGCATTTTATGAGTTCTAGCAACACTGCATCTTTTCTCCACCGTCTTTTTCTTTTTACTTCTTTGTATGTGGCTTCTGCCCAGTTTCAGCTGCATTTGTCAGTTTTTATGTGAATTTTAAAGTCCACTGATTACAATTTTCTCCAAATTTCACTGAGAATGGAGATTCTGTGTTGTTTTGGTAAAGCTTCTTATTGCTTTTACGATTTCTAGGAGGAGAGGACAAGAGACGTAGACTTACATGTTCACACTTGAAGTCTCTCTATGTTTTCTTACCTAACATTTATGATTTCATTTTTGACAAAAAACTAAGCCCTCAGGCATTTTTAAAAAAAAGATGAAGTTGAGGTCTGCCAGATATTTTTTTAGTTGTCTCAGTATCTTTCATCGAATAATCTGATCTTTGTTATTTATTTTGCAGTGGCATATTTATCATATGCTACAATCTTTTATTTACTCTTCTTTTGGGATGCTTTATTGTCTCTGTTCCTCTAGTTACTATTACCATAATATTTTAATCCTGATTATTTATATTCTGCTTTTGTACCTACTTTTTCAGAATTTATTTATTATTCCTACTATTCTTCTAGATTTAATCCGGTAAGGTATATTTTGAATCTCCCAAGTGGGGATATGACATGTATTATTTTCTGTGTTTGTTGAAATATGGAATTCTTTCAATAGTAGAGAAAGAAATTTTCTTTTATGAGGCCGATGTTTTATAACGCACAGTTTCAGAAATGCTGCTCTAGTATTTTAACAGTAAACATCATGCTGGTTAAAAAGAAGACATCTAAAATGTTAAAGAAGTTGGTATATTTCTATTTTTCTAATTTTTTAAAAAAATAAGAAAAGAGATTACGTTTCACATCTATTGAGAAGACTCGTTTTCCTCTCTTGACCTGCTAATACAATGATTTTATGTCCAGAATTGAATTCTCACAACGAGTCATCTATGCCTTCCTATTACAAACTATATGTATTTGGGGCATGTTATTATTTTGATGTATTTCTAGATTTGATATACTAGGATTTTTGCCTCTATATTTGAGTGCAATTAGTTAGCATCTATCTTTATCATGTCTTGTTTTAGGTGGTTCACGATTTTTAAAGCAAAACGTAACACTTCCCTTGATCTTGTCAGAAACAGTTTAATTCGATAGAAATCATCAGTTGCTCACGAGCTTGATGTAACTTTCTGGGGAACTCTTGTTGCCCCCTGTTTCCTTGGGGGATGCTCTGTAGTGTGCCAGTCTTCAGTCAAAGTGTGCCTGTTCCAGGTATCAGAGTGGTGAAGGTTCTGAATCATTCTAAACTTCTCAGTCATCATCTGAATAAACAGGAATAGTAAGAGGACCTACATCACAAGGTTGTTGAGACACTACAAATATTACTGGAGAAACCCTGGTTCTTTCGTTGATGCAGTAAAGAATTACAGATCGGCGAGCCTATTAGTGTGCATGCAGTTTATTAGTGAATAGGAGAGCAAAAGCAAGGGTGGCCAAAGGGTGACCAGCACCTGTGTGGCCAGAGCTCTGGTGGCCAGAGGCCTGGAGGCCAGTGCACCTCCCACCCTCATATGGCAAAAGAGCCAAGAGAAGAGCAATGACCAGAGGCCAGGAGGCAAGGGGCCTCCTGCCTGGCAAAAGGGCCAAGAGAAAAGGGAGCAAGTCCTTTGTTCTGAGGACTTATATAGTTGGTGGGATCAGGGTGGGTGAGGTACATATTGATTGGCATGTAAAGATGGTGCCAGCTTTTCCAGGGAGACGTGACTACCCAAACATAGGTATAGTGTGGGGTCTGTTAGCCCAAATTTTTAAATGGCATACATGACGGGAGGCAGGCAGTTAACCAAAGTTGTTTTAGGGGCTTTTCTTTGGGCACTATAATCCCCTTCCCCTTCCAGGCCTTGGGGTGAATACACAGTCACAAGGTTTTCCTTTTCCCAGATAGTGAAGATGAAACACATAGACATTCAAAGGCTCCCCCACTCCTGCACTATCATAGTTTAGTTGTGTTGTTTAGAATGCCTGGCAGCCTTATTGGACCAGGCTCAGGATTATGGGTCAGTGGGTGAGACATGTCTTCCTTTGCTTCAATGGTGAAGGTCCTGCCTTTATTTCCCTTCTGGTACTCATTCAACTGTAATACAAGTAAAGCTTTAGCCAGAGTACTTGATACTAGCAAATGCTAGATAAATGTTAGCTGTTTTCTTACTCTTGATATCTTCAGATTTGCTCCCTTTTCAGGAGTCAGTTTTAGTAAATAAAATATGTCTAGACAATTAATATTTTCTTTTTTTAAAAAAAATACACTTTATCATTTATGCTATTACATTTGTACCGATTTATTTTTCCTTTGTTCCCCTCCACCCATTTACCCCTCTTCCTCCAGTTGTCTCCCCCCTTAGTCCATGCCCATTGGTTGTGCATATAGTTCTTCTCAACATCTTCCTGACTGCTCCACTCTCTCCTACTATGCTTCTTAATTCCTGTACCATCTCCCTCCCTTTCTCCCCTCCCCACTCCCAACTGGCCTCCCCCCAGAATGTTCCCCTTACCTATAATTCTTTTCCCACTCTTGTTGCCTACTTAGTCTGCCTTTGTTTCAAATCCCTAGCTTCTGTTGTTGGTTGTTGTGATACAGTTTTCATTTTAATATTCATAGTTTTGATCCTCCTTCTCCTAAACAAGTCCCTTTAACATTTCATATAACAGTGGTTTGGATATGATGAATTCCTTCAGTTTTACTTTGTCCTGAAAACACTTTCTCTGCCCTTCTATTCTGAATGACAGCTTCGCTGGATAGAGTAATTGTGGTTGTAGGTTTTTCCTTTTCATTACTTTGAATATTTCTTGCCACTCCCTTCTTGCCTGCAGAGTTTCTTTTGAGAAATCAGCTCATAGTTTTATTGGGACCCCTTTGTATGTAATTCTCTTCTTCTCTCTTGCTGCTTTTAAGATTCTCTCTTTATCCTTAATTTTTGACATTTTGATTACAATGTGTCTTGGTGTGGTTCCCCCTGGGTCCAGTTTTTGTGGAACTCTCTGTGCTTCCTGGACGTGTAAGTCTATTTCCTTCCCCAAGTTCTGGAAGTTCTGCTTTATTATTTTTTCACATAATTTTTCCATTTCTAGTTCTTCTTCACCTTCTGGCAACCCTATGATTTGGATGTTGGCCCACTTATGGCTATCTGATAAGTTTCTGAGCCTCTCCTCATTTTCCTCACTTCTTATTTCCTCTTTCTGCACTGGTTGACTGTTCCTTCCCCATGTTCCGATTTGTTGATTTGATTCCTGGTTTTCTTGCTCTCACCACTAGTTTTATATGTGTTTTTGTTCATTTCAGCAGGACTAGCCTTCATTCCTTCACCGTCTTAAGATTTGCTGTTAGGTCTGTAAGCATTTTTATAACCAAAGCTCTGAACTGAGCCTCAGAAAAATTTCCTACCTGCTGCTTTGTTAGATTAGAAACTTGCTGTCTGGTTAGCTGCATCACTAGGATCTTTATCATGATCTGTGCCATCCTGACAGTTTTGTGTTTACCTTAGCTTCCTGGGCAGGGCTGTCACACCTCCAATGCTATAGGGGGAAGAGCTCCATGCACTTGTCACAACTGGGTGACCCATCTCACCATGCTGTGACATTTTCTGCGGGGGTGGGTGTCCAAGATGGATTTCTGCCATTCACTCTCTGCTGAGAGACTGGGAGCCTCCTCCTCTATCCCCACACCCTCCGGGCCTCACAGTCCAAGGCAATGGAGGTCTGCCTTCCCCGGCTTTGCAATCGCAAGGTGACAGGTCTGGTCTGCAACTGGGGGTGCTCCCCAGGTGCTTCTTGCCTCCCCTTAATACGAGTGTCTA
This sequence comes from Furipterus horrens, assembly GCF_987537825.1. Lineage (NCBI taxonomy): Eukaryota > Metazoa > Chordata > Mammalia > Chiroptera > Furipteridae > Furipterus > Furipterus horrens. The sequence goes on from NW_028327175.1 coordinate 28,164,038, forward strand.
TGTTTACTGCTATCCTGCCTCCATCGCCGCTGCTGCCACGGACAGCACAGCTTGAACTCTCCTCCTCAGCTTCACCCCTCCCACCTGTCCAGACGAGCACCACTTCTTTATAACTTCATACGTTGGACTTCCATTTATTTTCTGGAACTTTTGGTCATTTCTGGTTTTTCAGTAGTTGTATTCCTTCCAAGCTGTGGAGGAAGATGGAGCATGTCAGTCTAGGCCTCCATCTTGGCCGGAAGTTGACAATTAACATTTTCACTGAGAATTAAACTTTTATTACCATACAGTCATTCATGGTTGTTTACGATTTTAGAAAGCATCTGTGGTTGTGGTTCCTTTCTAATTCTTAATAATATGTATTTGTGGGGTTGTCCCCCTAATTTTTCTTGAGTAGTTTTGTTTGAGGTTTGTTTATTTTACTGGTCTTTTTAAATATTGGATTTATTTATAAATGCTGTTATTTCTCTGTCTTATATTTTATTAATTTTCTTGTTTTTAGTGTTATTTTTGAATCCCTGCTTTCTCTGTTTGGCTGTTGTTGATACTTTTCTAGTTTCTAGAGTGCATTGCTTACTTCATGATTTCTACTTGTTTAGCAATAAAAACATGTAAAGTTAAACATTTCTCTCTGTGCTTAACATTTAATTAAGATAAAGTAGGGTTCAACAAACTAAGGTTATAAGCCAAACCAGCCGACTGCCTGTTTTGATAAGTACAGTTTCATTGGAACACATCTATGTTCATTCATTTATGTGTCCAATATATATATGGCTTCTGTCACATGGCAGAACTCATATGGTCCACAAAGCCTAAAATATTTAGTGTGTGGCCCCTAACAGAAAAAGTTTACTTTCTTCTGATATAAAACATTCCATAGCTTTTGGTATATAATTTTGTCATTAATTTTAGTTTTTAAATAGTCTAATTATAGTCCCCAAAAGTTATCTAGGAAAGTATCTTAATTTCTAAGTGGTTTAAATTTTGTTTATAGTTTTGTTCATTTCCATTCTTATTGCATTTGGCTGGGAAAATTGCCTATATAATTTGTTTTTCTTTTATTTAAAAAAAGATTTACTGAGTTTATCTTTTATGGCCTAAATGTATGATCAGTTTTTGTAAATGTTCCAAAGACATTGATGAATGATGTATGTACTGTATAGGAAACCAATTTGGTATTATTGACCTTATTCATTAAATTATTTGAATTCTAATTCTTTATTTGCTTATTGCCTATTTAAAGATTGAGAACTCAACATAAAGCTGATTGTGTTTTTTGTTTCTTCTTATATTTCTGATAGCTCTAGTGTGGCTTATTTTGATGCTAAGTTACTTATAAACATTCACAGAGCAAACATGGCAGAAGAACAGAATGGAAAGCACCTGTTCCTTGGGGCTTGTTCTTTGGCTGCTCTGGGCACTCCTGCCACCACTGCCACACAAACAAGCCTTGGCTAACTCCTGGATGAAGAGATACATGTGGCTGGATTCCTACTGTTGGCCCTGCTGATGGTCAGTCAGCCAACCCCAGCTGCAGACCATGACAGCTGATTGCAAATGAAGAGAGAGCCCAGCTGAGACCCTCAGAAGAACTGCCCAGTTGAGTCCAACCCAATAGAATAGTGAGCTAGATAAATGGTTGTTGCTTCAGGCTACTAAGTCTTGCATGCCTGGCTACATAGCAAAGACTAAAATGTTCACTGTGAATTTTGCCTTTCATCAATATGAACTAATTCATTGAACAAAGATTGTTCAATGAAAAACTTTACCATGTGTCATTTTAAATATACTGTTTTGCTTTTCTAATTTATATATTTTTTGATCTATATAAGGTGTGCAACATGTGGATTTGATATTCATATACATGGTGAAATGATTTACTACAGTCAAGCTAATTAGCATAGCTCCTCACATAGTTATCTTTTTCTTTTTTTTCTTTGTGGTGAGTGCCCCTGAAATCTACATACACTGTGTCTGGGAACTGACAGTCTCAGTCCTACAACCACAGGTAACTGAATTCTGACAATAACCAGTGAGTTTAGATGATCCAAAGCCTCAGATGAGATCACAGTCCTGGCTGACATCCTGGTTTAGCCTGATGTGACCCTGATGAGAAGACCTAGCTAACCCAGGCCAACATGCCTGACCCATGGAAATTGTGAGATAGTGAGTGTTGTTTTAGGCAACTAAGTTTGTGGTATTTGTTATACAGCAACAGAAAGTAATTATACCTCAATATTTCTAAATAAGGTGCTTATGTTGCCATTTGTGGTATTATTGATTTTAGGCGTTCTATTTACTTCTCTCTCTGTTGGGTGAAGAGTTAGTTCACTTACCACACTTCATCTCTCCCTGTTTCTGCTCCATTAGAGTTTTAACAATGGGCTTACCAGGCTACTTGATTTCATGTTGGCCCCAAGAGTGAGTCTTAACTGAGCTTTGTAGTTCAATGCCTTCTCAGTTTTATCTTTTATTGGCTGGCAGTGAGAAACAGTTCTATTTTCTAACCTGCAAATCCTGGAATTTATGGCCTTCCATATTCTCTTTCAAATCTGCTTCCAAAATGGCCCTTTTTTCTGTGAGCTTATTTCTTTCTTATTGTGCCTTGTCAAGAACAGCCATCATCAAACACCCAATGTTTCCAATATTCTGCTCCCTGACTTTGCTAAAACCACAAGTTCATTAGTTACACGCTGCCTTCTGAGTTATCACAGGTGACAGTTTTATCAAGTGATTCACATTGCATAAAATATCTTTAATGTTAGTTTTCTCACCCCATGCCATTCTGCCCTAAGACCCCTGCACATATTTGGTGTTTTATTATGGTAGCATCTCACTTCTTCTGTTAGTTTTTCATTGTTCAGAGTATCTTCCATGAAAACCAACACCAAAATCAGATTACCAAACTTGTGGCTCACAGTAACAAAGGTTTATTTCTGCTGACATAAGTGAGCTGGCTGTGAGTCTGTTCCATGGTTCTTCAATTCCAGGGTCCAGGTCAAAAGGGCAGCCCCTAACATATTTGCCTAAAAGTACATGGTGGTTTCATTAGGGAATCTTAAAACTTCTGCTTGAAAAGGTCACACATCACAGATGCTCACATTTTATTGGCGAAAAGAAGTCACATGGCCAAGATTGTTATCAATGGGTCACGTGGCCAAGCTTGTTATCAATGGGTCAGGCACGTGTAATACTCCCTCAGGGTAGGAATTTGAGGTAGCAGCAAGTAACACCATGGACACCATAGCCAGCATTAATAGACTGGGCGAAGGTATTTGTAAGACACACAACCAATGAATGATTAGTTTTTAGATTATTTAAAGTGGCTGTCTACAAGCCAGGAAGAAGCTCTCACCAGAAACTCTGATGACACCTTGTTTTTGGGTTTCTGGCCTCCAGAACTGTGAGAAAATAAATTTCTGTTGTTTAAGCTTCCTAGGCTGTGCTATTTTGTCATGGAAGCTAAGCTAATAATATAGGATCTGATTTATCATCTGATACAAACCTGTACCATTTGGTTTAATTTGTACTTCCATACAGTGACTCATTCAAGGGCTGAAAAACATCTATCTGCTCAGGTCTCACCTATTGTTCATAACTTGCTAAAATAGAAATATATTTTGGGAAGCTTTCTGTTCGAGGTGGATGGGAGCTTTGATAACACAAAGGCTACCAACCAGCCTCAAGTAATAGTTTGAAATGTGTCATGAGCCAGGGAGCATCTATGAAAGGATTCACTTACACAAGTTTGTGCTTTTCTACAACACCAAGTTTATTAGGGGAGACCTCCCCAATAAGCAAAGAGACACACACAGAGATGGGGAGCTTGTGTGACATAAGTGAGCAGAGCGAGCATCCAGCACAAAGTCCCAGTCACTGTGACTGGCATCCACAGGTGGTTAGAGACAGGCATCAGTCTCAAGCCAGGAGACTGCAGCGGCAGCACACGTCTGGTGGTGTGGAAGTCCACTGGGCTCTAAGTATGACCCTTGGTACAGCCAAGCTTGAGCACTGGATGGTTGTAACTCTGATTTCTTATAGCCCATAAGGGGTTGTGGTATCACTCATATAGGTGTCCAGATGGAGTCCTTACCTGAGTGTCTAGACTTGAGGTTTTGGGTGTCCTGGGCACTCCCTAGGGGATTCCTGTTGCACTCCATTACCTCAGTCTTGACATAGCACTTGACATAACTGTTGGGGCTGATAGTTACTCTATATTGGATTGTCAAAAGTATCCAAAAAGTCTGTTCCGCTTGTGTTCTATACTAAATGATTGAATAATTTTAAGGTGTGTAGTTCTTTCTGAGCTGATAGGGAGTTTTCATATCACCTCCTTCTTCTTGGTTTGAGCCATTGGACAGAAATTGGGTTACCAGGGTAAGAAAACCAGGTTCATGATGGAGGGTCCACCTGAACAGACTTCCCAAGATGCAGGAGGAGAACATAATGGCTTATAGAGCATGTGGTCCTACCCATGGTTGGGTGATAGATTTATTGTCTAAATGCTTTTATTTGGATGATTTTAATTGATCTTTCCAACATCCTAGTAAGGTAGTTGGGGCAGGTGGTATTGTCCCTGTACTAGTTAACTTTTGCTGTGTAACAGTCCACCCTGAGTTATTGATTCTCATAGATGATTCAGCCGCATGGCTTTGCTCATCTCAGCTGCATTTCTTCATATGAAGTGGAAGTTGGTTTGACTTGGTTGGAGAGACTTCACTGGGATACTAAGCTCTGGTCACATGCCTCTTATCTTCTTCAGGGGGCTTGCCCAGTCATGTCCCTCCTGGGGTGATGGCAGAAGCTCATAAAAGCACACACAAATGGATCAGTCCTCTTGGCCTAGATTTAGAACCAATGCACTCTTTATTTCTGTTGACCAAAGTCACAAGTCATAGTGGGAGAGAATTACCAAGTTACTTGGCAAAAGATGAGGCTACAAGAGGGGTGAAGAATTGAGTCATTAGTGCATGAACACCACCCCATTTTGCAAGTATGCAGCTCCTTGGTGGCCAAGTTGGTATAAAAACCCATGTCACTTGTCTATTTAATGTGTTCTTAAGTTACAAATACCCATATGGGAACAGTGCTTTGGTTGTAGTTCTGTTATGATGCTTGAAGGCAGTGAGAGCTTGAATAAATTCTCTGGAAAATAGATTCAATTTTTAAAAAAGTGTTGGCTGTCAAAATTTGATTTCTTGGTTGAATGAAATGGCTTTGTTGTTCAGATCCTTTGGGTCTAAATTTATTTTACATGAATTTATTTAAGAAATTGATTAAAATTCCCTCTCTATTTGGTGCTATGGGTGGTATAATTGGAAGTTTAGAGAGAAAAGACAGACATGACTTTAAACGATGCATATACCCACCTTCAATTTGTAGAAAGGTAAAAAATATGAGATTTTAAGTAAAATAGACTGCATTAGACTCTTTTTTAGGTTTAATTATCTTTAGTCTTTTCTAACATCAATGCCCATTGGGTCTTTTATCTGTTTGTTTTGAAAAACAAGCCCAAAGGGCTTTGGCTGCTTGTCATTTTTTCCTCTTTACAATTTATAGCACAAAGGCTCTAGGAGAAATTTCAGACCATGCAATATCTTTGCCATATGTCACTCAAGATGAATCCTGCTTGTCTTCCTGTGTGTCTCTTGCTGTCAGTGATGGAGATATTGATAAGGACAAGTTTCAGGTTGTTGTCAGATGTTTTTCACTCATTCAAAACCTATTAGGCTCTCTACTATAGAGTAATGTCTTTGGGGATTTGAATCAAATCTTTGGCACCAAAACATCCTTAGCACACAGGATCTTACCTGGAGCAAGCATTCCATTTATAGCTAACAGACATAAGAAAAAAAATTGGAAATTTTGATTAAAAGTGAATCTGAACCTTATTGAGGATGGACCAGGCTGCGAGAATTGACTAGTGCTAATGACATCTATGACACTTGGGTGTTTGGGGTTGAGACCCTGGGAAGGGGTGGCTATTCTACACAGTGTGATCCCTGGACAGCAATGGTGATTTGTTGTCTTCTAGATTTGTGGGCTTCCATGTTGCATTGGAGTAATGAGTTCTTTTATTGGTCAAAGTTTTTAGTTACAACCATAGCCAATCATCATCATTTGGTCCTAGGGATCTGTGATTCTATTTGTTCATTTCCACATGGGCTTTATATCACAACCACTGCTCTAGTAATACCATGGATATAAATGTATGAAATGAGGTTAGGAGTGTGTTGTAGCACAAGATTGCCATTTGCCTCTTGAGTTCTGGGTTTTTTCTTACCCTGTCCTCATTCTTAATTCTTTTCCACTTCTACCCTCCCACCACCTGACAAGGTGAGTTTTCTGTCTTGTCTCTTTTTTTTCTCTTGGGCTTAATGCTTGGCCCATTTTTCTGACCATGACCTTGAATCCTCCTGATAATGATTCTGACTATCCATCTTTATCTTTGCTGCTCTTGGCTGTCTTGGGTACCCACTCCTACCTGACCAGCAGGGGATGCTCCAGACCCAAAGGAGATGTTCTCACTGGACCCTAATGTGCTCAGGTCTGATGAGAGGGAACTGGACATCCCTGATCTTTCTTGTGTCCAGAAAGCATTCTCATCCAGGAACCTGTAACCCCAGCATTCTTTCTTAGCTCCCAGAGCCTGTTTTGCATCTTTGTTTTGCACACATAATCTATACTCATGGTCACCTGAGAATCTGTTCCATGGGACTGATCACATTACATTGCAGTTGTGTGTCTTTACCAGCAGATATAAGCAACTTCAAGTCAATGATTGAAGCTATTATTTACTGAATGCTCTTAATAAGTTGTGATGATTAATTTTATGTATCAAATTTGCTAGTCCATGATACTCAGGTATTTTGTATTTTAAATTATATTTTATTGTTTATGCTATTACAGTTGTTCCAATTTTCCCTTCTTTGTTCCCTTCTACCAAGCTCCCCTCTTCCCACTCCCTCAGGCAATCCCCACACTGTTGTCCATGTCCATGGCTCATGCATACGTGATACCCAGATATTTGGTTAAACATGTCTGGATGTTGCTGGGAAGATATTTTTTAGATAAGATTAAAATTTATATGAGTAGACTTTGAATAAAGCATGTTACTTGCCACAATGTGGGTGGGCCTCATCTAATCAGTTGAAGGCATTAAGAGAAAAAAGACTAGCGTACTTTGAGGAAGATGGAATTGTGCCTTCAGACTGCCTTTGAACTCAAGCTGCAACATCAACTCTTCTCTGGGTCTCCAACCTGCCAGCCACCATCATGTGAGCCAATTTCTTGAAATAAATCTGTTTGTCTCTCTTTCTATGTATACCTATATACACATGCTATTGGTTATGTTTCTCTTGAGAAGCCTGACTAATACATGGACCAAGCACTGTACTATACATGTATTATCTCACTTAACCCTCATGACAACTTCTTGAGGTAGGTACAGTTATTTCCATCTGATAAGAGAATAAAATGAGTTACGGAGAATAAAGTAAAAAACTTGCTCAAGTTCAGAGACAGGACTCAAACCAGAGATTGATTCATGCTAAAGCCAATGGTCTTAACACCATGACTACTACTCTCCTTTGTCATGATGAATTTATAGCTTGCTCAGTGCCTGATAGCTAGCAGGAGCCTGCTAAATACTTAAGTGAATGAATGAAATCACAGATTTCATTGTGTGATTTCATTCTACATTGTTACTTCTTTCACTTATGAAAAATAATTTAAAAAAATTTACAGGCAGTATACAAGACTTAAGATTTTACAATATCTTATATATACAAATATATAAAATCTTGATCCCCAAAATATTGTGTCTTCATCTAGATAAACATGTGATAAGAAATAAAATTGGAGAGATCATGTACTCTAATTCAACTGTGAGCTGTTAGACCAGTGGTTCTCAGCCTTCCTAATGCTGCGACCCTTTAATACAGTTCCTCATGTTGTGGTGAGCTCCAACCATAAAATTATTTTCGTCGCTACTTCATAACTGTAATTTTGCTACTGTTATGAATCGTAATGTAAATATCTGAAATGCAGGATATATTTTCATTGTTACAAATTGAACATAATTAAAGAATAGTGATTAATCACTAAAACTATATGTACTTATATATGTGTTTTCCGATGGTCTTAGGCGACCCCTGTGAAAGGGTCGTTTGACCCCCAAAGGGGTTGCCACCCACAGGTTGAGAACCACTGTGTTAGACAGTATGCTTTACTTCTCTCTTTCAGATCCTAGGGAGGATATTACTCGTGTCTGCCATCTCACCTAAGGGTATGTGGTAGACTGTCACTCAACATCTATTCCAGCTTCTTTTTGGAATGTGCCCTCCTTTCTATGCTGCAGAGTCCAGAAGGCTAAAAACCATGTTGCCCACCTCCCTTGTAGCTCTGGTTGTGAATATGGGTTGAATCCCTGCCCTCAGAGGCTGCCCACTGGGACCTAGAAGTGCAGGTGCAGAGGGTCCCTTTTTTTGCGGAGGGTCACAGTGAGGACGGAGCTTTGCTGCAGGAGCATTTCAGGAGTTGCCCTGACCTCCCAGGGATGGTGTGAATGCCGCAGCAATGTTGGCAGCTGACTAAGCATCCCAGCTTTGCTCGTTTTGAAGGTGGGGCAACTTGGTGTTGCATGCGTCTCCCTTGGTGGGAGCAAGAGGAGATAGTACTCTCTGTAGTGAGGCATGTTAGGTGGATTTTCAAACCCACATCTCTAACTGCGGCAGGGGTATGGCTTCTCTTGAGCCACTCTCCTTCTGAGAGTGATTCCTGGAGTCCCAGATCCATCTTCCAACCCTTTTGACAATTTTATAGGTATATAGTTCCCTATATAAAGTTGCATTCTGCTCAAAATGGCCTGAGTGGTTTCTGTTGGTTGCAAGTGATCCCTGCCTGATGTAGCAGTCTAACAATGTTAGAAATATGTAGCTGATTTGTTTGTTGGCTGATTAGAAAATTTTCTAATTTTTACTTCTACGTACAGCTAAAATTGGTCTGTGGTGATCTGCCAAGCTCATTTGAGAGAGTTGGGAACTGGAGGAAAGCCAGGAAGAAAAATTTTCCCAAAGTGATCTGAATTTGAAATGAGCATATCAGAGAGAATGACAGATATTGGGCTGGGTCATTTCTTGGGGCTTTTTCTCTGCATCACATTGTTATGGAGTCCTTCCATTTTGAAATTTCTCGATTGTCCTTTTTATTCCCAAATATCTACATATTTTCTTTTAAGTCAGTTAATCTGGAGCTCTCTGCTACATGAATACTTCCTTTTATTTTAAAAGTATATTTTATTGATCATGTTGTTACAGTAGTTCCAATTTTTTCCCACTTTGCTCCCCTCCACCCAGTATCCCCTTCCCTCCAGCAATCCCATCCCCCTTAGTTCATGTCCATGGGTCATACATATAAGTTCTGTGGCTTCACCCTTTCCTGTATTATTCTTAACTCCCCCCTGTCTATTTTGTACCAACCAATTATGCTTCTTAATCCCTGCACCATTCCCCCATTTCTCCCCCTTCCCCCTCCCAGCTGATAACCCTCCATATGATCCAATACCTATGATTGTGTTCCTATTCTGGTTTGCTTAGTTGGATTTTGTTTTTATTTTTTAGATTCAGTTGTTGATAGTTGTGAGTTTTACATGAACACTCCTGTGTAAACCCCTCATTCACTTACTCCTGAGTACAAGAAAATTGTCCCTATGCCAAAATCATGTATTTCTCTCATGTGCGATTTCATTACAGGGCAGTGTAAATGCTACTTTATCAATTTTACTCCTGTCATCTGTTAATTAAAAAGGATTAGGGAAATCACTTTTAGATTAAAGAATAATGTCCTAGGATATACTAAAAACTGTGATATTTTAGCTCCGAAAGGGACATTGGCCATCATGTGGAACTCTCTTTCTCCCCATTTTAAAGATGAGTAAACCAAGGGCCAGAGAGATGTACAGAAAAATGGTACCAAATTCACAGGGTAACTGTTGGCAGAACCAGACTAGGAACATGGGGGACTCCTCCCAGCACACCACATGGCTGGAGTCATAGAAAAGGCTTTTGTTAACCTACCTGTTTATTGTATATTTGAGCATGAGCACATAAATAAGGAAGGGTGCAAATTTTTCCTCTCTGTTTTTACTATATGTACACATATTAATTGGGATGATTTCTCTAAATAGTGTTTTTTTATAATAATGTTTTTCTAATCATAGGAAATGGCATATTTTGTTTAGTTTTAAGTAGGACTGCTGTAATAATAAAGTTACATTTGGTATATTACATTTGCTAAATATCAATGGTTATTTTTTAATCATTTATTTTGGGCTGATATTATCATCATTTATTTAAAGAGCATAGAGACATGGAGGATTTAAGAGAAGTCAAGTGTCACTATAAAGGGTCAAGGGCAAGTTGGCTTCATGTGCTCTGATTATGTGCTTTTGTGCCAGGAGGTGGGAAGGTAGCATTCCATTGGAGTGACCACTGAACTTGTAGCAAGCCACTCATGGTTCAGTTGACTTTGTTGAAGTTTTAGAAAATGAGAGTTTAATGAATTCCAGATGGGGAGATTATTAGTTTTAAGTCTTCTTTACAGACCATGTACAACAGCACTGTATTATTATTCAAAGTTCTTTGGAAAAACCAAACCAATAGGATACAAGTATATATATAGAGAAACTTGTTATAAGGATTGGCTCACATGATTGTGGAGGCTGACAAGTTCCAATATCTACAGCTGGCAAACTGGAGGCTCAGGAGAGCCAAAGGTGAGGTTTCAGTCAAAAGGCCAGCAAACTTGAAACACCAAGAAAGTGCATATTTCAGTTTGAGTCTGGAAGCAGGAACAGATGATGTCCCAGCTTGAAAGCAATTAGGCAGGAGGAGTTTTTCATATTTAAGGAAGGTTCAGCTTTTTGGCTCTGTTCAGATCTTCAACTGATTGGATGAGACCCACCCACATTAAGAAGGAAATCTGCTTTAGTCAGACTACCAATTTGAATATTAATCTCATTCAGTAACACTCTTACAGACACATCTAGAATAATCTTTGACAGATGTCTGGTTACATTGTGGCCCAATGAAGTTGACATTTAACATTAACCATCACAAGCACTGTATACAATTGAGTTCACTGAAGGCTTCCTGATAATGCTGAATTTTCCAATGTTTGGGCAGGTAGGATAACATTATGATGGAATTCTACCCACCCATGAGAACAGTGATCTGGGCTTTGTACTCCTTTCCATTGATGGATACATATGCTAATTCCATTTGTTACGTTCAGTTCAGGATAAGATACTGTGAGGAACACTAGAGAACAGGACCCTGGTTTCAAGGAGTTTTTAGTCCTTTAGAAGTGACAAGACTAATACATATGATCCCAGCAGAGAAAAATTAAGCAATAACAAGTGACAATGAAGCTGTTGTGAGAAGAGAGAGAAGTCAGGGCTGGTCAGTAGTTCTCATGTCTCATGTCTCAGTGTCTGGAGAAATTTTTGAGTGTCACAGGTAGGCAGGGATGCTACTGGTATTTAAGGATGCTGTTAAACATTCTACAATGCCCAGAACATATCTCTGTAATAAAAATTGTCTGGCTCAAAATATCAATAATGGCAAGTAGGGGAAACCCTGGTGTCTTTATGGATAAGGTGAGATTGCATCTACTTTTTTATTTGCTCACTCATTCTCATATTAGTGCCTACTATTCTCCAATATCAGTTTTGTCTTGGGGATACAGTCATGAATAACCAAAGTAGTGCTGTGGGTATGGATCTTACAGTTTAAAGGGAAAAAAATTAGGGAAAAAAAGATGATTATTATGATGGGGAATACAGGCTGCCAAGAGAACACAACACAAAGAGATCCTTCTTAGCCAAAAGATCAGAAAAATTCTCCCTTTAAAATACAGCTGGAAGGGTAAGTGGGAGATGGCCCCCTGAATAAGATGTGAGTGGGTGTGTATAGGGGTTGGAGAGTAGGGAGAAGGAGCTATGCCAGGCAGGCGGAGCAGCGTGTGCACGTGCTGGGAGGTGAGCAAGAGGGTAGCTTGTTAGTGGTCCTGCATGTCAAGAATGCAAAGGGAAGAGCAGAAAGATGAAGCCAGCGACATAGAAGAACCGCTGTCTCTGAACACCTTGACTTGAGCCAAGAGTTCTGGTTTCATCTTAAAGACAATGGAGAACATTTAAGATGTTTAATGTTTTCAAGCAATGGAGTGATGGGATTAGGCTGAAGGTTGGTGAAGTTCACTCACATTGCATCAGGAAGGTGAGTGAAGGACAGCAACACAGGGCAAGGGCACCATCAAAGGTGATGTGCTGGGAGGGGCAAGAGAGGATGTTGGACCCTAGGGTGGCGATGATGGGGATGGCGGAAGGAGACAGACTTGAGAACTATGGAGGAGGAAGAATAAAAAGCATCTGATGGAAAGTGAGAGGGAGAAAAGGAAGATATCTGTGTTTCTAACCAAAATAGCCAGGTATTTGGGGGTGACAATTCCAGAGTTTACTGGAAGGTGCATTCTCCTTTGGTAGTAGTTGGAATAATGTGAATTAATACCATGGAATCATGTTGATTCACTTCTGGATACATAAAGTTCGTGCTTCCTGAGAGACATTCAACTAGATATGCAGATTGGTCCAGAGAGATCTGGGCTGGAGATAATCATTTGAAAGTCATATGATTTATAAAGCTCTGTAGAGTGAGGACAGAGGAAAAATGCACTATGAAATGGCAATGTTTAAGGACAGGTGGAAGGCGAGGAGCTCGCAAAGTCTCCCAAAGGAAGAACCAGAAGGTTGGAAACCAAGCCAGAGGAATGTGGTGTTGGAGAAAATAAGAAAGAATAACTTGGAAAAAAAAGGAGTGATGTGTGCTGTCCCACTGATAATGACTCAAATCATCCTTGTCTTGGAGAACATGGAAGTTCTGGTGATCTCAAAAGAGCAATCCAAATGAAGCATTGCAGATGAAGGAATGGAGTGGAGCAAGGAGAAGAGGGGAGCAGAGAGTATCTGCAGAAATGGCTGATGGATGAGCTGTAGTGCAGGGTTTACTCAAGCAATTTAACAATTGGTATGGCATGGGCACTCATCCATCAGAATGGCTGCAGGCTGGTATCATATGAAAGCATTCTGATTGACGCCACACCTGGATGTAGGTCTGATGGACATAATTTTCAAATAAAAAGGTAGGGTATCTTGTTTGGAACATGTAGTCTGGAAAAAAGATGATAAACCTGGGGCATGTGGTTAAGTCATGGTCCATCCCTGGATGGATGGCAGTTCATTGATTCACTTGGTACAGTTTATGAAGGAGTGAAAGTCCAAGGTAATGTCAGGGTCATTTGAAGGTGAACTCAAGTAAGGTTTCTCAACAGTTACACCTCTGAAAGCAGATATTTATAGCTGTAACCTATTTTTGTAGTACTTCTGTGGAAATTTATTGTTTTAAAGAGAATAAAATACACTGAAGAGATGAAGCTTTCTGTACATTTTGGATAATGTATAAGGCTTATCTAGCAAGATTCTTCCATTAGCACAAAAAATAATGGTCTTTTTCAACAAAATGACTGTCACAAAGAAAAAATGTAGACAGTCAAATGATTTATTTCCCCATCCATATTGCGTTTATTCATGGGTAGAGTCACCTACTGAACCAATAATTTTCTGGGCCACAAAAAGCAGTAGGCATTTTTCTTCTTAGGAAATGCATTTTTTTTTTTTACAGTGGGTTTCTTTTGGCTTAAATAGCACCTAAGTCTATAGCTTTGATATCAAGGAAAAGGCTTCTTTCAATTGCCTTAACCTTTTCAAAAAATGATCTGTTGGGATAAATGTTCTCACACTGAGAATCAAGGCTTTATTCAGTATCTATAGTAAAGTAGGCAGAATGGGAAGCAGACCACTTCCCTGAAGAGGTTTAAGAAAAATTCAAGATCACAGACTGAAGAAAGGAACTCTTATAAAGGATCAAGTTTAAGAACTATGCTTTAGGCAATTAAAAAAGGAGAAAAGGGAAAGATAAACCTCCTTCTCATGCCAGGTTGTGGATGACACTAGAAATGGGGTACAAGGACAGAACCAGGAACCCAGGAACCCAGGAACCAGCTAAGAGGAAGGGTTATGGCAGGTAATTGTTTTCCTTTGGGGCATACAAAGGGCCAAATTCATGGAGGCCAGTTTAGGCAGGGAGGTGTGGACAGGCACAGGAGTGGGTCCAGCTGGCAACCAGTTAGCTGGAGGTCAGAGTTTGAGCTGAACTCATGTCATTGAAGTCCTTGGATTTCCATTTAGGGGCACAAGGAACACCCCTTGCTCCCTGCTTTGTGTCCTCAGTAGTGATGCTCACAGACTTAGCTCAGAGGAGCGGACAATCCTGTCTTCCCTGTGCCTCCAGCCCCTTCATGCTTCTTTACTGACTGCTGACCTGCACTCATAAGGCCTCTTCCCATCTGTCTTGACTCTGATGTGAGTTCATATTCATTTTTGTTCTCATTCTGCCTTTTCTTGGCTTCTGTTACCCACCTATGACTCCTGAACCCTGCCTTTGGCCAGGAGTGATTTCTAGGTTTTCATGATTGCTTCTCACATGTCAATACCTTGAAATGGCATTAATCATAAAACCACATTTTATCCCTTCCAGGTCGCGTGTATAGTCCAGAAGGGTGTCATGAATTCCAAACCATCTGTAACATCTTACAAAGAAGGAATATCTGTGGGAGTTTAGGTATGTAAATGGGGATGGGTAGCAAGGAGATAGGCGGGGGCATGGGCTTTGTGACAGGTCCATATGTGGCAGGATAGTAACAAGCTAGGGAAATTCCTTGACAAGTGGAATAAGGGAAACTGAGACCAAATAATAAAACAAGATCAAACAATATGAGCCATAAACAGCCAGCTAATGAATCACAAGGGTTTATTTTCTCTAACCAAATACACTTAGAAGTAAGTGGTTTACACATTCTAGACCATCCTGGGGCAGACCGACCTTGGTCCTGATCCCTCTTTAATAATATTCTTTAAAAATAAAACTAACCAAAAAATAACCCTGATACCTCTATACATACATTCTGATGAATCAGTATATTGAGGGACACATATGAAAAGGTAATGAGTAGTCTGTTAAGACCCTCCTCTGAGACTTTCCCTAGGATTCTGGCCCGTCAAAGAAAGATAAAAAGCCTCAAGACAAAGAATCCATGGTGTGTTCTCACCAGAGCATGCCCATACCTTGTATCTCTGCTCTTTATTCTAAACTCTAAGGGTCCCCATGTGACTTGCAACCAGTGGAGCAGCAGGCAGTGGCAGCTCATCCCAGGCTCATCTCCTGAACCTGTCTCCATGGCCCCCTTTTTCTTTGACTTTCTCTCTCCTAGTGCTTCTTTTAACTTTAAGTCCTTCCTTTATTTCACTGTCCCCAGCTTTGATAAACATACTCTCAAAATCACCTGCACTTGTGTTGTGAAATCTCTCCTACATGAAGTCAAGAACCTACACACTACTGGTGGTCCCGAGGCAGACCAGCTCTGGGCCCAGTCCCTGTAGGGTGACATCCAGAGCTGCTTACTTTCCAGGGCAGACTGCTCCTCAATTACTTCCTCACAGGCAGATGGGCCATGGGACTGGTAGGAGGTGTGGGCAGAATTGACAAAAACTATCTCATGCCACCATCTTGTGCTCTCTTTCCTGGTTGTGGCCATCTTACAGGATGTGTTCTTTATGGCATATATAGGTATAAGATGAGGAAGGACCGCTGACCCATACCAGACCCCATGAACAGGAAAACCTTTAAGACTTTAGGTCACACTGGTAATTCTAGGTTTTCTCGTGTGGCATTGAGCATCATTTAGCTCTAAGTAAGCTCTTTTTCAAGGTCTTTTACAGTACAGTCTACATAGGGGAAGTGCATTTTCCCATGGAGAGACCAATACACATGTTCAACTCTGTATTGCTGCTCAGGATTTGGGATTTGGAAATCTGCATGTGTGACTGTGACATCCTTGCCTGTGTCCCCCTGTAGCATGGGCTTCTGAGTCTGTTGAATGGTCTATATCCTGGGGCAGTGCTGGGAACTTTATCAAAGCTGAACAGAAGGGTAATTTGTGCCTCCTGGGAGCTCTCTATCTTAGGGTTCCAGCAGACAGTGGCCAATGTGGCTCAGGTTGATGTTCTTCAGTGGCCACATACTGGCTCTCTGGGACCCTCGTTTGATTACATGTGCCATTTGCCTTTTTCATGAAATGCTATGTTTATATACACATTTTCCAGTGTAATGAAAGCAGGCCAGGATGGAGCCTAAGGCAGTTTCTTCAATGTAAAGAGGCCGCCCAGGGAATTTGGGCAGGAAATCTTGGAGCTGGACTTTATCCCCACCGACGTTTCTCCCTCCCCAACTTAGGGACCCAGAATTCAGAGTCCTATTTTTCTTTAATGGGAATTTTGGATTATATGCAGCTTGAGGGAGAGTCAAGCAACTTTGTTTTGGGATTGGCTGCTTAACATGGGGGACTGACCAAGGAGAAGCACTTGCTTATTGAAACTGTTTTCTTATCCAGTCCCTCTCCCCGTGGTATGACCTTGAACATGATCTCTTGGCTTTGGTGGGTTTCCCCTGATGATTCCATGGGGTGAGAAACTTGCTCTATTTTTCCCCCGTGAAGTGCACAGGCACAGGCACAGTGAAAGGGTTCTGCTGTAAATGGACCTGCACTAATTTGGTCATGTACACCCCTTGGGTTCTTTCTGGTCGATTTGGCTAGCAGTGATTTGACTAGCAGTGAAAGAAGTTTGAAGCAGATTAAGACCAACTTGTCCCTTGACTTTTTGCACCTTGGTTTTTGTGACAGTAACTCTCGAAACAGTTTTGGCCACACACGAGGTGTTTACTAAAGAAGCATTAATATGCTAGCAGGCCCCAAAGTACCTATCAACCTGTTTTGTGAGCTTAATGAAGTTCCACCTCCTTCCCCTTAAGTTCTCAGACTCCTGCTGGGCAGAAAGAGCCTCAAGGCAAATGCCAAGACTATGGATACAAACGCTGTCACCCTGGTAGCCAGCATCAGGCAAACAAAATCCTTCAAATTCAAGGCCCTATGAGTGGTCTAGGCTGGTTATCACATATTTTCTCCCAGGGAAATTGTCCAAAGATTTCTTGCACCCTCTTCCTGCAAGGGTATGGACAATTTCTTAAATATTTTAGTCCATCCATATATCCTGAACACCTTTAATATCGCCATGGAGAGCTCATTTAAAGGTGAGGTCCAGACATGGAGATGGAAAACAGATGACAACAGGTGAGCAGAGCTTGTGCTTCCAGCTCCCTTTATCATTGTAGGTGACACCAATAGAAAGGGCAATAGCTGGTGTGTGGGGGCACCGTCCCTTGTACCTTACATTTATTATCTCATTAAGTCCTCACAATAACCTGACAGAGTTGTCTTATTAGTCACATCTTTCAAATAAGGAAACTGATGTGTCCAGAATTTCTAAGGTCTATAGCTTGTAAGTGCAGAGATATTGACCCTAGAGCCTGAGCTCAGAGCATTTCTGCTGCTCACTGTGTAGGATCCAAAGTAAATGGCAGTCCAGCCAGTGAGAGCTGTATCCAGCATGGCAGACTTCAGGAGCTGATGGAAGGTGTTCTCACTTTGGTGGCAGCTGGTCCCAATGATAAGAGGCCAGTGTGGAGTATCTTGACATAGAAGCCTTAGTTACCTAGGTACCTAGAGTGGTCTGTCTTGGTGGGGAGATGAGGGCTGGATTTAGGTTATCTCACAGCTTCCCCAGACCATGGTCCAGGCTTGTTCTCACAGTTGTCCCCCAGGTGGGTCGCACCCACAACTGGCCATCCAGGAGCTGTGGCAGGCCGTTATCCTGAGCACTGGGAGCTTCCTTCAGGTCTGCCCCTGCATGGGTCTCCATGGCCCACTGGATCACAGGACTTGGTCTTGGCATGTCCTCCAGGGGCTTGCTCCTCCTTGGGTCACTCTTAGGGGTCCTGAGGAAGTCTTCATTTTTTATGAGCTTCACCTTTCTCCTCTGGGTAATAGCCATTTTTACCAATGAATCTGATGAACTTCAATTCACTGAAAATGTTTACTTAGTTAGTCATTTATGAGTCTAGTACCAGCACATGTGGAATGATCCCATTGGTTGTGCAGTGGACCATGGAGGCTGAGTGCCCAGGCTCACAGGCCAGCAGGGTCCAACTCTGGTTTGGCCACTTCCTAGCTGTGTGGCAGTTGAGCAAGTTATTTGACTTCTCTGTGCTTCTGTTTCTTTATCTTAGGATACTGTCCTACTTGCCTCACAGGGTTGTTGGAGTATTAAATGAGATCTTCTGTGTATTTGTTCCTCAGGCAACTCAATTGAATGAATTGATAGTGATATCTTCTGTTCTGGAATTCTATATGTTGACCACATGATTTGCTAATTTGCCACCGTAGGCTAACATAGGAACTCTTCCTTAAGTTGTGGAGGATTTGGGGAAAGGTGGGTGGATGGGAAGAACCTGTTGAAAGTGGCCTGAACTATGCCTCATCAGGAAGTCCCAAATGCAGCTGTAAATTGTCAAGCCATTGCGATTGGCTTAGTTCTTACCATTTTTATCTCAGTTTTACTTTGCTAAGTACTGTTCATCAATTTTTGAATATCTAAGTTATTAGAGGTCATTCATTCAAGGCTCAGTGCTTAAAGTAAAAGGGAAATCAAGAAGAACCCTGGGGCTTTGAAGGTTGTTCTTAACTCATGTCCATTCTCCACCTTTAAAAGCACTGGCATGACTTTTACAAGAGCCTGTGGAATAATCATTCCCTTAAATATTTTATATTGCATTTGGATGTGCATTTTTCAAAGATCATTTCCTTGACATTTTCTGGGGATATTTTTCTTGGGGAGTAAAATTAATATGTTTGGTTGATGCTCATACCAACTTATTTAGAGCTATAAATAGGATAAAGATGCTTCCTGTAATTTGTACTAGAAAATATGAGAATCAGAGGGCTATCTCTGAAGGACAGGGCAAAGGATCAATAATACTCTTCAGATGATGCTAAGGCTGGCTGATGTTCTAATCTCTTTTATCTGCTTTTCAGGTGAATCACTCTTACGAATGTACAATAGAGGTCCAATGGCTAAAGAGCAGGCCAGAAACACAGCGCCCCAGGCCCCACACTTCATTAAGGGCTGCTGAGTGACAGAATCCAGATTTCCTAGGTTTACAGTCTATACGTGTCCCACAACCTCCCCAACTGTTCATGGAGATTATCTGGTAGCCAGATCACCCTGAGTGCTTCCCTGAGGCTGAGAATGACCCTTACAAGGTAAGAAGTTCAGTCATTCTAATTGAGTCTGTGCTATGCATGCAACACTACCAGAAGCACCAGCAGAGGAACTAACTTGTTGCCCTCTCCCAGCAAGAAATCTGTTTATGCAATGAATCTACAGACTATTGTAATGCTGCAGTGGGAGACATGATGGGAACAGCTTTCCCTGGGGAGTGGCTAGGGAAGGATGCAATACAGAGAACCTTAGGACCAAGTATTCAACTTTAGGGCAAGTAAGGCAGGCTCGGGAAGCTGGAAAGTTCAGAGAAGAGGTTGGACAGGCAGGGCTGCTGAGAGGCAAAGCGGCCACAGCTCGGGCCCAAAGGAAGGGAGGACATAACCCGGGTATAAAGGAGGGCACAGTATCCACGGCAACAGAAGAGTTGGGAGGAGTAAGAAAGGCGCGTCTGACTCTGGGAGGAGCCCCTCACAGGTAGGGAGGGAAGAGGTTAGACAGGGGCTGAACTCAGGCTGCAACCCTGGATCCCCAGGCAGTTGGGCTTGAAGGCAACAGGAAGCAGTAGGCAACTTTTAAAATAAATCAAATCGGATATGAAATTCCTCAGAGGAACACAATCTTCTAAAGAACTCTATTGTAAATTCTTTTCAAAATGAAGAGAACCCTTTATCATGTAAATGCCGTACAGATAATAACTTTCCAATTTAATTACCTTATAAGTTTAGATTTTGTATATCACTTGTTTCCCTGAATTAGGGGCAGCACAACTCCGCTTCTTTTATTCCATCACCACAATGGTGCCATGCTGAAAGTGAGGCAAGGCGTGGAGGGAAAAGGGGAAAATAAAGATTTAATAGAAGAAAGAGCGGTGCTGCCAAGTACTTATTTTGCGTTTTGTCTCAGAACTGAATATAAGCCTTTTCTTTCTTCTTTTCATTTGTATTCATGTCTATGTAGGGTCCAAGGCACCTCAGAAATTTGGGACATTTTCTATTTGGAATCATGAATATAAAGTATGTAGTGGTGATGGCTTATGAGCCCGAAAGTCATGGAGTGGCTGTTGGGTGGCGGCTCTTGGGTGTCTTGCCAGCCTCCGTCCCCTCTCTTTCTTGCCCAAGAGATTCCCTATTTTTAAATGAGAACATAGTGCCTTTGGATAGTCACTCCCAACTAAATTTTCAGTCAGGTGGAACCAGCTGACCTCCTGACTTTGAGTGTAAGAGTGGTTCTCACACTTTAGGGGCATTATAAGCACCTGGAGGCCTTATTCCAATATAGGAACTGGGCCCCATCCCCTCTGATTTAACAAGTGGGGCCTGAGAATTTGCTGGTGATGCTGCTGGGTGGGGAGGACCCTTTGAGAACCACCATCTTGGACGTTGGAACAACCATCAATAGATGGCAGCTTAATTTGTCATTTTAATGAAGATTAGGTGGGTGAAGAGAGCTACCGGTTAGAATTTTCTTACACTTTTTTTTCACTTGTTCTGTGTAGATCTTTTTTTTTTAATTTCTTAATTAGAATGCTTTGCAAACCTATGATGTTAAGTCAAGAAAATAGCATAGTCCAGGATCACTTGTTTTTTTGACATTCCAATGACTACATAGAACTTTAGCTAAAATATAATATTTTAGAATATGAAATGAGTGATTTCAGAATATAAGAAGAGCTGGTAGGTTGACAGAATAGACCAAAGAAGAATGTGCTGGAAATTTATGGAAAGTCCCAATTTCACTGCAGGTCAAGGGTGTGTATTGATGGTGATGTGGCTGGTTATTGGGAGTTGAGGCAATGTTTGCAAGAATGGCAGAGGGTGACTGTATTTGCTCCTGGAGCTGCTGTAACTAAGTACTGCACACTAAGTGGCTTAAACAACAGAAACTTATTGTCTCACAGCTCTAGAGGCTAGAAGTTTGAGGTCAAAGTGTCAGCAGAGTTGGCTCCTTCTGAGGCTGGGGCGGGGGGATCTGTTCCATGCCTCCCCTAGCTTTAGGGGGTTTGCTTAAAATCTTTGGTGTCCCTCAGCTAGCAGAAGCATCCTCTGCCTTCATTTTTTAATTAAATTTTTTTAACTATGTCCTTTCTGAAGCTTACTGAGGTATAATTGTCTAATAAAGTTGTAGAATATTTAAAATGTACAATGCGATGATTTGATATACATTGTGAAAGAACTCCTCCATTGAGTTAATTAACACATCTGTCATCTCACACCTTTATCACCCCCCCCACTTTTTTTGTGAGAACATTTACATTCTTAGCAAATTTCAATTATACAATAAGTATTACCAACTATAGTCACCCTGTTATACATTAGATCCTTAGACTTTATTCACTTATAACCAAAAGTTTGTAGCTTTTAACCAGCCTTTCCCTGTTGCCCCTATGTCTCAGCCCCGGCAAATGCTTTTCTACTTTGTTTCTGAGTTTGACTTAAAAAAAAAAATTGACAAGTAAGTGATTCCATGCAGTATTTGTCTTTCTCTGTCTGCTGCCTTCATCTTCACCCATGTTCTCTCTGTGTGCATGTCTCTGTGTCCATTTTACCATGTGATGAGCCTATCCTAGTGACATCATCTTGACTATTTACAGTGACCAAATAGGGTCGCATTATGAGGCACTGGGATGTCAACATATGAATTTTTGAGGAACACAATTCAACCCCTAATAGAGACCCTGAGCTCAGTTACTGCTCAAGGCATTGGTCTGCAGGAGACCTGTCCACCACGAGGAACCTGCAGAGGCCTTCAGAGAGCCACCCAGGGGCTCTGGCATCCACCGCTCCTCTCAGTCTGGTGATTGGTCAAAGATTGCCATAGAACACATCTGGGGACATTGTTACAACCATAAATATCCTACTATGCGGGAAACCTAGTTCCCTTCATGTTCTAGTTTTGTACTTGGAATTGTTGAATTTTGAGATTATTTTATCTCAGACTGGAAGATCAATTACTAAACTTGAAGAAGGCATTGCTTTAAAAAGGTAGAGCTTGTTATAACTGATACTGCAATTAAGGAATCCTAATAACTCTTGACTCCAAGACAAAGGCTTGAATCTTCTGAGACGAGATGTCTTCCAAGCGTCTGCTGGAGACATAAAAGTCGTAAACACGTCAGTGTCTGTGAGGTCTGCAGGGATGCGACTATCTCAAGTACAGCTCTGACGCACGACAGGCCTGCCAAGTTCAGTTACACAGCTTGTACTTTGATCTGAGGAGCTCTGTCTTGGCTTCATGTGGTGAATCTTTTCCTGTATCTGTCCAGAGTATTACCTTGTTCATTACTGTGTCACTAAAATTTAAAATGCCACCTTTCTGCTTCTCAGGTAATCATTGCAGACAGGTTTGAGGCATGTTGTGAAAAGCACATTTCTCAGCAGAACTGGACCCCACAGAATATTGGCGGGAAGTGTGCTTGGCTTTTAAGTATTTGTGTTCCTGGGATAACCAATTTACGGGATGCAAAGGTCTGCAGTGCACTCACTTCTTTGTAATTTCACCTTTGTGGGGCTTCTTTTGTTTCACTAATTTCTGAGTCCGAGTTTCCCTGTGCTCAAGTACACAGGGAAGAAACTGGCCGGGAGAAAATTCTTCTTGGTTTTGTTTCTTTAACACTTTTTCTCTGTTGTTTCACAATTCCCCCATTCTCAGGGGTCTGTCACCTCTCGGCATCTACTGGGCACAGATTAAAACCCCACGGTGCGGCCTGAAGACACATGTGGCTTGAGGTTCAGTGAGAAGGGGAGTTTCCACATCTGGCTTCTAGCTGTTCTTTTTACTTCTTTCACCAGACTATTACTTTCACTTTTGTTAACAGAGTCTTTAAAAGAAATCCATAAGCTAAATAGAGTGAGGATGTCTTCTCTGCTCTTCTATTTCTCATTCTTGTGATGACTTGGGGAACTCTATATTGGCCCAGCTTTCTTTCATAAATCTTTCATGTATCATTTGGAAGCATGCTGATAAGTACTTGTGTTTTGACCATGAGATCTATATGCTGTGGAAATAATGCTTTACAGGAGGACTTATGAATGTAACCATGGGCAGGATGGATTTAGACTCAAGCCCTTTCAGAGAAGGTGACAGAAAAGACGGCACACAGATTCTTACTTCCAGGTGCTCTAGTGACACGTCACCTCAACTTCACCTTCCTTGCTTTACTGACTTGCTTGGTTTTATAAGAATTCTTTTCATAAATGTCCATAAAAGTGTGGAAATAAATGAAGATCATCCAAATGAGAATGAGCACAGGCATTCACTCTTTACTTGGTGAGAGCAAAGGGAGTCGGCCACCCTCATTTGTGTTTGGCAGAAACTCACAGGCAGACAGATGAGGGGGGAAGCTTCATAGCAGACAACAGAGAAGGCTCAGAGCTTCCCCGTTAGGGGGCTGCTAGCCTGGGGGTGCTGGAGGAGGGCTAACTAGGAGTGGGGCAACCATTGTGATTGGTTAGGCTGTGCATTTGGCTTTCTCTGATTGACGCCAAGTTCAAAGTGGGGGCAAAATTAGGAATGCTATCAGAAACTAAGCAAGTCCTGGCTATTTTTTGCCATTTGTTATAGAAGTTATTGTTTAGCTTCCAGGAATGTGACTAGAGATAGTGGTCTCACTTCCCAGAAGTCTAACTTACAGAGAGCAGGCTGGCTTCCAGGGCTGGTTATGAAGATAATGGGTTGGTTTACTGAGAAGATTGCTGTAGCTTGTGGGTCAGAGTTCTATTTCCATATACACAGTGGAGAAAAATAGGTTTATAGTTGTTTGTATGGAAAATAATACAATAATCAGTAAATAATAACACAAGATAAACTGTTTCATGTACTCACAACTGTAAACCTACTTTTGCCCCTCCCCATATATGATCTAGTCATTGTTTGTTTAATATGTTTAGTCTCTCAAAAGTAATCATTAGCACTAGTTGTGTGAGTTAACTTTATTAACATACGGTTGAGCCCTATTATTCTTCCTTTTCTCATCATACCATATTAGATATATCTAGAGTGAAATATTACCCACAGAAGTTTATACATAGTACATAATCTGTTCACTCTTTAACAGTAAAGTTAGTCCTATACCTGGAAATGCATAATGTTAAAGGAATATATTACAAAAAGTGTAATTCTTAGAAGTGAAAAAATTTAAGGGAAAGTAGTTTAAGTTACTAATATATATGATTCAGTTATAAATTAATTTCAACATTGCTTTTACTCTTGGGTAGTAATTTAAATACCATTTAATTAATGTTCTCAGCCTGTTGGTTTTTTAATTTTTGTTTTTATTATTGACACTATTACAGATGTCCTCCATCTTCTCCTCCCCCTCTGACCAAGCTCCCCCCAACACATTGTTGTCTACGTCCATGGGCTTTGCATATAGGCATACACGTACTTTTGTTACAGGGTAGAAAAAACCCATCCTCCTAAATTCCCCACAGCTTGTGGTTTGGGGAATGGGCATGGGACTCAGTGGAGCAGAGCCATTTTCCCTGGGAGATGCCTTTGCATATCTATGGCAGGTAGTTAGTTTCGGTGCCAAGGAGATGAGAGGGGCTTGGTCATAGAAAGGCGATAAAAGAGCTTACTGGCCCTGTGCGAGGTTCTGCTAATGGCCAGAACCAGTTACCCCACCCACTACGACACAGGCCGTGGTCAGGGATTTAAAAATAAGGCAGCAGCCATTTGCAAAAGAGAACCATATGGTTTTGAAAGGGCGTAGAGCCATGCAGTCTGAAAGAAGGAAAGGGAGGTCATGTGGTCTGGCCTAGTAAAAAAGCTGGCATGCTGCTGTTTTAATTGTGCCTGCTTCAGCAGACTCTGAAGCCACCAAGGACTCTGCTATGAAGACCTGGACTTTTTGGACTTTTACGTGTGGAAAGGACTCTGTTAAAACCTGGACTTCACCATGATCCAGTGCAACATGGCACATATTTTCCTGGACTATTATATGGAGGCTGATGATGTCATACCCCAGATCCCGAAGAAGAGAGCTGACAGATAAGGAATGGGGTACTTCTGGGCATGTTTTTGGTTTATATCTTCTGGGAAAGCAAGGGGAGTGTTGGGTCTGGTGGAAGAAGTGCTCACAGCCCTCCCCCAGGTTGAAATATTGTAAATAAAGGCCTGTTTTCCTCACACTAATTGTTGGGTCTTACACTAAGGCGCCTCATGAAAGAACCCCACTTCGTTCAATAACAATTTGGCTAATCTCTTCAGTTCCCCCATCTCCCGGCCCTAGCCTGCTCTTTTAAGAGAAGGGACTTACTGTGTTACTTTAAGTATTTAGGGTTTTCTTGAAGGACACACAATCACAGGAGCATTGGAGAGGCCACTTCCCACCCTGACAGTAGGCATGCTGGTTCTTTCCTTTGTCTTCCACTTATTAGGCCATTCTTACTCTCATTTGGAGGGTTATTTAATATTCAGCCTTTGAAATCTCACATCAGAGCTCCTGTGCATTGCCACAGGTCCAGAAAATCTTGTCAAACGTTACATTCTATAGAGTATTATGAAAACAGCAGGTGTTACATTTTTAGCCACACGCATCCAACTCTAAATAACATCTATTGTTCTTTTCCAAATTATGCATCCTTTCCAAGTCTTGTGTGACTGAGATTCTGTGTCAGGTTACTTGTCAGCCTGCTGATTGGCTGTTTGACCTTGGGCCAGGTGGTCACTGGCTTGATGGAGTTATTCCCAGTGGTGGATGTGGGAGAATACATTCAAGGTGATTTCCTCCCTAACTTCTTTCTCCAAAGGGAATCAATCAAGAGACTTCTGCTAGAATCTGCAATTCAGAAGAAGTGGGCACTGCATCATCCTGAGGAACGTGCTCTAGGAAGGAGAAGAGAATTAAGGATGCATTTCAGGTCTGGGAAATGAAGAGGGAAGATTCAGGCTCTGTGCTTGGCAAGAGCCGAAAATTGGAGAGGAAGTGAAGCTGATGTCCTCTGTACCATCATTTCTGTTCTCTGTGGAATCATCAAAGGAAACAACACAGGGATAGAACTCTGGGATCTTATAAAATGGATCAAAGGGCACATGCGCAGATGCATGAAACAGTAAAGAACTTTTAAAAGGGAGATTTCTAGCCTTTTGGCCTTTAAATTAAGGGGCATTTGGAACTTAAAGGGATGGACATTAGAGTTGATTGACATTTTTCCATTTTTACAGATGATTTTACCATTTTTACCTTTGATTTAGGTTTTCTGGGTTCTCTACATAATCCTTATTTATGGAGAATGATTTTTACATTTGTATCTGGTTTGTTCTTTAAACCATTCTATTAGGGCAGAGCTTGTCCATGTTTCAAGAGATATAATACCTTGTCACACTTCAGTTCTAGTTCATTTGTGCCACCTTGACATGGCTGCAATACTACCAACAGAGGGAGAACACCTACATTTTCCTGACAACCCATTCATATTTAAATCACTTCCTGAAATTTCCCTTGGCATAAGCCTCTCTTTGGTCATTGTAACACACAATTTAAATTTAAATTTTAATGTTTTATAACTGTTCAGCCTTCTGTAACATGTGTAGGATAATTGAGTGTGGACTATGTTCTCATGACTATTGACAAATTAAGAGAATATCTTAGAACCAGCTATAGGTGAGCACAGAAATTTCCAGATGGAGTTAATAAGCTCTTCTCTTCATGTGTGTTCTTTTCCCCCCATTTGAATTGTGCTGCTGGTGGCGCTGGTGTTGGCAGCAGAAAGAAATATAATGTTTGGCTAATGACTTGAGAAGGGGCGGGAAGGACTCGGGGTCACTGTGGCATATCCTGTTTTGAGCTGAGCCAAAGGAGATTGATGCTGTCCCTTGCTTGATTAACATTGCCACTTGCCTGACTCTCGACTTTAAAATGTATTTATTCTGCGACAACAGCTAGCATTGGGGTTATCTTGTCCACGTTGGCAACTCACTTTGTAAAATCCCACAGCAGTGGGCTGCCTGGAGGGAGAGACTGAGATGCTGCAAAACTCTGCTTGGTTTTTGTTTGCTTTCCTGACAGCAGCTTTCAAAATAATGCTAAATTGCTTAAGCTCAAGCCTGCAAAGAAATTGGTGTTTTGTGTCTCCAGTTAAAGCTCTTTTTAGTAAAGAGTTCTAGAGTGAGCACCCTTAAATCTATTCAGATGTGTACATGCATTTATTCATGTGAGTGTCAGGAAGTTTCTTGTAAAGATAATCTTCCTAGAGTGTTATGCTAAGGGAAATAAGCGAGTCAGAGAAAGACAAATACCATATGACTTCACTTATATGTGGAATCTAATGAACAAAATAAACTAACAAAATAAAAACAGACTCATAGATACAGAGAACAGACTGACAACTGTCAGGGGAGGAGACTTGGGGGATGGGTGAAATGGTGAAGGGATTAAGCAAGCAAGCAAACAAACAAACACAAAATCTCATAGACACAGACAACAGTATGGTAATTATCAGAGGGAAGTGGGGGAGATAGAACAGGGTAAAGGAGGTGAGAAATGGTGATGGAAGGAGACTTGACTTGGGGTAGTGAATACACAATAAAATATATAGGTGATATATTATAGAATTGTACATCTGAAATCTATATAATTTTATTAATCAATATCACCCCAATAAAATAAAAGGATTAAAATTTAAGAAAGATAACTAAGCTTCCTAAGTACATCATTGTGACATGAATCAATAATGTGTTCCTATAGTTGGAAGTTGTCTGTGCTTGGGTTTTTAGATGCTCAAGGTACTGCCTCATTTGGCTGGGAATTATGTGGATTCAAGTGTTCTTCAGGTAAAAGCATGCCTTTTACTAGCTGCTGTGAAAGTGTGTTCCATCGCATTTGCCCATAGACTGAAAGTTCCACATCTGAAGTCTATAACAGTTCTGTAGACCCACTTTTGTTCTTGCGGGGAGCTGAGAACCTGGTAGGTCCCTTATCTTTGGAGCTGAGAGACTTGAGTTCCAACCCCAGCTCTGGTACTCACCAGGAACAATGATCTCTTATGTTCAAAACACATGTGGAAGAATTGGAGTAAATTATAAGTGCTGTCATAGAAAAATAGACATGACTTTTTAAAACTTTTGGATATATAATGTCAACTTTTCTTTTAGAAAGGTTATGCTAATTTTATACTTCCACCATGCTTGTTCTGAAATTCACTGGATGCTATAATTTAAATAATCCTACCCAACATACAGGAAAATGGTTTTGTTCTTCTTGTAATGTGTGTTTCTTTGATGCATCATGAGGTTAAACACATTTTTTTTTCAAGTTTTATGCAAAGAACCTTATCTCATTACTTACTTCTTCAGAATGCCAAATTCTGGAGGGATCAGGTAGGGAGAAAAATATATAGTGTGAAGGAAAATCCTTGTCCTTCTAATATTCACTAAAATTGCATTTCCATACTTTCCACTTTCTTTTGTTCACTTTCCTACATGTAAAGTTTTTTGCTTTTGTTTTTTTTTATGGGGGAATTTGCTGGCTCATTTATTTATTTATTTTGCTTTCATTTTTTTTCCCCCACTAAAAATTTTTGTTTGTTTGTTTTTCTGTTACAGTTGTCCCACCTTTTTTCCCATTGCCCCCCCCACCCTTCTCCTACATTTTTTTATATGCTTATTGGATTGGCATTTTACTTTTTTTTTTTGAATTGCCTGTTAATGTGTATTGCTAGTTCCTTTGTTTGCTTCATCTTCCTCAATATAATAAAATAATAGTATAAATGATAAATGATAAAGATATCATACTTTTTTGGAAGTTATAACAATATCACCATAGCTTTTTTTTTTTTTTTTTTTGCTGAGTCCAAAACATGTTGCTTCAGCCTCACACAATGTCTGAACCTGCTCTTTTACATACAGGCCTATTTTTCTCTTTCTTTGTCACAGGTAGTTTCATGGGGGATTCCCTTTACCCTCTTCTTCTTTTTTGGCCATCTTATCAAACTCTTCAATATTTTCCCCTAAGACCACACCTTTCTGGCATTTTTACAGATTAGGATGGTTGACAGTTCTCTCCACAGGCCGAGATCTGGGCACTACATGTCTTAAGCAGCCCCCAATCACAAGGGTCAGACATCATGTTACAGTTCGAGTTGTTCCTTTGGTTTGAGCAGGAGCTCATTGGTGTTGAGAAGCATTGATTCCTCTAATCAT
The DNA here is from genome assembly GCF_987537825.1 of Furipterus horrens. Taxonomy (NCBI): domain Eukaryota; kingdom Metazoa; phylum Chordata; class Mammalia; order Chiroptera; family Furipteridae; genus Furipterus; species Furipterus horrens. Next base: position 28,193,469 of record NW_028327175.1, read on the forward strand.
GTAGTGAGTATTAACTGAGGCACTGCCATGATCAGGCCCCATTCTAAGTGCTGTGAATATGGGTGTGAACAGATGAGATTCTCTGTCTTTATAACTGTCACCACCCAGTGTGAGTAGTCCCCCAGAAAACAGGACTCAAAATGTATAGATGTCAGAAGAGGATGTGTGCTCTGGAGAAGGCTAGGGGGACAGTGCAGGATTGGAGGAATGTTGTGCCTTTCTGTGAAATGGTCAAGAAAGGGGATAGGACCTGAGGGAGATGATGGAGGCAGACATGTGGATATCTGGGGAAGGAATGTTCAAGGTAGAGAGGGCAACAGGTGCCAAACTTTGAATGGGGATCATGCAGGGACAGCCAGGGAAGATTAAGGAGTGAGCAATGGGAGTAGAAGTTTATGAGATCAGAATGGTGCCAGGAAACCAGACTATAAGGGACCATACTGGCCATTGCATGGCCTTTGGTGTTTGTTCTGGGTGAGATGGGACAACAGTGGAAGATGAGCAAAATGGGTGACGTGATTTCACTTGGTTTTTAAAGGGATGACTTGGACTACTGTGCTGAGAATAGTTTTGGGGGCAAGAGACGGGCAAGAGTGGAAACAGGGCAACCAGGTAGGAGGCTGGGAGCAGGATAAAGTGATGTGTGTTGGGGGAAGTGCTCAGACTCTGCCTGGTGGTGCCCAGGGATTTGCTTTTGGATTGAATGAGGTGTGTGCATTAGTTTGCTAGGGTGGCTGTAACAAAGTATTACAGAGTGGCTTAATGTATTGTTTCACAGGTCTGGTGGCTAGAAATCCAAAATCAAGGTGTTGGCAGGGTTAGTTCCTTCTGAGGGCTGTGAGAGAGAATCTGTCCTGGATTCTTGTAATTTGTTGGCAATCATTGGCATTCCTTGGCCAAAACATCACCCCGAATCTATGCCTTTATCCTCATGTTGTTTTCTCCCTGAGTGCCTGTGTTCAAATTTCCTCCATTTATAAGTACATATTGGATTTGGAGCCCACCCACTTCAGTATGATCTCATCTGAATGAAACTAATTACATCTGCAATGATTTTATTTCTAAATAAGATCACATTCTGAGAGACTGGGGTTAGCACTTCAACATATCTTTTTCGGGGAGGAGGTGGGAGAGAACAATTCAGTCCATAACGAGGTGTGAGGAAATGAGATGAGTCAAGGTTTAATCTAAGACTTCTGTCTTGATCAACTGAAAGAATGGAGTTGCCACTTACCGAGATGGGAAATCTGTAGGAGAAGCAGATCTTGGAAGGAAGATGAGGAATCGGGCTTTGGATGTTGAGTTTGAGATATCCAACTATACCTTTGGGGCCCTAAGGTCAAGCTTCTCAATGTGTGACCTCAATATTTATCTCCTCTTGGTGTACGGAGGACAGGGCCTTGCCTGGAGGGCAGACCCTGGCTGGTCCAGATGGTCAGCAGCCTCTGACAGTGTTCCAAAAGAGAATAACCATTCTCTGTGTACCACGGCTTTGCTTTGCTCATGAACTAAGTAGCTCAGATAAGACAGAAACAAAAAGACTTTTCAGTCTTAATTATTCACTGAATGACTTGTAGTCTGGTTCTAGTAATGAGCCACATATACAGTTTCGCTTGAAATCACTTTGAAATTCACTGTCTCCTTCCATTCCTTTTCTGTCACCTTGTCACTTCTTTGATATGCGTCTTCCTTTTCTTCAATATTCTACCGTCAAGTCTTTTAACAATTGCTGGGGATTATGATCTCTGTTTTCACCAGGAGATGAAACTGTTGAAGGTAGATGAGGTCATTATTTTTTCCTATACTGTTGTATAAATCAATGGAAACAGGCCTAAAGCCCTTAATGTGTCCAGAATGTTGATTCATGGTTTTGGTTATAACCTGAAGGGTCTGCTGACCACAGGGTTCCAGGAGTACTTCTGCATTCAAAGGGCATTTTCCCCATTATTGCTAATTAAATTCACACTCATCTTTTCTAATCACCAGGATATCTTTCAAATAAAAGCAGAGAGAACTAAATATCATGTCAAACATAAAATCACCACAGAGCAGTTCATTAGCCTTTATCAATAAGATCCGTAATAGCTTGGCTACAGATTTCCTCGTTCTAGCATGGTTTAGACATGCAATGTTCATGTACCTAGCTTGTGTTTTCTGGTGCTAGTACTTAGAGCTTGATCCTGAGTATATAAAATGTGAAAGACCTAAATTTAGTGATATTTTTCCTGCTTGTCCTAATAAAGACCCAACTCACAAGGGGGTTTTTAAAATCCAGCTGTCCTGAGTACTTTATCTTGCTTGACTGTGGGAAGGAACATTTTGGCTTGGAAAAGCACAAGGACTGAACTAGAAAACCCTGTGAATTGCTTAGGAACAAATGATTTCTCACATTCCAAAATAAAAAGGATCCATTTAAGTCCAAACTAACCCCTTATGCACAGATGCAAACATTTATTTTTATCACTGGACCATTGGTGGTTTTTCATTCATATTCATCTGTTAGAATCCTACTGCCATACACATTATTTTGGTATAACTAAATTTATCACAATTCCATAGTTATACAAATAAAATAGTTTTTCTTCTCTCTGTTGTTGATTTCTAACAATTGCATAGTGGTCCATATGATCCAAACCCTTTAAAATATGTTCACATTTGCTTTGCAACCCAGTATATTGTCAGTTTTGTAAATGTTTTTGTGTATGCTTCAGAAAAACATGTATTTTCCACTTTGGGGGTGCAGTGCCTTAAAATAAATTGGTACCTTAAATAAATCTTATTGGTTATAATGTTAATTATATATATCCATTTGATCTATCAATTGTTAAAAGCGGTATATGATGTGAATTTTTCTCCCATAGTTCTGCAATTTTGGTTTTGTTTATTTTGAATCTCTTATGAGTCATTTACAAGTTTCAAATTATTATACATATCTGGTAAATTAAAACTATTACTATGTTTAGAAATGCTTTTTACCTGAAGGTTTACATGTCTAATATATAAATTTGTGTATGTATGTATCTCTATATATATCTACCTGTGCACCACTCACCATCTAATCTATCTATTATCTAGTCACCTTCCACTTAATCTATTGTATAAAATGCCGAATAGAGTGACATTGGCTCTCTTTTCTTACTACTTTTCTGGTCTACCTGCTACTTCATTTTCTTTGAATCTTTCTGTGTCTACTCATTATATGGTTGCCTTTTGTAAACTATATGCAATTGGATGCTTTAATCCAATTTGACAATCTTTATTTTTAAATTGGAATCTTGAGTCTACTTACATTATTGTCACAACATATATTTGGGTTAATACCTACCATATACTTTTGTTCTTGGTTTGTATTTCTCCCTTTCCCCCCTGCTTTTCTCCTCCTCTTTCCATTTTCCCTCACTACTAGTTTACATTCATTTTCAATTATTTTAGTGTGTACTTTAGTACACTGAAGTCAATTCTCTGGCTCTCTCTTTTTCTTTCTTTTTTTTCTTTGCCTTTGGAGAAGCATTTACTTTTTTAAGTGATTTCATTATATGTTTAAAAGATGTTTTGATGTTTATCCAGCATTTTTAGTTGTATCAGTGGGAGACTTGGCAAGAATATATAATCTAGTATTTTATATCAGCCAAAATGAAAATCCTGCGTGGATTTTATTTTCTAATTTAAAATATAATTTTTATTTTATTACAAATACAGTAAATAAACATCCTAGGAAATTTGAAAATATATGTAAGTAAGAATAAGAAAATAAAAACACATTATTCCTATCATTCAGAGATGATCACTTTTATTGAATACCTTAGGGTATATTGTTCCATTTCTGTGTGTGCATGTATGCATATGCACATGTGTGTGTGATATATGATATACCTATGGATGCCTTTTAAAGCCAAAACAAGATCATAATGATCCCTACTAGTAAGTAGTAAGGTGCTTTTATCAGTTAGTAATCACCACCTTTCCATGTCTTTACATTTTTATTTTATCTGTTACACAGTCCCTATTCAAGTCCCTCCAATTGGCTCACATCTGGCCTTAACTCAGGACTACCCACCCAGTCTGGCTGTTGCGTCCCTGAGCCTCAGGCACAGTTCCCTACTGGTCTTCATGGTCTTGACTTTTTGAGCTGACAAGGCCATCTTTCCTGCAAGATGTCCACATTTTGGATTTGTCAGATATGTCTCTCAAGGTGCCATTTAACTTGACCCCCCCCAACCCATTTCCTATTAACTAGAAGTTAGTTCTATAGGATTAATAGATTCAATTAAGAGATTTTTTATTAGGAATTATCATAGGTGTTGTATACCTCATATTGCATTGGGGCACATAATATCTCATAACACCATTGGTCAGTTTGGCTGCTAAACCATGATACAACTGCTTGATTCCTCCCTGGTAAAATTATTAATTTTTTGTCCTTGACATTAACAAATAATCTGTGTGGTGCTACTTTGGCATTATATGACTATCTAATTTCCACCAATTATATACTCAGTAGTTTCAACATCATTTGAACATTCTCCCTTGAGTCAGTGGCTTCATAGGGACTTGCAAATGCTGACTTTCCAATTCTATTATTTCTTCTCAGCATTATCTGACGTTCTCCTATAAAACAGAGCTTTCCTTCATCAGCCCGATTAATGACTTCTCTGAAATACCGTTTTTACTGGGAAGGCTTGATAAAGGCTTACTTCTTTCATTTTAATTACCAATTTTCAAAGTAAGTTACAGCAGATTGTGACATAAGAAATTTTTCTTGATATGTTTCTTGGTATCATTCTAGATTCACCTATTTTTATCAATTCATTGTGTTTCAATCCACTGTATTAATATTCTTTTTTGTTACTCAAATTGTCACAATTTTGATAGTGGGGGCTTTTGGCATGTCAATGCTCAAAACTAGAAAATATGTTTTACATTTTATTACAACTAAGGTAATCATTCATTGTATGATGCATCATTTTATACTCCATTGAAAAAATAGATCACAACCAATTTACATATGAATCAGCATTAATTATAAGATCAACCTTGATTTAAGAGATGTTAAAATGTAACAAAAAAGTAAATTTTATATTCAATACAATATTTTATTTTAAAAATAAAGTAGTCATAATGATAATTTGAACTTAACTAAAAAAAATCCTCACTCAAAGATATATTTATTGATCTGAGAGACAGGAAGAGAGAGACAAGATGTCATTGTCCTACTCTCCTTTATGCCAAGCACCATCTCTATGTCCCCTTTCCTTCCTTTCCAGGACTTTTCACTTTTTCTAAATCTTCCTGTCCATGATCTAGGATGTACCTTTCCCCAATCTCTCTTCCAGCTTCTAAAAATTGCCAATGTGCAATTTTTGCAAAGATCCTGGGATCCTGGTAAGATGGGGTCAGGGAACACATGCATCTTTGGTCTCTTACTAGGGTGTGAGTAGTTTGTTCACTTTCCAAGTCATCAAGGGCTGAGCACAAGGAGGCCCTGCTTTTGCCCAGGAGGGAATAAGACCTGCCTTATTCCAGTAACCTCAGAACAAAGCATCTTTTCTCTGCAAACATATCTATGTTTGTTCTTTTGTATTTTCTATTGCATTATTTGCTCTTATTTTTTCTGTTAAATGTCTTTGGAGAAATACCGAACCTGAATCGGCTGAATTAAGAAAAAAAAAAGACATCTGTCATGCTAGAGAGCTCAGGATGTTCCTTGAGATCATACATAGTTCCAGAGTGACCGCCTCCAAGCTGGAAAAGTCAAGTAATTTGTGCAACTGAGACAAAGGTAGTGAGCAGAAATTCTAAGAGTGGGATGTTTCTTTATATTATACTATTTCATACTCATGTTACTGAATCTATTTTCTTAAAAGCACAGGTAACTGAAGGCAACCTAGAAATACCCACATGTGTTTGCATTTGTTGACTTTGTATCTTGATTCAACAAACCTAAGTCTTCTCGGGAGATATAATATAATCCACCCCCCACCCCCCACCCCCACCCCCAGCTTGTCTTGATTGTGTGACTTGGTAAAGGAAATCAGGCTACCAAAAAGATAGGATAATTTATGTTTTGGGAACTCTGGTTATTACTGAGACATTTTTGAAATTACATTGTACTGCTTTTAAATATTAATTCCATTTCCTGAAAGAATGAGCTAAAGAATTCAAGCAATTCTAAAGCACATGGAGGGGAAACTAAGTTTTAAAGAAAAGAAAATTGCTGGAAGGTGAAATATGAACTCTGACAGCATGCATACATTACATTGTTATAAATGCTTCAGACTGCTTAACATCAAACTGTAGGGTATGTTTTGACAGAGTATAGTGGTTTGAAGACATGACAATTGATTAATTTAGTACTTACTAGGATAGTTTTTAAGAAATGAATTAGATTTCTTAAATCTGGCTATTAAGCTATGTGTTACCTATTTCAATTCATTAGGGTAGCATTTGTTATATTGAAGCGATAATGGAATAAGACTCATTTTAGCGAGTTTAGAGAATTAAAATTCCAAGGTAAGTCTATTTGATTGGAATGTTTTCAGGAGTCACTTAACCAAATTATTAGGTGTCTGTAATAGAAACAGATTGGGGCAGCTGCTGAACTTACAGTAACATTTTAATGGTCAGTTCTAAGACATCCTTTAAAATTTTTTTTATTGTTTATACTACTATAGTTGTCTCAATTTTCCCCCTTTGGCCCCTCCACACCAGCCTCCCCCTGCCCGCCCCCCCCCACTCCCTCATACAGTTGTCACACTGTTGTCCATGTTCATGGATCATGCATTTATATTCTTTGGTTAATCCTTTCACCTTCTTTCAACCAGTCCCCACTTCCCCCACTCCACTCTGACAGCTGTCAGTCGGTTCCATACTTCTATGCCTCTGGTTCTATTTTTGCTCATTAGATTATTTTCTTCATTAGATTCTACTTATAAGTGAGATCATATATTTGTCCTTCACTGACTTTAAGCCATTCCTTCTTGATGGAATCTCTTCTTTCCTCCCATCTCACCATCAGTTCTGTTTCGGTCCCAACTCCCTGCGACAGTGATCCACTGAAGTGTAGGCACTTGAGTTAAATTAGTGTTAGTAACTCATCTCACTAGCTCCAGTAATTGGTCGGGAGTGGCATTTAACTAGGGTTACACCTGTTCTGGTTTGCTTTGACTTTTCTGGTTTCAAAATGGAAAGCCCCACATCCTGGGGAACTTTCTCAGTCCCAGACAAACTGGGGTGGTTGGCCATCCAATATTTAAGCTAAGCTGGCCAGAGTTCTTCCCTAGGATTTTGGACTGGAAATGGAGTCTTTGTCTTTCTGGCCACAAAACTATAAAGATATAGTGCAGGGTGTCTGGCTGAATGCCTTCTGGATTTTGAAGCCTTTTCCCACTTGAGTGTAGGGATGAAAGGCTGAACTATATCAATGTAAAAATATATATTTTTGCATGACTGACTTGCTGGCTCCTATACTTAGGCTATTCCATGCACTGAAGATCGTGGATTTTTAAATCCACTTTTAGCTGATGCTGCAGCTCCTTGGAAGCCTCTCCCTGACTTGTTGCCCTCCTGTTGCAGGGGTGGAGAAGGAAAGGGATGGGAGTGCTGTTCAAAACCTGGGTCCTCCCTGTCCCAGGTCTTCTGAGTCAGATTCTGGGAGCAGGATTCAGGGAATTTAAAACAAATGCCAGGTGATGGTGAAGGGTGGGAAGAGCCACGAATGTTGTCTTTTGTTGTCTAGAGAGTCATTCCTCCTCCTTGAAGCCTGGCATCCCCCACCCCACCTTCCCTGCCAGCCCACTCATCATTGTCTTGGTGAAGACTTCCTTAGCTCTCTCCTCTGATGCCACCCACCATGTTTGCTCACCTTTGTTTTCTAGTGCTTTTCATCCTGTGTTACGTCTATGTTATACCTGGTCAGTTTCCTTACCAAATTTTGAAGGATGTATGGGTAGGAACAATATCTTCTAAGTGATGGATTTTCTGATAGTGGAGAGCAAGAGGACTCTTGAGAGGTGAGGGAGTGGTGAGGAACTGCCACCTCTGCTAGAGGGGGAAGGTTCTTTACACCCAGGGTTATTGGAATGGTCACAGGCAGAAAGCATAAGAAGTAACGTTTCTATTTATTTTTCCATAAAAACTTTCATTACTGTTTCTGGGTATGCTTATAAAGTATGTCATATACAGTGTGGTAGTAATTGTATCTAATTAATAAATATATAAATGTAATTATATGTTTATAAATATACTACATATATTGAGAATTCATTTTTAAATAATTTTAAAAGATGGAGCGTGAAGTGAAAAGTGATTGGAGACTATTGGGTTAGATCATTGTTTTTCAATTTTTTGTAACAACAACCTGTTACAGAGTGGTGTCCCCAAAATTCCCTAGAGCCTGCGATTGGGGGGTGGGGGAAGGGGACCGCTTTCAAGATGTCTTTGCATATCTATGGCTGGTAGCTAATGTCTTAGTTATGTAAATGGTTTTGGTTCTTCCAAGGCCCCAAGGAGATGGGAGGGATTTTGACCACAGAATGATGAGGAAAGAGCATAGGGCCTGCGCAAGGATCTGTGAATGGTCAGAACCGGTTACCATGCCCACTGTGTCACAGGCCATGGTCAGAGATTTAAAAATGAGGTGACAGCCATTTTGAAGAGGAGAGATCCACATGGTTTGCAAGGAGGTAGAAGAGGAAAGATCCACCTGGTTTGCAAGGAGGTAGAAGAGAGGGAGCCATGCGAGTTTGAAAGAGTAGAGGGAGATCCGTGCGGCTTTGAAAGGGAACCATGCATGATCCAGTGCAACATGGCACATGTTTTCTTGGACTGTTATATGGAGGCTGATGACATCATACCCCAGATCCTGAAGGAGAGAGTGGACAGATAAGGGATGGAAAACTATTGGGCTTGGTTTGGGTTTATAACCTTTTGGGGAGCAAGAGAAGTGCTGGGTCCCGTGGGAGAACAGGGCTCTGAGCTGAAGTGCTCACTGCCCTCCCCAGGTTGGAATATTGTAAATAAAGCTTGTTTTCCTCAACATTAATTGTTGGGTTTTACACCAAGTTGCCACACAAAAGAAGCCCCTTTTGCTCTGTAACAAACCCACCCTAAGGTCTATATTTTACATTATGGTCCTGCAAGTGTGTGGGTGGGTGTTGTATCAACTGGGGGAAAAGCTTGAAGAAAAGATGTTTACTAAGGATCCTGCAATGATTTCTGATACTTTAAATTCTTTTCTTTTAAAATAGAGAATGTTTAATATAAAGAATTGTTAAATAGTCAAAGGTGATTAACTACTAAAAGGGGCAATAGAGGGCTCTAAAGAAATGAAGAGTTTTGAAGTGCTCCTTCTCTGCCCCCTCATTTGTCCTAAGGGCTGAAGTTCAGACATTTTTGGTCAGGGTGTGGCTGCAGAGGATCCTGAACTACAGGGCAGAAAACGTGGCTAGAGGGCACAGGGCTGGTGCTGGTCTGAGGGGTTTTGAGGTCAGTGCCTCTGGGCCTCTATCTGGGGCTCCACCTTCTACTACTGTGACCTCAGAGTCCCTGCAATGCTCTCTGTTGACAAAACCCAAACACAAGCCTGTTGGCAAAGGAGAACTGTCTACAGAATCCAGTACCCAAAGCAAAGAAGGATGTCTTCAGGGGCTTAGAGACAAAAATTGGTAATGGGCAGAAATGTGCCTCTTGTAGCTCCAAGTCAAGCTGTCAAAAATAGAACTAATCACATTTCCTTCTGGTTCCTCTCACTAAATACATGGTATCACCATCTCCCCAGTCGTACAAGCTGGGAAGCTATAAGGCATGCTAGACTCTTTTCTTTTCCTAACTCCCTTGTTTTCATTGTTGTTCAATTACAGTTGTTCCAATTTTTCCCCTGTTGCTCTCCCGTGCCCACCCCTAGTCTTCCAATTCTAATTCATTAAAAATGCTTGTCTTACTCTTAACTCCCTAAATTGGTTTTGACCCTTGCCCTTGTGGGCCACATTGTGTAGCTGGGGACACGTGGATGTGGACAGTGAGGGGCCTGCTTGCAGTGGGGTAATTGATTTGAAGCCCTGAGTCCTGTCTCCTGATGAAGAGCCTGCGAAATGCAGCTCCCAGGCCCCAGTCCTGGTAATCCTGAGAACTGTGGTGGGAGAAGCCGAGACGGCTCGATCATGTGACCAGTGAGGGCTGGGCCTCTAGGAGAGGGGAGCAGAATGGGAGCTGGTGGAAAGAGAGGATATTTGTGGGAGGACAACTGGAAGGCCAGTGTTAACTAAAAATAAAGCTAGGTAGGGTGGTCTGGGCCAGATCTTGCAGAGGCGAAAGTCAGGTGAAGGTCTTTCGGACAAGGTAGAAGGCGGTAATTTATCAGCCCTATTAAGTTGCATCAGCCTTAACATAGTCGGTCACTTGAAACATTTTAGCACAGATTCCTGTGGACTGAGTCTGTTGGCCTAAATTAACTGGGGTCCCAAGCACACCATTGAGAGATGTGTCCATCTTGCTTTATCCTTGTTTTGGGGTAAGGGTTGTGGATGAATATGATAGTGCCCAGGTACTATCAGGTGGGTAGTGATCCCACAGGGGTGAATTTTCCACCAAGCAGCTCTGATCCCTGAGGACTTGCCTGGGGACGCTGTGGGCTCCAGGTTACTCTGGACCTTGATGTTTTCTTCTCCAACCGGGATGGGTGGCAACTGAATCGAGACTAAAGCCTGTGTTCGATTTCTTGAAATTAATATCCAGGTGTGCCTTGCTCCTGCTCTCTCATCTACAATGTTTTAAAAAAACCTGCTGATTGCACAAAAATGACAAGAGTTTCTTCACCAATTCCCGAAAGCCGCTCAATGACCTGTCTGCTTTCAAATCACTCCACGCGGGGCCACTGTTGAATTTGATGGAGATACTTGGACGTTGCGACTTCCCTCTGGAAGCAGTCATATGGAAATGGTGTTCCATTTTGGACTTAATCAGGGCCATAACTTTTAAGCAGACTTAAAATCATTTTGTAGTAATAATTCTTGCATGGAGAACCATGTGATTTCTGAAATAAAAGGCTTGACGTGTAAAATCGGCTGTCAATAACCAGCCCTGGGAGGCTGGCAGGGGGTATCTGAGCGGGGTCTTAATACTCTAGTTTTCATTAACTAGTCACCGTGGCAGGAATTTATTAAAGTGCAAATCAGAAACTCTTGGTTAAAAGAGCTGGCTGTGATCCAATTAATATATTCATTTTTAATAGTGGGGCCCCAGGCTAGGGAGAAGCATTAGCTCAGAAAGGCGGTGTGAGGTGCATCTGGGCCCTAGCTCCTGCGTTTCCAGGTTCACCTGGAACACTGCTGCCAGGCTTGGCCAGTGCCCTTGGGTTCACCTTTCCTAACTTCTCAGAGGAAGGCAGGGAAAGGCAGTGTGGAGTTTGCTCTTTTTGTAGTCCCAGGGATTTCCACCATCCCCAGGGTGGTGAGTTTCTTGCCAGTTGACTTGATCATCCAGGGGAGGTAGAAAGTGTAGGATTTATCGATTGTCTTTGACTTTTGAGAAATAAGACAAAGGTGCTTTTCTGCTGATGGCTAAAACTAATTACAACACAGGCCCGCTGGGCTTTCAGCATCTTAAACAAAGCAATGCCTCAGGTCTCCTAGGAAATCAAATAGAATTTAAGAACAAAGAGAGACTCAACAGGGGAAGAGCTCCTTTTCATGTCCCATGCTGATCTGACTTCTGCAAGCATGACTTCTGATGCCAAGGCTGATGTTTTCCTTATTATTGTCTTTCTTGGTGACACGAGACTTGTGGGGCGATTGCGTTCTCGCCCAAGCCCACCTTGAAGGAGGACTTGCTGTTTCTGAGGCTCCCCTCCCGCTCCCACCCCACGGATCGATTAGAATGTGCATTAACAAGAAAGGCATATTTGGCTGCAGGTTTTCTTGGGGAGACAGCAGAGATCATTCATCTCACTGTCTGCACAGCAGAAAAGCAATCAAATTCCTATTGGACTACTGTGATCCCTGTCCATTCTTCTCTGCCTGCTGCTCCCAACATGCCCTCTGAAATTTCCCTCCAGTTTCTGGATCTGCTTGGTTTTAGCTAGCAGCCAGCAGGCTCACTCAGCAAATCTGCAGCAGGCAGCTGAGCAGCTGCCATCTGTTTGTGGCTCCTCCCTGCACCCCTTGGGTACTGGTTCATCTCCTTTGTCTGGCTCAGTCTGCATCCTGAATTGCGCTCCTCTTGTCCTGTTGGTTGGGTTTCACACTCCAATAGCATTCTGCCTTTTTGGATTTGGGGCTAATAACCAGAATGCCCTGGTGGCTTCCTAAAAAACTCTCATTTTTCAATTTTAGGAAGTGATCTGCCTTGCTACAAAGTCAAGAAGCTTGAGGGTCAACACATTCTGCCACTTTGTTGGCTGTCCTGTTCTGATCCTGCCCCAGTCACTGGAGATGTCCTTTTACCTTGTTCTTGAGGCCAAGTTCCCATTTGTACTCAAATCTCACTGATGGGACCCCTGTTTTGTTCCTGGGCCTTCAATGTTGCTTATGATAACACACCTGTTAATGCAGCCTGCCACCCTGCTTTGTACTTGGAAGGCCATTCTAGATTCTTAAACTTCCCCCTAGTATTTGAAGACTTGCTACCAGTTGCCCCTCCTCCGTCCAATCTCCCATCATTGCCTTCTCCAGATCACTTGTGTTGGGCAGAATAATACTCCTCTCCCCCAAGATGCCCAGTTTTTAATCCCTGGAACCTGTGAACCTGTGAACCTGTGAACCTGTTGGGCTACATGGAAAAAAGGAATGATAGTTACATATGGAGGTGAGGCTGCTAGTCAGTGATGGGGAGATGATGGGGATTATCTCTGAATTCAAGATGATGTCATCTTGAGGTCCTTAATTTAACTACATCTGCCAAGACCTTATTCTAAATAAGGTTACATTCTGATGTTCCAGATGGACATATATTTGGGGGGGGGGGATGCCATTAAACCCATTGCATCACCTGAAAAAAATAGAGAATGCCAATGAGGAAGGACTTTGGGAGAGTGACAAGCTTAGTTTGCACGTGTAGCCATGTCTATGGAATCTGCAGATGGAGAGGTGCAGAAGGCCAGTGAGTCGGGAGCTCAGGGAAGGAGTTTGGGTATCATTGCCTGTGTTTGGTAGCTGAGGATAGGTAAACTCATTTAAGAAGAACATGTACAATAAGAAAAGCAGTAGGCTGAAAGTGGACCTTCAAGGAATGCCAATAATTAAGAAGAAGTAGAGGAGTTAGGGTCCACTAAGGATACTAGAAAGTGGTCCTACAGGTGGGAGGAGAACCATGAACCAGTGCTGTTACTGGGACAAGGGAATAGAAGGTTTCAAGGAGAAACCCCAAGGTTAAGGATAGCAGTGAAAGTGAGATATCTGTTAGGTTCGAAGGTGTGTGGGCCATGATGTTTGTGTGAACTTGAATTAAAGAGAATCCTTCCATTTTATCCTGCCTTGCCTGATGAAGCAGCTTGTTTGTTTCTGTAATGACAGTTATAAGCAATGGACAAGACAATGAACAATGACTAGGCATGACTTAGCTGTGAGTGGGATGCTCTGAATTTGTGGCATTTGAATTTCAAGATAATTACCTTAACTGGGTAGGGCAATACCCAGAAGAGATCTAATTTCCCCTTACGAACTTCTGTCTGCTCTAATGCTCCTAATTATCAAAATTATAATGTTGTTGGAGGGTAAAAAGTGACAGGAAACAAAATTATAGGAAATTAGGTTACAACAATATGCAGTTTAGGGCAGAAAAGTGGCAGCACAATTTTATGCCATTGTCTGAGACAAATTACTGGGCTGTACGAAACATTGATCTGCAATGATATTTCTCATGAAGGTTCAAGGCAGTGGTCTTGCATGCTCTGAGTTGATTAGCCACGGTTTGTTTCTCCGGTCCTAAATTAATTGGCAGATTCTCAAGTGTTTTGTACATCCAGCTTTCTTTGAATTAAGCTTTCATAATCTTTAAGTTCATGGTACTTTCATTTTCAGTTTATGAAAGAACTAGAAATTTTGTTAATTCTGAAAGGTGGCTCTATATATCAAAGACCATCTGCAAGCCTTTTTTTTTTTTTTTTTTTTTTTGGCTTTGGGTCTGAGTTTGATGCACCCAGAACTTAATTAAACTGATTGAGTGTTAGTTGGGATAGGATGGTTTTGCTGCAGTAAGAAATAGCCCTAACACCTAAGTGACTTAACATCAGAGTTTATTCTCACTTATACTTCATATCCAACATAGTAGGTAGATGGCTGTGCCCACACAGTCATCAGCAGCTCAGGGTGATATAGGCTTCACCATTTTTTGGTGGTGCCATCTGGAACACATGGAATTCTAGGTGGTCACAGCAGGGGAAGAGACAAACTCTTTGCTACCTCAGTCAACTCACTGGCCAGAAGCTAGTCTGATGGTCCCTCAGTCCTCAAATGCAAGGACCTAAGATGTGCAGTCTTCCATTGGCAAGAGTAGGAGGAGAATGGGATATTGTGATGGCTAGTAATGTCCACTAGGGATTGATGTAGAGAGAGCATCAGTGATCCACACATTTCAGCACCAGCTAGTATTTAATGAACCCTCCCTCCTCACTGTAATACTGATTAGCTTTCCACCATATCACTGGTTTTCCAGCAAATCCTGCCCAGGGAACTACCTAGTTTTGGATATGTGCTCAGAGTACCAAATGACTCCATGCTACTGGAAACTTCCCTTCATAGAAATTGTGTCCAGGTAGCCTTTTTTTTTTTTTTTTAAATCCAGTGACCCTATACCCCTGTCATATTCTCTTTCTCATAATTGTAACTGGACGACACAGAGGCTGTCACTGAGCTGTGGGTTTAGGCACCTTCAGGCAGATTCAAGTTTCTGATTCTCAATACCATAAACCAGAAAGCCTAAGTGCTTTTATGAAATTAAGTCCCCTGCTGGTCCCATTCCCTGGACACATGTCCTTGTAGGGGAACCTGGTCTACTATCAAATTTCCTGGAACAGGGCTTAGAACCCAATTCTCCTTGTTTATTCTTTGGTTGTCTCTCAGTATTTAAAAAAAAATTATTATTCTAATTTTTGTTCTGTTCATTTTCTAATTAATAGAAAAGACGATTTTTTTCACAAAGCCATTTCTTTTTTTGTAACAGTAAGAATTGATTAGTGAGAACTTTGATTGTACTAATTGAGATGCTGGTTTAAGAAATAGTTTGATCTTCCTAAAAATGCATTGATTTTCAGACCAAGAAGAGCCCTAGAGGTGACCACACCCTCACCATTCACAGTGGTTTGCATTGAACCTTTCTGTAGGGATCTATGTGATGTTGAGAATGGTATGTAACAGCCCAAGTTTTCAGATTTCCCAAGTGTGAAATTTGGGACTTGGACTTGATTATCTAAGAGGTTTCCAAACCTCTTATTTCCAAATTTCTTTACAATGATTCTTTACAATGTGGGAGAGAGAAAGACAGGTTGGGGAGTTTGTCCCAGACTTACACAGCTACTAAAAATGTAGGACCCCCAACCTCAGAATTGTAAGTCCAGTGTGCTTGTAACATTCTAAGAAGTTAACTGGTTTAACTTTAAGACTAGACTCCTATCTGAGGCATTAATTTCATTGTTATTCAAAACATAACTCTAATCAATATTTGTTAGATATAAAGGGCAACATGAGAAAAATGATTTTCTAAAAGTTCCCTGGACTATCAGTACAAGTCCTGTCGAAGGCTATATTTAGAATACTCTCAGGCTCCATTTGCTATGATGACGTCTCTCTCTCTCTCTCTCTTTTATGGTGACCTTCATATTTATAATAACTATGTTTCCAATATTTTTATCTTAGTAGCACAACAATATAAATTTACCCAGTTGTTCCCATGCAAGATGTTGAGATTTTATCATGGGGACTAAATGCCCAGCTTATCTGAAATGTTTGGGGGAGCTTGAGGGAAACAGAGCTGGTGGGCAAGTTTGGGGGAGATTAGAGATTGCTGGCTGGGGTGGTTGGAAATGAACTGGAGAAGGGCATTTGGGATATGAATTTGATTTAGATTTCTCTATACAGAAGGCCATAATAATTTGGAAATTGTGACTGTGTGGTGGGAGGAAGATAGAGTTCAGTTTAACTTAAGTTGAGACTTGAGAGCAGGAACTCAAAGAGTAACCACGATTTTAAGGGTAATGTTTAACTTGTGCTTAGAGAGTCCCTACTTGAACCCCTTTCCAACCATTTTCCTCTCCACCAGGGGAGGAGTATATGGGCAAAAAGGTAGTGGCCACCTTTAGTTCTTACCCTACTTTGTAGACCTGGTACTAGGTATCAAGGCCCTGGAATTCCTTGTCTAAGCAGTCCTGATCCTGCTTTCCAGGCCTGTACTGTTGTTTTTCTTCCTCAGGTTTGTCCCATGGAGAGTGGCCCACTCCATTGGTACATATGTCCTCAGTCCCCAAGAGTGGCTGAGGTTTATCTGGTTAAAAGAATAAGGGGTGGTTGGAGCATAGATGTGAGGGCAGAGATATTCAAACAAATGCATGTGAGCAACTTGGAGAAATTAAAGAAATTTTAAACTTGAACTTGACCTTTCAGGTCATTTCAAGGTATAATTGAGATGGTAGTAGAATAGAAAATAATTTATTTAAAGGTTTGTTGGTTTGATGAAAATCTTGTACCTATTTAGACATAAAAACCTGAGCCTCTGTTGTATGTACTCTTGCCTTGGGCCCTGAGAATGATGGGGGTGTGCCAGTTATTCAAAATACTTAAAAAGATAGAGGAACGTCAAATGATCTCTTGCACTCTTTAAGTACATATTTGCGTTTAAATAATTGATGTGTTTATCACATGTGTTATCAGCTAGTCACTAAGTTTGATTCTTAAAGACCTCTCTATCAATGTATGTTTATCAGCCTACATAGGAGGTCTGTCCAGAAAGTATCCAGCCATGTACTATGAAAAATAGAGACATTTATTGAAGTTACAAGATACAAGAAACATTGTACATAGGACAATGATGCCTCAGTTCTCTTCAAAGTAAGCACCTTGGGACCTCACACAATTCTCTCGATTGCCATCAGCTGCTCCGTTGTGTTTTTCTGAATCTCAAGGGCGATTTTAGTTTTGGGAAAAGCCATAAGTCGCAGATTGTAGATCTGGGCTGTAACAGGGCTGAGTCACCTGGGTGATTTGATGTTTTGCTAAAACACTCTGCATGAGACATGATGCTTGAGCAGGTGCATTGTTGTGAAGAAGCTGCTAATCGCCAGTTGCCCATAGCTGCGGCCTTCTGAATCATCTGAATAGTTTCTGTGGAGGAATGTTCAATCTTAATGCAAAATTTGATGCAGATTCCTTGCTCTACTTTCCCAGTCATTTCAAATGTGACAGCCACACAGTATACACGCTCAATAGCATTTACCACCCCCACTGACTAGGGCAGTGAAGTCATCATTGTTCATGCATATACATTCCAGTCCATTCTCCTTGGCTGCCAGGTTATGTGGATGTCAAGCAAACTGTTCTCGTTATATTAACAATGGTTGAACGTTTTCTGGACAGTTTTCTTTTTTAAAAAAAAAATTAAATCTATTGGGTTGACATTGGTCAATAAGCTTATGTAAGTTTCAAGTGTATAATTCTATGATACATCACCTATATATTGCATTGTGTACCCACCGTTCAAAGTCAAATTTTCTTCTGTCACATGTAATTGGCCCCTTTTACCCTTCGCTACACCCCCAGCCCCCTTCCCTCTGGTAACCACGATGCTGTTGTGTTTGTCTATGAGTTTTTATTTGTTTGTTTTTCTTGTTTGTTCATTTCTTGCTTTCAGTTTTATAGCCACATATAGGTGAAATCATATGGTTCTTAAGTTTTCTGTCTGACTTATTTTGCTTAGCATGATATATCAGTCCATATAGTTTCTCTCCAAACTTGAAAGTGAAATAGCCCCAGATAAAATAGACTGGATCCTCTTGGGCAGCCTGTGTTCTCACCCTGCCCGGTTGGCAGGATATTGTAGAAACTAGTACTTTGTGCACCAGGCTGACTCTTCTATCAAGTGCCCATTCCTTCTTCTCTCCTCCCCAAATATCAACTTCACTGTCATGTCTGAGTCCTGAGAAGTCTCCTAAAGCTTTATGGTAGGAGAAGGGCAATAAAGATAACAGCTGACACTGACCGTGGGCCAAAACTACAGAATTTGTGGTGACCAGATCAAAATGAAAATACTAGATTCCTTGTTTAAAAGTGATTAGGAATTTCAGATAAGACAACAGTGCATTAAACCTAGTGTGGGGCCTTCTAAGCATGAGGCCATGTGACTGCTTAGGTAGCAAACCCATGAAGCCTGTTGTGGGTTAACTTTTTAATGCTCATAACAACATTTTGAGATATTACTATCCCTGTTTTACAGATGGGAATGCTGAGGTACAGAAGGATAACTTAACTAGTCTAAGGTCACAGGGTTGAAATGCAGCACGGCTGAGTTTGGGATGCAGGCATTCTTGGTTCCAATGTGCGCACTGAACCAGCACCTGCACTTCCTCTCTAGGGGTAGAGTGTTGACCCACACCTGCAGCCAACCTTAGTAAAACCCCTTCGTTAGGTGGCTGGACTCTTCCTCTGGAGTTTTCCCTCTGGTGTTGCTAGGCTGCCTATATTCTTTGCGCTTAACATCATAACCTCCATTATGAAAACAAATCTCTATAGCCAAGAATATGCTGACCCCCACCCCAGTAACTTATTGACTATCTATTCTTTTGTATTTTGAGCGTACCCTCTAGGGAGTTTCCTTTCACCACACATACACACAAACCAAGAGGCTTAATAAGGTTTTAAGCCAACAAAAATCAATCTTGTCTGTCCCAGAAGTGTTTACTGTTATGAAAATCAGATTTTCTCCATATCATTATAGTAACAAAATTACATTTCCTTTAAAATATTTTCCTTATTTTTGTCCCTTTATTTACTTTTATGGTTCTTTTCTTTCATTAATCTAAGTGTGAGAAATTTTATTCTAGATTGCTCCAGATTCCAAGCAATCATGATAAGCAAGAGTTTATTTTAATTCATTTTGATTCCCTTGATGCTTGAATACACTCAACATGCAATGAGTAGGTCACCATGAAGAAATGCCTTTGCCTGTTTTGTGAAAATGTACATCCTTTCCAATGAATTTTGCCAAGAAGTTAATCTTAACATCAAGAAATACGGCTCGGCAAATGAAAAATATTACATTTTGTTCTTTGGGAGTGCACCTCAGCAGCGCTCCTCAGATACTTGAAGCGAAGCCTAACTATTATTAGAACAATTAATTGACTAATTTTGCAGCATCCATATCAGAAAACTTTTATGTTACATGTATCTTCTTTCTAATGACATTGGAATTTTGGGTAAGTGACTAATTAGAATAATGATGACTACTTGAGACTCTTTTGCTGCGACTAATTACAGGATAATAGGAGTGTATCTTGTATGTTCACGTATTTTTTTTTTTCCAGTTCCTCCAGTTTGAATGCTAAAGAGTATCTCTAAACTGGCTTGAAAGTTGAGGGAATGGAAGCAGAAGCAAGGATGGAAGGAAAAAGAAATCTCCTTGGGAAAGGTTAAAATAAATTAAGTAGATCTGATTAGTAAAAGAAGACAGCTACATTGCAAGAAGATGTTAAATGTTTTGTACAAATCATTTTATGTTGATTAAACAGTACACTGTAATTTCTTTTCTAAATTGAATGGGCTACAGTGACAAATGGTATTTGGCCCACCCTGAACAATAACATCTCTCTGAAGACCTTTACTACAAATTGAGAATTTTAAATTAGAGGAAGGAACAACAACGCATGGTGTTGCTTAGCAACCATTATATGTTAGTAATAGAGACTCCAAATGGATAAGTTCAAAGTACAGATAAACTAATTACCTGGGGCCAAATTTAACACATTTTCAAAGGTTGAACCTATGCCAGTATCATTTTATTCATATATTTATGCCAAAAAGAGAGATTTTCACGGTTGTGATGATTTGTGACTTGGGTTGTGGCTCTTGAATCAGTACCCCCTGGGTGGCTAGAAGTGGCTTTAATTTGAGAGCATGAGGATGGTGAAGGGAGGTCAGGAACTGGATGGGTTCCCAGCTTCAGATGGTCAGTTAGGTCTTCACAGTTGTCTGCTGCTTTCTGTGGATAATATGTTGCCTCAGAAAAGCAGAGGTAGGTGAAGGTTCTAGTTCCTGTTCTCTAACCTCATTATCAAGTGTAGACAATGAAAGCAAGTCTCAGAATGAATTCAGCCAGCAAACAAGCTTTCTTTAGCCAGGAGCACAAAAGCTGTCCTTGGAAACTCAGGGAAGACTCAATGATCTGTCCTTATAATCGCTGGAGGTCAAGACCACATATAAGAATCCTTAGCAATTTTGTGGACTCCAAGAACTAATGGCGTCATAAGCGTGGTGTTTAGACTCTTGTACTCTGCTTATGTCTTGGCAGTGGGGTCTGAGATATATTTCTAGCCAATTCACAGAACTTGAAACCATTCACTTAACCAACAAAAAATTATTTCTAGCATCCTCTGTGCTAATTACGAAACCCTCTGATAAGAGTCAACCTGTGACAGTTGAAGGCTCTGCACGGTGGGCTTCTGAAAAGGGTCTTTCAAATATAAAGGGACTGCCCCAAAGTACATATTCTTGATTGGGGTATTTAAAACATTGGCAAACCATTCCCAGGTTGTAGATTAAGACTGATTCATGCACACTTGTGTATTTTACTGAATCTAAGGTGACATCACTTGTAAGACACACCGCTATTTTATGTATCCCCAAAAAAGAAATCTTTTCAATAAAACTGATACAGTACTTCTCACTTTAAAAATTTTTAGTTATTGAAGGAGTCTTTTTAGATTAGTCTTAGATTTTCACTACATGTTGAGCATGTTCATAGATTAAGAAGAAAAAAATATGAGTGAAGAATAGCTTCCAGTTTTCCTAAAATAACAAAGATACAAACAAAATCCCTCATATCCAAAATTTGACTTTTTTTAATTTTAATTTTTGAATTAAAAAAAAATTCAAATACTATCATGACTTAAAAAGTCTTTTTTTTCCCCTTAACCTAATGTAGTTCTTTGTGACGTTAAGGACAGTGATGATGTACATTTTCTCAGAGTAACTAAAAGCCATTGGTGCTGGCTCTTACCTGGCTCTGCCATAATGTAGACCTAGCAGGGGTGAATCTAGGTGATGTGGGGCCTAAAGTTTAAAAATTTTGTGCTTTAAAAAAAGAGCATAAAATTGCAAATACAAAATTAGGTATAGTCATAATTATTTGGAATGAGAACATATATTACAAAACATTACAAATTTGTGAAGTCAAATTTATAACCAAAGGCTGTCAAATACCACACACATTTCAAAATACCAAAACAAAAACACAAATACTGTCATAAATTGGCTGTTTGGCTCACCTCTATGATGCTATTTTCCTTACATTTTTTGGCTGCATACTCAGTGACTGCTACATTGTATTGAGCTATATAATAGTTATCAAATTGACTTATTATTGTTCAATAGGAGAAGCAGTCTTGTCATTGGAACATTTGACTCTCTGGACCACTTCACTGCTCTGGTACAATTTTGTATATGTTTCATCTGGGACTGCCAGAGTCTGTTAGGACAAGATGCTATAGTTACACTAAAAAGCCGTATTGCATGCTGGAATGTGTAAAACTCCACCCATGGACAGGTTTGTAGTTCTTATATTTTTAAGTGCTGTTGCATGTTTGTCCTCTTAAAACAGAGGAATTCTAATAACTTGTGTGATTTTCATAAAAAGATATTGTTTGTTTCTAGTTGTTAACATTTCATTTTTGAGTTTCTCCAGAGAAGAGCACTTCCATTTGCTTTTGGACTGGTGGTAACAGAGCCCTCTCAACAATTTTACATCTTTGTTGACTGGAGACATTTGCACAGACTAGCTCTTGACTCTGTACATTTCCAACCTTGTTCTTCCTCCACTACTGCTCTGTTGGAGGTGTTGGAGCTGTATTAGTCTGCTTCAGCTGCCATAACAAAACACCAGACAGCGCTGCTGAAACAAGAAATTTATTTCTCACATTTATAGATTTTGAAAGTCCAAGATCAAAGTTTTACAGGGTTGATTTCTCCTGAAGCATCTGTTCTTGCATGGCAGGTTACTGTCTTCTTGCTGTACCCTCACATGTCCTTTTCTCTGTGCACATTTATTGTTGGTGTCTTTGCCTTTAAAATTTTATTTATTTATTTTTAGAGAGAGGGGAACAGAGGGAGAAAGAGAGAGACTGTCACATCAATGTGTGGTTGCCTCTCACATGGCACCAAAGAGGGACTGGCCTGTAACCCAGGTACATGCTCTGAATGGGAATTGAACTGGCGACCCTTTGGTTTGCAGGCTGGTGCTCAATCCACTGAGCCACACCAGCCAGGGCTCTTCCTTTTTTTAAAATAAAAGACACTTGTCCTACTAAATTATGGCCTCACTCTTTTTGCCTCATTTAACTGTCATTGCCTCCTTAAAGGCTCTGTCTCTAAGAGTGGTCACACTGGGGGCTATGGCTTCAGCTTATGAATTTGCATGGGACACAATTCAGTCCATTATAGGGGCCACAGATAATATTTGGGTTGGAGTATGACCTCTGGCCCTACACCTTAGTGCCTTGCTGGGTAAGTCGATGCAGTGGGTTCTGGGGAATATCTGGAAAAGATTGTTCCTATAATGAGATGGCTAGTGATGACTTTGTTAAACTTCTAAGTGATCTTGAGCCATGAAAATATCATCACACTTCAACTATCAACAAAATGCCCTTTTTCTAAGGGAAAAGAAATAAGGACAACTGTAACAACATAATCAATAAAACATACTTTAAAAAAATGCTGTGTTTCTCCTGTTCAACTTCCCCATAAAAAGGACCCTGAGATGCCCGCAGTCATCCCACCACTTCTGGGCATGAGGAGAAACAAGACGGGGATGCCCCACAGTACAAGGAGGTAATTGTCTTCACCAATATTGGTTAAATCTTTTACCTTTGCAAATTTCATGTGTACAAATACGCTGTTGGGAAGCATCTCAGGGTCTTGGTAGGTCCCATCCAAGTGAAGAGTCCCAAAGCTTAAGTTTTATTAGTTCCATGGTAAATCCATCTCTGGGAACTAACTTAGTTCTGATGCCAACTATGGGAAAATTCCAAAACACACTCCATTCACCTTTTTCCAACTCCTCCCTATAACCATTCGCCTTTCAGGGATTAAAGAGTATTCTACTTCACCTGTGGGATTTTCTTCTAAATTGCTAATATCTAACCTGAAATGAAAACAAAATTTTTTCAAGTTAAACCTTTTATTTTGAGGTAACTATAGATTCACATGCAGTTGTAGAAAATACTATAGAAAGGCCCTGTGCTTGTTTTACTCAGTTTCCCCCAATGGTAGCACCTTGCAAAATGACAACCAGGTATAGACATTAAAACAGTCAAGACAATTTTCAGCACAGTCAGGATCTCTCCCGTTGCCCTTTATAGCCACATCTTTCCTCCCACCCCCATCTTGCCTTAATCCTTGGCAACCACTAATCTGTTCTCCATTTCTAAACTTTGGTCATTTGAGAATGTTATATAAATGGGTCATACAGCATGTAACCTTTTCAGGAGTCACCCCGCCCCCACTCCATTCAGCATAATTCTCTGGGGATTTTTATAATTTGTCTGCCATCTTCTCTCCACCATTCAGGGTCTTTTTATATTTGTTTTAAATAAATGTCTAGGGTTTTTAGTTGTACATAGTGGAAGGAATCAGGAAAAATGCATCTATTTCCTTCTTGGCAGCAAAAGTCCACCCTGCAGTTTTTGATGCTAGTAGTTTTAATGTTTGCTCATATGCAAGCAGTGACAATGACAAAAGGCCAGCTGCCTGGTCAGAAGCAAAGTCAGAGATGATAATATATGAAAAAAAATTCTTAGAATGATATACAGCATATTCTCTAGTCTCTACCAAAGTCTCTTCCTCTTAGTTACAGACCATATAGCAGGTAATCTCTCAATTATCCATACTTTACAGCTCACCAGTACTCTGTTCTCTTCATTTCTGTTTCCTAGTCTGAAGGTATTAAAATCACAAGGATATTAAACTTGGCTAACATATAGCAGAGCAACTGAGAGGTTTGTGCACACAGTTTGGCTTTCCTAGAAGCAGGCTCTGCGAAGGAGTTGAGTGTGCAGGATATTTATTTGGGTGAGTCTTGGACATCAACCTCTGTAAGAGGAAGCAGGATGGGGCAGTTCTGCGGAGGGGTGTACAGTCAGCCAGGCAGCTCTGTGCAGCTGAGGCCGCCCTGAAGGGACTGACCACTGAGGGCTGTCTGTCCACAGCACTCTGAGCTACTGGGAAACCGGTTCTTTATTGAAGGCGCTCCAGGCAGTGGCTTGCAGCACCCTCCATGGTATGGCAATAAATATGCATACATTAAAAATACATTCTCACGCTGGCTGATGTGGCCCAGTGGGTTGAGTGTCGACCTGCAAACCAAAAGGTTGCTGGTTCAATTCTCAGTCAGGGCACATGCCTGGGTTTCAGGCCAGGTCCTCAGTTGAGGGTATGTGAGAGGCAACCAATTTATGTTTCTCTCATACATCGATCTTTCTCTTGCTCTCTTTCTCCCTCCCTTCCCCCTCTCTAAAAGTAAATAAATAAAATATTTTAAAAATTCATACTCAGGAGTATTTTACTATTTGGGGTGCATAATAAAAAAAACTGGGTAACAACATTCCTAGAAAGCTGATTCCTTGTAGGAAAAATAACAATATCTCAGTTAACGATGAATCATAAAT
The DNA here is from genome assembly GCF_987537825.1 of Furipterus horrens. Classification (NCBI taxonomy): domain Eukaryota; kingdom Metazoa; phylum Chordata; class Mammalia; order Chiroptera; family Furipteridae; genus Furipterus; species Furipterus horrens. The sequence continues at coordinate 28,218,322 of NW_028327175.1, forward strand.
TCTGATCTGTTGGTCTAAGTTTTATTGGTCTTTAAGGTAGCTTTTTTCCTCCCTAAAAAGCATGACTTACTCTGTTTGGGGTTTTAGATTAATACTCAATTTATTCAATTAAAACATGTAAAGGTCTTGTTTCTCTTAAGCCTACAAGTCCCACTTATAAATCTTATTGTTCTTTTTATAAACCCAGTGAACTTAATCCTATTCAAGGGTGCTTTTATTAGCGTTCCAGTTGAACATACAAAACTACATTAAATAATCAGCCCCATTTACAACTTGCTTAATTAAATTCCTTTAAACATTTTTACTGCATTTATAAATATAATGTATTTGATTTCTCCTCTGTAGTTAATGTAATAAATTAAACTTATGGGATATAGTAAATCTCAAGTTCTCTTAAGCATCCCAATGCTGTTTATAGACCTAGCCAAATTTTCTTAAACCTTTCAGCTTAAAATCTCAAGACTAAAATAAATCGCTCATTTTAATAAAATCACCAAGCTAAACCACTCATTCTGATAGACCAAGTTATCAAAAAACACTTTAAATATCAAATACACACATAGGTTGCTCCTCTGTGTAACATACAAGCATCAATATTCTACCCTTCTGCTGAGAACTGGCCTGTTCTATTGTCAGAAACTCTTAGGTTCGTTTAGTGGGTGGTGATGACTCCAGCACGTTATAGAGAAAGCAGATCTCAAATCAAACTCGCCCTCTGCGTGGATATTATTAAACAAACTCTTATCAAGTCTGTGAGCTCAGTGACATCGAGTTCTCTGTCTTGTGGGTGATCTGACCACATTGCACAGTAAGTTCATTGAGGAAGATTTGAAATTATCCACAGGCCAGACTTCTCCCAACTCAGTGGTTGGGAGCAGGAGTCTTTTTTTTTCTTTTTTAAAAGACTTAATTAATTTATTTTTTGAGAGAGGGAAAAGGAGGGAGAAAGAGAAGGAGAGAAACATCGACGTGTGAGATAAACATTCATTGGTTGCCTCTCACAATCGGAGACCTGACCTACATGCTTGACCTACAATCCAGGCATGTGCCCTGACCAGGAACCAAACCTGTGACTTTTCGGTTTGTGATATGACAGCCAATCCACTGAGCCACACCATTCAGGGCAGGATGCAGGAGTCTTAAGACATCAAATGGTGGCATTACCTACTGGGTTCCTCTTCTCTCCTATTTATAAGTGTGAGGACTGTTAGTAACATATTTTATTCAGTCACATAGCTTGAACACCACGAATTTCATCAACAAGATCCTTTTTCTATATTAATTAGAAAATCCTTGGATATTCATGGAGATTTGGGTGGCTGAAGCTCTTGGTGTGTGGATTTGCTGGTGAGAATGCTGACCATAGGTTGGGGTCCTCCATGAGGTCACTGACTGTGCCAAAGGTGTAACTTAAGCCAACATATCATAGCATTGCACGTTTATGTAAAAGTAATCTAAGATAGATTATAACATGTTAATGCCTTCCAAGGGTTAAAAGATACCCCCAAAAGTAGTTTTAGCATTTGCTATAGACTGAATTTTGCCCCCCACCACCTTCAATTTATATGTTGACATTCTAATTGAAGTGTGATTGTATTAGGAGGTGAGGCCTTTGGGACATGAGGAGGTTTAAATGGGGTCACAAAGGTGGGGTCCCTATAATGAGATTAGTGCCCTTGTAACAAGAGACAGCAGAGACCTTCCTCCCTCTTTCTCTCCACATTAGTACACAGTGAGAGAACACTGTCTTCAGACCAGGAAGAGGGTCTTCACCAGAATCAGACCATGTTGGCACCTTGATCTTAGACTTTCATCCCTAAGTACTGTGAGAAATGAATTTCTGTTGTTTAAGCCATCCAGTCTATGGTAGTTTGTTATGACAGCCTAAGCAGAGTAATGTACTGTTCCAGGTATAATGGGATCTCCATCCTCACCAGAAAGGTGTTGCTTCTCTTTGAGGAAATTTTGCCTGGGTTCCATGCGCTGGATGCCCAAGTCTTCTTGTGCTTCAGATGAAACTTTTTTATAGTCATCCATTGGAGGAATTTTGGGACTCCTATAGATGGCACCCTTCAAATAAGATCGTTTTACAGCTCACGTTCTAATGATTCAAATTAACTCTCACCAATTATTAAAGTAACTGTGAGTTGAGCAAAGCCCTCAGCTTCACTGAGATTGTGCTAATTTCCTTCCTTCCTTTGTTAGATTTTATATCTCTTTAGCTCTTTTAAGTCATTTTAATGGTTTCTATTTTCCTTATCAGAATTAGCACATAATCCTTCCCTCTCATTTGAGTCTGCAGTGAGTCTCATCCTACTTCCTTGAAAGCAAACTTTTTTTTAGGAATTATCTTTTGTTTTTGCTGTTTTATTCTTTAACCTTGGTTACAAAATGTTGGTCCGTGTAGAAAGACATATGCAATGTATGGTAGGAAGCATAGTAATACAAGAAACACTGGAATATTTTACAGAATCAAAGGAAGATCGAGCCACTGGGCCTAGGCAGGACAGGGCATAGGTCTTAGAAATAAAAACTCTGGACTACTGCTCTAGGGTGTGGCTGTCAACCTAGATTCAACTCCAACTCTCTTTTTCTGCATGTCTCCACCAGGGTTGAACTCCCAGGACAGAAAGTTTATTTGACCAAGTTTGGCCATATACTCCTAGGTTGTGGCAGGTTCTACATTTGAAGGTTCCATGGGGGGAAGTAGAGTTCCCCCAAAGAAGAAAGTGAAGTAGGCAAAATATACATACAGTGAATATTTCCCTCATGCTCTCCAAGCTAGGAGCTGCTGGTGGGACTTAGCTGGGGTTCCCTGCCCCTGTTCCCACTTGTTCTCAGGTGGGTTTCCCCTTCATTTGGCCACTGTAGGCCACCAGAATGTCCTATTCTTTGGCCTGTCTCACTTCACTATAGTGCATGAAAAATCCTTGAATTTGAATGTCATTTTCAATGTTTTCAACTTTCCATCATTGATACAGATTTTCTTTGGTCATCTGGTGCTAATTTTGAGAAGAAATTAAATTCAGTGCTTGAGTCATATTTGGAATTGTAGAAGATATGGGTATTTCTGGATCTGTTGGTGGAATAAATGGGGCAGGAAAGAAGTTGAATATAGCAAATTTTGCCAAGTAAGGAAAAATTTGGGGGAAAGCAAGTCAATAGAGTTTTAAATATTATGGATTTGGAGTTGTCCAGTAAGTCACTGCCAAGGTCAATTGGATTGCTTGACCTCTATTCCACTCAGAACATGGGTTTCTGCTCATTCTCTGATTCCCAGAAGTCAGGTTTTCACCATCTTCTTCATAAAAATTACAGCAAATATGAGAATAACTACCAGTTTTAGGAATTTATACAGCAGACAAACTTAGCACTTGATGTATTTTTTGCTTAATTTTCATTCCTTCAAGGTAGGTCTTTTCTGTCCTTGTTTTACAAGATGAGGAAACTGAAGCTTTGAGAAATTACCTCTGCTCAGTTTGATGTGGAGTTTTCCATCATCCTCCACGCTGCCTGGTGGTAGCTGACTGGAGAGGTAGGTGGTCAAGGGGCTAAGAGGAGTCTGCCTGCCAGATTTGAATCTTGGCTCCATCATTTACTGGCTGTGTTACCTAGCGAGTCCCTTAACCACTCTCAGCCTCAGTTTCCCCATCTGTAAAATGAGGGTAATCAGAACTTACCTAGACTGCAGCTTCAACCTGAGTCTTGGCTTCTTGCCTTTCTCCCCGAGCAACATGAGCTTCAGCACACGCTCCAGCTTCTCCACAAACTACCGGAGCCTGGGCTCTGTGCAGTCTCCCAGCCACCGGGTCCGGCGGGCCAGCAGTGCAGCCAGCGTCTATGCAGGCGCTGGGGGCTCGGGCTCCCGGATCTCGGTGTCCCACTCCACCAGCGTGCAGGGCAACTGGGGATCTGGGGGCCTGGCTGCAGGGATGGCTGGGGGTCTGGCAGGCATAGGGGGCATCCAGAGCGAGGAGGAGACTATGTAATGCCTGAATGACTGCCTGGCCTCCTACCTGGAGAGGGTGAGAAGCCTGGAGGCTGAGAATCGGAGACTGGAGAGCAAAATCCGGGAACACCTAGAGAGGAAGGGACCCCAGGTCAGAGACTGGGCACATTATTTCAAGATCATCGAGGACCTGAGGGCTCAGATCTTTGCAAATTCTGTGGACAATGCCCACATCGTTCTGCAGATTGACAATGCCCATCTTGCTGCTGATGACTTCAGAGTCAAGTATGAGATGGAGCTGGCCATGCGCCAGTCTGTGGAGAATGACATCAATGGGCTCCGAAAGGTCATTGATGACACCAACATCACTTGGATGCAGCTGCGGACGGAGATAGAGACTCTCAAAGAGGAGCTGCTCTTCATGAAGAAGAACCATGAGGAGGAAGTAAATGGTCTACAAAACCAGACTGCCAACTCCGGGCTGACTGTGGAGTTGGATGCCCCCAAATCTCAGGATCTCAGCAAAATCATGGTGGACAGCTGGGCCCAGTATGACGATCTGGCTCGGAAGAACCGAGAGGAGCTAGACAAGTACTGGTCCCATCAGATTGAGGAGAGCACCACAGTGGTCACCTTGCAGACCGCTGAGATGACACTCACAGAGCTGAGACATACAGTCCAGTCCTTGGAGACTGACCTGGACTCAATGAGAAATCTGAAGGCCAGTTTGGAGCACAGCCTGAGAGAGGAGGAGACGCGCTATGCCATGCAGATGGAGCAGCTCATGGGATCCTGCTGCACCTGGAGTCAGAGCTGGCCCAGACCCGGGCAGAGGGGCAGCGCCAGGCCCAGGAGTATGAGGCACTGCTGAACATCAAGGTCAAGCTGGAGGCTGAGATTGCCACCTACTGCCGACTACTGGAAGAAGGGGAGGACTTCGATCTTGTTGATGCCCTGGACAACAGCCACTCCTTACAAACCATCCAAAAGTCCACCACTCGCAGGATTGTGGCAAAGTGGTGTCTGAGGTCAACGACACCAAAGTTTTGAAGTGTTAAAGGCAGCAGAAGTGGGGGATCTTTTTGCAGGGCAGGAGGCCAATAAAAAGTTCAGAGTTCATTAAAAAAAATAAATTAAAAAGAACTTACCTAATATAGGGTCTTTGTAATAATTAACATATGGAAATCACTTAAGACAGTGCCTGGTTTTTCTGTAACAAGCATCTTATAAATGTTAGTTGTTATTTGTTTGCGTGTGGTATACTAAAGAGAATCATGGACTGTTTCTTCAAATAACATTTTTTTAGTCTTAAAAAGTTTTAAAATCTTTATTGTATTTTTCCATTACCATTTAGTCCCCTTATACCCCTTCCCCTCAGCAGTCGCCACACTGATGTCCATGCCTTTTTCCTTTTGCTTACTGCATAAAACAAAATACATAGGATTATAAATAAAAACAATTTTGTTAAAATGCAATTACCATATATATGTATTAAATTGGTGATTTCGTGATATATAGGCTTTTTTATTACCATATTAAAAGAAAGCTCAAGCTCTCATGGCAGGTGTAACAGCTACCTGAATTTTGAAATAGTGGTGAGAGTAAATATTTTGAGATATCTGCACAGACTGTAATGTGATATGAAAATATCTGTGATTTCTCTTGGCCACAGAGTCTCTGAGACTGCTGTGGTTTGTTGCCTGCACTCACATTTGAAGGAAATGCTAAATTTCTATTAGAGGTTAGTGAAAATAAAGATGTAATTTTTTCTCCCACCTAAGTTTGTGAATCCCCTGAATTCATGGCACCCAAATAATGTCTAAGATTCTGTTATGTGAAGGTACATGCATAGTAGATTCCTATGAGGCAGGTCAGAGGCTGGGAAAGATGACTTTCTAAATAAGAGCTTCCAATATTCCTTTTCTGGGAAGGTCTCCCAGAGACTGTGGACATTAGAAAATTCCTCTCAAGCCCTGGCTGGTGTGGCTCAGTGGATTGAGTGCTGATCTGCAAACCAAAAGGTCACTGGTTCGATTCTGTCAGGGCACATGGCTAGGTTGCAGGCCAGGGTTGAGGACCAGGTCCCCGGTTGAGGGAGTACAAGAGGCAATCACACATTGATGTTTCTCTCCTTCTCTTTCTCCCTCCCTTCCTCTCTCTCTAAAAAGTACATAAATAAAATCTTTTTTTTTTTTTTTTAAAGAAAATTCTTCTCAAAAGGGCAAACATTCACCGTAGAGGCAACTTCTGTGATATAGGGAAGCAGCATGACGTTGTGTTCTTATGCCCACGAGCAAGGTGAGGGTTGGTATAGTTCATTTTGGGCCTGGATTTCTTTCAGAGATTCTTGCAGGCAGACGGGGTGTGAATTTCCTGTGAAAATGCAGCGGATTAAATATGTCACGTCCTGGCTTATCACCTACAATGAAATGGACTGGAGGAAGGGGGGATGATTTAACACCACTCTCAATGGCACATTTAAGATTTATGTGGATAATCATTTGATGATGAGAGTGATAAATTATCACATTTATTATTGCACATAGAAAGTTCCTTCATGAATTCTCTGGGTTCTCACAATTCCACTCTATGCTTGAGACAAGGTGAACAGTTTTTAGATTTAATTAGAGAGTACTAGAAAGATAAATTTAGGAGGTGTAAAACATCAATAGTACTACATATAAAAATTAAAAGAAAAAATGGAGAACATTTGTTTTCTCTAAAGACAAATCTATTGTAGACACAACACAGTGATCTGTGCAGTGTTAATGTGGGCAGTGAGCATGTCTAGGATGTTTGCATGGGGCAGTCATTTCTGGATTATTTTGTGGCTTCACAACACAGCCTTAGTGGAAGCCAGCTGGTGGGACCGACTCCTGAGGGACTGTGGAATTAATGTAAGGACCTGTGAGTCTCTCTCTGCATATATTCTGCATTTTTCCAATTATGTAGTTCTCACTAAATTTCTTGGTATTCAAAAGGGATCTTTGAAAAGGCTAGGAACCATTGCTCTAGAGGATAGGCAATTATTTCCATGGAAATGCGATTTCAAATTTATTCTCAGCAAATTCCAAGAGACACCAGCATGCTCAGCTACTTCCATAACCCATTTCAGAGGTATGGTTTATATGAAACAGCATACTCAGTTTTACATTCAAAACTTTGTTTTCTTATCTTTGTTATTTCTTTACTGAAAAGTGCTTATAAAACACTAGGATTTTAGTTTCTAAGTTCTATTTCAATATTATTTTAAAGCTACATCCATAGATAAGCTTAAGTTTGTAGATTGAAACTGGCCGTAAAAGTTTCAGGCTGCACTGGTTTCTAAGGAAACCATGGCATTTAAATTTGAGGTCAAATTAAATAAAACAAGGGAAGAAATTTAATGAAGGCTTTTTGCTCACCTTTGAAAAAATAAGATAATGTGGAAATTTATCAGAGAAATATAGTCAACCTGTATTATGTTTTTATGAGGTAATTCATTTATGTGGTGATATAAATATAAATATATATATATGTATATATAAATTTGGGGTATTATGGATTTTTGGAACTTTCTTAAGGGGCAAATAAAAGATATCCTTTAACTTAGTTGTTTTGTCGACTGTGGGAGTGTCCCATTTGTAACTGTGGTAGAGAAAAGCATCAAGTGGCCAGTAGGTGGATAGCAGGACTTTGAAGACATGGAAACAGTTCCAAGTCCCCAAGTCCTTGTGAAATGTAGCATCTGACCTGAGAAGCTCAAGGTAAGAATCCAGAGTGTTGGAAAGGAATTTTCTGTCCATGCTTGGAAATCAATGTCATCTCGTGTTAGAGGCCAGCCGGGTAAAGTGTTAGATCAACTAAGGATAAGGAAGAGTTATGGTTTATCTTTAAGGTAAATTTCCGCAGCTAGTTGCCTACGCTGTGGAGGCACAGGGATCTCAAATGTAAGAACCATACTACTGAAACAAGCCTGCAGCCCAAAGTCTCCCTGCTCTACTCTCTTCTGTTATTCTACTGATAAGGGCTTTTGTAAGAATTCCACATGAGAGGACTGTGACTTGGCAATGGCCATGGAGAGGAGTCTATAAAGCATGAGCATTAGGACAACCTGTTAGAGCTCAGGCCTTCTGCTGGAGGGAGGGGTTGACTGAGAGGAGTGCTCCACAGGTAACCTCATGAAGGATATGAAATGGACTTTCAGAATTGGGTTTCTTGAGGAGTCATTCAGCAGGCCAGTTGCTGTATTGGCTCTGCAACTTCTACACAGAATGAGAAGATTTAGCAGGCTCCTGCATGGTGGCTGGGTGGCTGAGGTTGACTGTGAGAACTGGCTGGTGCTCAGGGATATCTATTGACCCAGGTTGGATCTAATGATGTGAAAAAACCAACAGAGCAAGAGATTATCATTACAACAGCTTATGAAGGTGATATAATACCTTTACTCACTCACCAGGAAAGAAGTCTTGTTCCTTCTCATAGAGCCTCTTCCATCTTTTGGGGCCGGCCACCTCTTTCTTTTTCTCTGGACAGCCCCATGTCCTAAAAGCTGTCTGGAGCAAGCCTTAATTCCCAGGATCCCATGTACAGACTTGATTTTCTTGTTACTTAAGTTGTTGAGAATGAAGGAACTATGGGGCTGTTAGGCCATTCACTTGTTGTCTCTCTTTTCTTCAGGTACCAGAGCAGAAGGGCTCATTAAGGGTGCACTTAGTAGAGACATTATCAAGAAGAGCAAACGTAAGTTAATTAAAAGCAGATCTTGCTAAGCAAAGGTAATTGTTTCTTTGATTGTAATTACTGATTTTGTGGGGCAAGTGAAATGAGACAAGAGGTCTTAATTCAAGTATCAGCTTTACATTATGCCACTCAATTATGCTCCTTAAAAACAATGAATTTGGAAGTACGAAGGAGATTAAGTTCCCCCAAAGGTGAGTTCATCCTTGAAAAACAACAGTGAGTGTATCTCAGTGAACTACAATATGGAGGGCTGGAGCAAATACTCTGGGGAACCTTATACACATGCTACTCAACCAATTCTCCTCATCTGATCAGCTATGTATTTTCCCAGTTGGCTGGAGGCTCTCGGGGGAACAAAATAAATCTGTCTTGACCTTTGTATTTTCATATATTCACAAATACTTGACCCTCAAATATTTTTTGAAAGAATGAGTGAAGGAAGGAAGGAGACTGGCCAGTTTGGTTCAGTTAAGGTCAAGGTTGTAAGCACTTGCTGCAATAGTGCTAAGCAAAATTGAGATGTAGGCAACTTGATTTTCATCTCTTCTATGAAGCTACCCTTACATCTTCTCTAAAAGGTTCAATGGTCCTCACTGATCCCATTGAATGAGCCATTGAATGCCCAACTCTCCTGGCTTACTTCCTCACATGTCTTTCCTACTCTTGCTGATTCACAAATTCATAGAGATAGCAAAGATATGTAAGTACAGAGTAACGTGAAATAATAAGCTAGCTCACCAACCATGGTTTCTCATTTCTAGGTCATGTCTACTCCAAGAAATGTGGCCTTTGCAATGCCCACATTCTCCCTTGATTCAGGGGCCACCTCTCACCCTACTAAGATGTCTGGACTCCTTGAAGTCTAGCATCGGAGAACAAAACCACTGGGGAGATGATACGTGTCCTCTTCTGCCAATTTCTAGCTCATTTTTTGAAGGGGTTCAGATTCTTTTTTCTCTGAGAGAATTCTAACATTCTTTTAAGCATTCCACACTGGAAAAGATGTTTCTTAAGGGAAAATTAGTCTAATAACAGTAGAATAAGATCTCAGAAGAACATCATTTTTATACAAGAGAAACACACATGACATACATTCCACACAGTGGTATTCCCCCAAGGAGGCAAACATTGGTTTGGGGTGGGGAGTGAAAATAGATATGACAATGGTTTGTGGACCTGTAAAGGGCACATCTGTTCCATGAAAAGGGGGTGATTAGGAAAAGTCTAAAAAGATTTTTTTGGGGGAGGGGTGATGGTAAAAAAAGGTTGAGAAACACTGATATCCTTAAAGAGAAGTCATTTTATTCACCAAGCTTTGAGGCTCAGCTCACATTCACACTTCTCTGTAAAGCTTTCCTTTTTTCTGCAGTCTGTCATGATACCCTCTGAATATCTCTGAAGACCCCTGAGGGGGATTAGAGAAGGCAGTTGGAGTGTGGGGTTGTGGGGTGAGCTGTGGGTTCCAGAGTGGCTTGCCGGCTACAGGACACGTCATGGTCATCTCATGGGAGTGCCCGCCAGGTGCTCTAGAATAAGTAGAAAGGCAATAGTCTGTGGGGCTTCATGACCATACCAACCGGGCGGAACAGAATCATAAATGAGAGATGGAGCCTGTGATCAGGGAACTGACAGGAACTTGTGAGAAGGCAAGGGGGGGTCTTCACTACAAATACCTTTGGGGAGTTTTATTTCTTACATGTTGTTGTGTTGGTTGACTTCAACATAGAGGGTTGGAACATCTATTCATATCTTTGGTTACTCATTCAGTCGGCATTTATTAAGTACTTACTCGTGTGCCAGGCATTATTCTGAATACTAGAAACACTGTAACAAACAAGGATGACCCAGTCTCCACTCTCTGCAGCTTAATCCTTGAGGGGAACAAATAAACAAATAAACAATAACAGAGCAAGTTGTAATTAAGTTTTGTGATAAAATAGGGTATAAGGACAAAGGAAAATCAAGTGCTTCTTCAAATCAGGAGGTCAGGATGGACTGCTGTAAGTAGAGGTCATAGAAAAGACAAGAATTGCTCCAGCAGGGGCAGGTCTGGGAGAAGTGCATTTCTGGCCAGGAAATATTCCCACAAATGCTCTTGGGGAGAAGGAAAATGACCTCTGGCTACATGATGAACAGACCACAGAGGGATGGGAGTGAGCAGAGGCCATTGCAGTAGTGAATGCCACAGATAGTGGTGGTGTGGCCATGGCAAGAGGTGGATGGATTCAGGTTAAGTTTTGGAGGTAGAGCCTTGATGTGGGTGTGAGGGAAATGAGGACATCAAAGTGATTCCCAGGCTTTTTATTTGAGATACTAAGTAAGGGGAAGAATCATCGCTTAGATGGGGAGGACTGGAAGATGAGCAGGTCTAGGGGAAATGTTTTATATCCCTATTCATATGCTAGTGGAGATGTCAAATAGTCAAACACACAAATCAAGAGTTCAATGGAGGGATCGAATGTGAGGATAACATTTAGGAAGCCTAACTTATAGCCAAGGACATGAAGGAGACAATCATCCTATGCTGCTTGCTTTAAGAACAACTCATGGCAAGTTTCGCACATTCACCTTTGTTCACTGCCTAGCCTTCCTGTGAGGAATAACATGTATGTACCAGAGTAGATGATAAACTCCTGCACTTCAGGGCCAGATCTCTTACATCCTTGTGTCTTCACAGTAGGAGCTCAGTGACGTGTGAAAACTCTTTCATTGTGTATTATTGTTCAGAGAGAAACCTGATTTTCTTCTTATTATAAAACCCGAGAATGTTCTTTACTCTGGCTTTGGGTGAGGGTCAGGCCATCATAGCTTCCTCCCCAATTTGAGAAGCTCTACTGCCTCCTGGACAATTATTAAAAGAAGGTGCAGACTTGGTGTGTTCCTTGCCTCTCTTGTTAACCAGGCCTCCAGTGTTTTCACCCAAGGCAAAACCAAACCAAACCAAATCAAAAACAGCAAATGAGATTCAAACCCTATTTAGAAAATGAGCATGGAGAGGATAACTCTCCTCTTTCTATAGTTCTCATATCCAAGGAGCTAACTTTTTGTTTTCCTTTGTTGAAAGTGAAATAAATGTCTTCCCCTTTCTGTTTGTAATATTTGCTCAGCAACTCCTTAGCAATGGTATGAAATTACAACTTGTCTCAGTCAACTTGCAGAACTGTTTTTTGTCAAGGATGTAGAAGTATTCTTCTTCCCCTCCTAAATCTCTGACAGGGCTGAGGAGAGAAAGAGCTGGGGCACTGGCAGCCACTTAAGAATGAGAAAATTTTTCCTGGAAAAGACTCCTAAAGACACACACAGACCTTCATAATAAAGGATGAAGATTCTATCCAGAATATCTTGGAAATTTCTAATACACAACAGACATCAGTGCTCTTTCATGACAGTGTATATGATTCTTAATAATCTTAAGTCAGGCTTCTGGAGAAGGTATAACTCTCAACAGATAATGAATTAAAATGTATAGCTTGAAAACTGTGTCCAATGGGCAAAGTTTTTAGCCTTTACTGATTAGGAGTAAAAAAATTTGATGCCTAATATTATCTCTGTCAAATTCTATCCTTCTGGGATGACTAACTTGATGGATTAGTTTTTGGGTTCCCACTATTTCCATATTCCCATACATTTTGTAGCACCAGCAAATTGATAAAGTCAGTTCTTCAGTTCCCTGATCTCAGCATCTAGGAATCAATGCTAATCTAAGGTATAAGGAGGGGAGGGTGTCACAGGCAGAACCAAAGAACCAAGGAACTCAAAAGCTTATTTATCCCTTTTTAGATCCATGCATTTGAGACTCTGACCCTTCAGAGACAAAATTTTCTGACTAAGGAGAAAGAACGCTGTCTGAAGTAGAGAAGTGAGGCCCCTGTTCTGTAGCTGTGAGTGAGAGCAACTAGAAGAGCAACTGCATCTGCTTCTTGAGGTCACCATAACCATGGGGGAGCTCTTAAATTTTGAAAGGAAACTAGCGATATGTGGGAATGATGAGAAAGCCACAGGTATCTCTATCCTACTGCTCCACGCCATAGTATCCTGCTAGATATAGTTGGTGGGACAGCGTTCATTTCACATAATGATTTTAATGGAATGCAAACAAATTTCTGTTATAATTACTCTCCCCTTTATACTGTTAATACAATTTCCAGTGTAAATTTAAGTAATTTGTTTAAAAATACATTATTTAATTCTGACAAAAACCAAAGCATCCTTAAACATAAAAAATGGATTTGGCTTACTTTACAAATCTCTCTAAATACATATGAAACTAAACTAATAAAAATAATTAGTGGATTTGAGAAGCTATAAGGCTAAATTAAAACACATACACAGACACATGACATACACACACACACAAAAGATATAAAGCATCATTTGGTAGTATAGCAAATAAGTGATTGCCTCAAAAAAAAAAATTCTAAGATTTGCCAAGAGTAATGGAATCTTCATGGCTTTGAAATAAATCAAGGCTCTTGGTGCAATGCTGATATGCAAAAATGAACATCTCCCCACCTAAATCCTAACTCAAAGAAGGAAAGTTGACTTTGTTAATAGGTTAAACAAATCTGTTGTATATTTTATATTTTCTATATCCTTTCTTAAATATTTGGTTTTCAAACAATCCATTCAGTACTGTCTCACTGTAGGAACCATAAGACTGTAGTTGAAGGCTTCAGGTCATTGCCTGGGGCACACAGTAACTGAAACTACCTGCTGCGCTTCTGCAGCTCTTGGTTCTTCTCAGCACACTGGGTCACAGTGTGCTGGTGTGAAGCACAATGTATGCATACATTGTGTGAAGCACAATGTATGCATATTGCTAACGCATTGTGTGCAGAGGCCCCAAGACAAACATTAAGAAATGTGACACACTTGAACTCACTTCTCAGTGGAATCCTGCAGATAAAGATCTGAGTTTGCACAACTGAGTGCAAATCCAGTTCAGGAGCCCATGGCCCCCCATCAGGTATGATGGCCAGGTCCTCTTGTGACTCCTGCCAGTTTGGCCAGTTGAAGGCATCTACAACCTGGAGGAGAGGTCATGAGAAGGGGACATCCATCTTAGGAGAGAAAGTCCCTGGTGTAGGAGAAGCTGCCACAGACCAGGAAACAGGAGGCTGGGTTTTAGACAGGTCACCAAGAATTAGCTCTCTGATCTTGGGCAAGCCACTTAACTGGACCTCATTTTCTTGCACCAAACTGAGAGATTTGGATTAAATATTCTCTAAATTTGAAGTCTAAGTAATGTTCTAATTCCTTCCTCAGAACTTGACCCTTTACCCTAGCACCCACTGCACTTCCTACCCTGCCCCTTTTCAACAGAAAGTTATAGCTTGGAGGAAAGGCTAGATTAAGTCAGTGGGTGTAGAGAAGAAGATGAATGGGCGCCAAACCGTCTCTGCAGCCAGTTGCCCAACTATAGGGCAGCAAGTGCCCCTTGTAGCAGCTGCCAGATGTGGAGTTGTCCTTGGAAAGCCGACATGCCAGCATCCTGGAGACCTGGTGCATCTTCCCTTTTCTAGTTTCTATAAGATCAAATGTGAGACCTCTTGCCCTCAGCATTATGGGGGCCTTTCTGAATTCTTTCTGATGCCATGTGTATTTATAGAAATCTGTGCAATTGCTTTGTCATGTGATATACTTAAAGTTATGCTAGCATCAGGATATATTTCACCTGAGCAAAAATTGCTCTCTTGGAGAATTAAATTCTTTTTTATATTCCTATGCCATATTTAATAACCTGTATGTCTCTCTCTAGCACTTCTGGATTTGAATCCACTCCATTTTTATAGACACTGGATTAGAAATTTGGAAACTGCTGTTTATTTAGCAGGTCTCCATATGAAGTCCGTCTTAAGAAAAAAAAAGTAACAAAACTCTTCTCTACAATAATTGAATTTTCTCTAAGGTTTTTAACCACCATTATGTGGGATTGAGGGCTATAAAAACTGCTAAATTTTAGATATGCTGCAGTTTAACCAATAGACTAAAACCTAGTTTGAATTATAGCTGTGAAACTGCATTATTCTAGAAATAATTCCAGTGCAAATGCCATAAAAATGATTTTTTTTGATTTAGGCTTTTCCCTCCAATTTCCTCTCAGTGGTCTTATGACATCTTATGGCAGTTCAGAATGAAATTACAACTGGTAAAATGCATTAGCTAAACATTTATTCATGTGCTCAAATCAGTATTGATTAAAAATGTTTTAAATTTCCTATCTGTTTGGTCAATACTATTAGGTTTTTCCTTGGCATGGACTTTTGTACTATACTCTTGGCTTTATTCGTGTTTATCACTGTAATTGATCAATCAAGTATTAGTTTCAGTTGATAGCCATTCATTAAGACTTCTTTAACATTTCCCAGAGAAAGTGAACTCCTATCTGCCATGTATTTCAGATACTCTGTATGAATTCCATGAGACCGAGAAATGAAAATTATTCAAAGGAAGAAGATTGGGAATTAAACATGTGATCTGAAGCCACTCGGATAGAAAAGCAAACCTGCTAACTTGAAAAACAATAAAATGTATCAGGTAAATCACATATCAGATTGTTTAATTATAGACACTCTATCAGAACTTCTTGACCTCACAATAATATTTTATTAAATGTAATATGCAAATACTATTGTGTGCTCTGCAAAGCTGAGCAGAGAGCTTGCTTTATGGGTGCTTACAGTAAAAATCTATCTTCTTTTTACTTATCTTAGCTGAAATTAAGTGCATGGCCTAGAGAAACATAATTCTTGGGAAGAAACCTCCATCCATCCATCTGGAGATGATATTTTTCATCTCCAAATGAAGGATATAAGAATAATATTTCTTGACAGTTAGGTAGAACTGCATCAAATGATACCTCCTTGTGGCCCCCTCTCAGATTGGGGTTGGCTCAAGGATGCAGATTGGAAGTCTTTGGGGAATATTTACACCCATCAGAGGTACCACCTGTCATATCATTGCAAACCTCACAAGAGCAGAGCCTGTAGCTTCTGAAAATCAAGATTAAGATCAACCTTCAATAGCAGAGCCTGCATGTAGCCCTTATTAATGGTCCTTTTTAATATAAATTCGGCAGGGTACAGGTTATATGTGTTTGTGCTGATGATGTATGTAAGAGGGACTTTTTCCCCTTGTTTGGTCTTCTAGAGAGAAACCCAGTGTTTGAGAGAGTAATCTGGATTCTTTCTCACTGCTGATAGGCTCTGAGCCAAGGAAGAGCTGGATAGCCACTGTCCATGCCTGTGCCATTGGGCAGGGCCAGGTTTCCAGGGCTCTCCTTGTATTTGGAAAGTTCCCTGGTTCTTGTGCATAAGCTGCTATCTCTTCTGCTTCTTGTTTCCAATCAGTAAATCTACTGCTCAGGGTCCTAGGAGGAGGCGTTTTCTCTTGTTCTTGTACTGCCCAAGCACAGTGATGGGAATTGGGGAGCGGGGGGCATGGTCCAGCAGCCCTCTGGGTGAGTGACTCTCAGCATCCAGAATGGAGAGGCAAGAGCTCCACTGCACCTTCAGCCCACCCTGTGTCCCCTCATCCTGTTTTCTGGAGTAGCCCTGGCACAAATGAGGAGCTGAGGCCTTGATTCTCATTCTGGCCATCAGCCCCTTGTGTCAATTTCCCCCTCTGCTTATAATCTACGGGTCAGAAGGGATGAGTCTTAGAACTCCCACCCCATCCCAGTATTTAAAATATCAGTTTGTTGGCTGGTGATCCCAAGAGGACCAGCATCTGCACTTGATTATTCTGAGTGAGCCCATCTCCAGGTAAGAAGCTGGGTAAAAATCTTGATTGCACACAGGGCTGCAAGGGGAGCTAAATGAGTGCTGACCCCAGGCAGATCTCTGAGCAGGGTCATATGATAGAGACACTGAATCCACATTTGTTGAATTAACATGTCCTGCTATACTGGATTCCTCTGTATTTTTTGCTGTTCAAAAAACAAACAAGAACAACCCAACAAAAACCTTAAAACTTTCTTAAAACAAAAGGAAAGAGTTGTTGCATTTTCTTATGAGATTTCAGGGAGAGTTGCCACACATAAATTATCCATGTCAGAGAGGAATATGTAGTAACTATCTTATTAATAGCAGTGGTGTGAGAAACCAGCCTCCAGATAACCCACAAGCCACAGTTCATGTGTTGGGAACAGCTATTCTGGCAGGGGACCATGTTCCTACTCTGGGCAGGACAGATTCTGGTGAGGACCCAACACTTTGTTGATTTTCCATGGATTTCAGGCCCTTGGGCATAACAGCAGAGAAGGCCATTGTGTGACCAAAGGCAGAATTGTCCAGACATGGGGCACACAGTATTATCACCAACATCATTGCTGGAAACTATTGCCTCCTTTAACACTTGGTCAAAAAATGCCTTTTAAGACAGTTTATGTTCAATTGTTCTTTGTCTTAGTGTATATTAACATTCTTAGGCCATTAATAAAACAAGACAAAAACGAAAATAAACAAAAAATGAAAAAAAATATTTGTCTTATTTACCACATGCATTAGAGTTTAGCTGACAACCCAAGCTCTAAAGGACAACATCTTTAAAAAATAAAACAAGATTTGCCTATGTGATATTGTGACATAGTGAAAACTATATTTGGTCTTTGTCCTCGGCTCCTGGCACAGATCTCCTAAAACCCTTGGGATTTCCCAACAGGGGTGAGAGGAGTGAGTATCTTCTGTTATTTATAATAAAGCCCTTCATCCACTCTTGAGTGTGTGCTAATCAGGTGGCCCAGGAGGATGGAACCAACCATGTGATTTAGCCCTACCTCCTATGGAATGGTTTCATCAATCATGCCTATGTGATTGAAACTTCACCAAAACCCTATACAACAGGGACTGAAAGCTTCTGGCTTGGTGAACACTTGGAGATACTGGGAAGGTGGGATGCCTCGGAAGTCTCCCCCACGACCAAAATCTTCCCTGTACATCTCTTCCATTTGGCTGTTTCTGAGCTGTGTCCTTTATAACTAAAGTGATCTACTGAGTTAATGATCTATTCTAGCAAACTATTGAATCCAAGAAAGGGGTTATGAGACCCTATTATTTATAGCCAGTGACTCAGTCAGAGGTACCAGAAGACCAGATTGCTGTCTGAAGGGGGGCCAGTCATATGGGACTGAGCCCTCAACCTGTGGGGTCTGTGTTAACTCCCGGTAATCAGTATCAGAATTGCTTGGTGTGCAAAATCCACATATTTGGTGTCAGAAGTTTTGTGAGTAGATGAAACAAGAGTTTTCTTTTAGCCTAGATACAGGTTATGCTTTTTTCCTCAGTGTCTGTATTAGGATATTTTTTTTGGCTATCAGTGACAGAAATGCAACCCAAATGAATTTAATATATATTTTCTGTATCAGGGAAGTCCAGAGGTGTATAAGTTTGAGGGGCAAAGGCAGCGACATCAAGATCTTGCCTCTCCATTTTCTGAGTCTGCTTCCCCTTGAGCTGCCTCTTTCTCAGGTAGGTTCTCCAGGTGGTGGCAAGAATGGCCGCTGGCATACCTGCGATGCCAGTGTACCTGGGCTGCCATATTCCTGGTGATGAACCGAGCAATCCATGGACAGTGTGTCCTTTCAGATGATTCCAGCTAAGTCTCTGTGGGGGTAGGGGACTGCCTTTTCTGGTTCAGATGGGTGTCTGTCCCTGAAGTAATCACTATGGCCAGGGTCTTGTGTTTCTCAGATGGACCAAGCTTAAGTTATGTCCCCTCCCCTACCACAGGGGAAGAGGTCAGCCTCAAATACATCTGTTGGAAAGAGTTCCCCATGAGAGCTTATGTTACTAGAAGAAATTGGAAGGAAGGGAAAGTGGGAGGATAAAAACTTTAACTACAACAGCCCCCTCCTGCCCCAGCCTTTTGGAATGAAGCAGGAGACCTCAGGTGTCCAAATCGTTGACTTTCTTGACTTTAAGCCACCAGACTCACTGGTCTCATTTTCAGCATTTTCGCTTGTGAAAAACATGGTCACGAGGGTGCCCTTGTCAGCATCTAAGTGACTCTTCATGTGGTTGAGGTTCAATATTTATATTACTCATGTTTGAAGTCAATTAAACCCATGAGGGAATTGTAATGCAACTAGGATAGGAGCCCTGGCGTGGCTCTGGTTAGGTCTAATGGCTGATATGGAGCTGTATGTCACTATGAGAGGAAGCGTTGAAGGGTTTGCAGTGTCGTCCCACCTGGTAATGGAATGTTATTCTGTGTTTGAGCCCTTCTGTTGTTAAGAAATGGATACTCTTTAACTGAATTGCAAGGAGAAGCAAAAATTGATTGTCAACAAATTTGAGGCTTAGATGTTATTACTCAGAATAAATTGCAAGGGGAAAATGGCCTTTATGAGGGTGTTGATATATTTTTAATAGAAATTCTCCATCCATGATAGAGTAGATTACAAATGTTTCCAAGGGAAAATGGTACAGGAGGTTTATCATGTAAGTGCTTTCTGCTGGTTTTAGTAAATTGAGTTTCTTCAGTGCCAGGAAACTCTGATAGCATTTACTAAGCAAGAGACACAAACAACCTTCTCAGTCATTGAGATTTTAGGCCATTTACATACTGTGCCATCATTTTTAATTACTTGGAAAAATTATGTGCAAGCAAAACAACTATTAGAACTCAGTTGTAGAAGATAGGAAAAAACCATTCTCTTGAAACTTCTATATTGTTAATTCTTCACTTAGAACATTGACTTACACAGGAGGTAGTTTGTATCTGACAGTGGTCTTGGAACTTGTTTCCTTTCCCCTTTCACTGGAGATTGGTTTAGACCCAACAGCTGCATTTAGGGCTTACCAGGTCTGTTTATTGGACTGGAGGACCGGCAGAAGGCAGTCAATGTCCCCAGGGTGAAGGTTGGCAGCAGTCTATTTGCTCTGACTAGCTCCACTGTGGCATCTCTTTATCCTCTGTGGACCACGCTGCCTGGAAGAAATGGGTTAGGAAGACCAAGTCCTTCCAGGGCAGTGAGGGGGCATCACCATCTCACCTTACTCCCCAGGGGCTTGTCTGAACTGGAGCAAGAGAGAAAGGTCAGGTGCAATAAAGTGTTGGAGAAACCCAGTGGGCAAGACAGTCTGGATCACCAACTGACTTCTGTGGACCCTCACTGAAGGGGACGTGGGTGCTTTGAGCTCAGGGAGAAGCAGTGCTATTGGCAATGCTAC
This sequence comes from Furipterus horrens, assembly GCF_987537825.1. Lineage (NCBI taxonomy): Eukaryota > Metazoa > Chordata > Mammalia > Chiroptera > Furipteridae > Furipterus > Furipterus horrens. Next base: position 28,238,164 of record NW_028327175.1, read on the forward strand.
TCAATGGGCACTTTTGGAGTGTTGTGGTCTGAATTGTGCTCCTTCCAAACTCATATGTAGAACCAGTACCTCAGATTGTGACCTTGTCTGGAGATAAGGTTGGAAATGTAATTAGTTAAGAGAAGGTCACCCTGCAGCAGGGTGAGTCCCTCATCCAGTATGACTGTTGTCTTATGAAAAGGGAAATTTGGACACTCAGGGAGAACCTCATGTGAAGATGAAGGCAGAGATCGAACGCCAAGGATTGCCAGCAAACTGCCAGAAACTAGGAGAAAGGTCTGGAACAAATGCTCTCTCCTAGCCCTCAATAGAACTAACCCTGCCAACACCTTGATCTTGGGCTCCCAGCCTCCTGAACTAGGAGATGATAAATTTTTGTGTTTATTGTCTCCCAGTATGGTAGTCTAAAGGAATGAAAATAGGAAGTGTTTAGAGTTAACTTTCTTTTGTGAGCTGGCCTGAGTTCTGAACAATTAACTTCAAAAGAACTTTCTGAGCACAACCCATTTGTCAGTTGGGAAGTGTCTTACAGCAAAGCAAAAGCTCTATGTCATGTTGACAATTTCTTGGGACACACAGTTCTCAGTTCCTAAGAGTGTTCAATATATTTGTAGCGAGTTTTAAGTGTTTGTAGTATCTTAAAACAGGTTGTCAGAAGAATAATGTTTTAGATTTTATAGCACTTTTGACCTTCTCCTTCTTCATTATCTTTATTTTCTTTTAGAATTTCCCCTTACAAATGTTTTTTCCCTTGTGGTTTTTCATTTGTTTAGAACAACAAATCAATACAATTAGGTAAAAAAGCCTGAGCTGAAAATAAAAGCAAATTAATGTATATGTTGAAAGAACACTTGGTGCAATTTTTCTCTCCCAATTAGCCCAATTAGTCAGTGACATTTAGGATTGGCCTTCCAGAAATAATTATGGCTAAAGGTCCAGTTCTCAACTTTAATGAGTGGTTCTGAGAGAGCTGGTCTTTCTGTACAAATTGGTAAGTACAAGTTGTTCTGGGTAATAATTCTAAGTGTTTGTGCTGCTCTTACACATGTTTGTTAAGTTTTGTCAATTAAATTAAGACTTTAAAAATTTTAAAGAAGTAACTTTTCATTGGTTGTATGAGACTGCCAACCAAAGGTTATGGTTCTCTACTGTAGTACATTTTTATCCTAGCACACGTTTCAGTATAAACTGAATACACACAGTTCTCACGTTAAGTTCCTAAATGGGAAGATGAGGGAAAGTCAAGAGAAAAGTTATAGTCTGCCCAACTGGCGCAAGTTCATTGTGCACCACACTCCCCAGATCCCCCTTCTGAGAATAAGAATGTGTTTCACAACCAGGAGAACTCGGAACTAAGAAATGATGACTGTGCTTTTCAGCAACCTGGTATTTGGAGCTTGTCCTCATGAGTGCAAAAGTATAATAAAGCATTTTCACAAAAAAGAACTGGTTTGAAATGGTGGCTGATGGTCTAGCTCTTATCAGCTTACAGCTGTAAATTAAAATAATGTTTTTTTTTTTCATTCTCAAAGTGAGGGGGTAGATGAGCAGAGAAATTTTTCTAAACAAGAATATGAGCAAAGGCCCGTGAGTATCTGAGAAGAAACTGATTGTCTGCTTTGAGTAGATTTGAAAGTAGAGAGAGAATGGAGTTGAGGCTGGAAAGATAAAGTAGGGTCAGTTTATGAGGGGTCTTGCATGCCGTGTTAGGGAGTTTGGGGCTTATTGTACAGGCAGTGCAGACTCTCAGGTTCTTGTAAGCTGGTGTGGCAAAGGGGGCCAACAAAACACATGCATTCTCTTTCAGGGTGTGGAGATTATTAACACGAAGCCGGAAAAGGAGAGTCAGAGAACCGGACGATTCTGCTGTGTGAACCTCACTCTTTATGGGACAAGATGCCCTGAGTAGCAGACACATATTTTGGTCTCTTTGAAAGGTTTCTCTATATCCCTACAACCTGATGTCACTATCCATTAAATTACCCCATAATCTTCTCTTGTCCTACCTACATGCTCATCAAACTACCTGTTGTTAATAGTTGACTGTCCATGGTGAAGTTTTCAAAGAGAGAATGTGTTGACCAGAGAGATAAGTGCATAATGAGTAAGGATATCTTGTTGTGAATTAAGAAACCATTATTCTCATTTATATATCAGCCTCTCAAGGGCAGATGCAGCCCATCCCTGGAAAACCTCTGTGTAGCTGGCACAGCTGAAAACCAAGTCAATTCCCTGGCCCTACTCTCCTGGGAGACTGGATTCAAACTATCTTCTCAGGCTGCTACTGTAGCTCTCTTCACTGCAAATGCATTGCTTGTCAATCCTTCTCATAAAGGCTATTGTGGGAAGACTGAACTATTTGCTAAAATTCGATTTCTGAATAGCTGTTGGCTTTTTATTATCCATATTCTGTCTGTTTGCTATTGTCCCAAGTAATTGAAATGTGAAGACGCCTTGGCAGTGTTATCTAGCATTCTGTACTTCTTTGATCTTTTGTGGTTTTGTTACTTTATGGTAGCATCTCATCAGACCGAGACCTTTCCTAATAAATCATTTGTCATTAAAAAAATCATTGTTATAGCCACAGTGGGTGAGTGAAGAGTGGTTGTTGCTAAAGGTGTCTCCATCCAGCATGGCCATGTTTCTCCTCCCCCATGGGTCTTGAGCACAGGATTCTCTGGCCCTGAGCAAGTCCAGTTCCTATCACTCTCAATCAAGCTTCCCTTTCTCTTATGTCTGTATTTTTTTGTCCAATAAGCCTGATTCATAAATCCACTAGGAGTTATTAATGTTCTTATGACTTCTGAACCAGAGAGTGGCTACATGTTTGACCTATGATTTGGTACATATCTTCTGAAAATTAAAAAATGAATTGCGTAAGTGAGATATTTATATACCTTTCTTCACCCAAGATTTCAAGGACTTATAAGAAAGTGAATAGATCCTGAAAGGAAAAGTTCAAGGAACAGTGGACACGAGCCACTTAAAGAAAATTTAAAAAGTGTTAGGATATATCATTAATGATTAATCTGAAGAACTATGGGTATAAGTTTATTTTTGTGCAATGTATTAGGACATTTTTGTGCTTATATTAAAATAGTTTTTGATTATATTAGGTTTCTACAGGATATGTGTGTGCATGCATGCTTGTATTGGCAAGTCCAAAATCTATAGTTTAAGTCTGAAGGCCATCAGGCTGGAGTCCCAGGAAAGAGCCAAGGTTGCAGTTCAATTACAAAGACTGTCATGCTGCTGGGGAAGAGCTGTTGTTGTAGGTCAAGTATGAAGGCTGTTTATGGCAGAATTCCTCTTGTTCTGGGATGTCAATTTTTAATTCTGTTAAGGCCCTCAACTGATTGGATGAAGCCTACCCACATTGTGGAGGGCAATCTGCTTTACTCAAAGTTTACCAATTTACATGTAAATTTCATCAAAAAAAAAAAAAAAAAACCTTCTCAGAAACATCCAGAATAATATTTGATCACATATCTTGGTACCACAACCCAGCCAAGTTAGCATAAGATTAACCACCATGCCAATACTCTGTAAAAAAAAGTGTGAAATAATTTTGATTGCAATTATATTGGAAGTAACTCTTTCATTTTTGAGAGGATGATTGATCGCTTCTCATATATGGCAAAGAAGGGGCAATCACAGGAACCCGTTGTTTAGGTGGGGTGGAATCTGAGGAGTTGTTAATCAGCAGAGGACTTTGCATCTTAGAGCTGTGTGAGCACCTGCATCCAGAATGAGTTCCTGAGCCATACATTGCTGTGTTTGTGTATAGGTTCGGCTTCAGATAAGACTTTAGTAAATTGGGTTGTATGCAAGGACACGTATTGAAGAATAACCAGTTGGGTAAGATGCCATTGTGTGTTAATTTGAACTTGAAAAGGATATTATTCCAGAAACTATACCTTCAACATTTTTACCAGTGACTTGAATAAAGATAGGGGTGATTATTATAATTTTTGGCATTATTAATCTGGATTGTGGATAGTAAAGCCATACACTAAGGATCCAGGATGATCTAGAGAGATTCAAAGAAAAGCTAAATTTAAGTGGAAATTTCCAGGTGTGCCTTTGTAACCCTGTTCTTGACTTCTCAAGCACTTCTGCAAACTGCAGGAAGGTGATGTTGGGGCTTGGTAATATGGTATGCATAAAAAGACACTTAGGGGACTTGAGGTGAGAGTGGATTTGATGAATTTGCCAAAGCAAACTGGGTGCATCAAAAAGCTTGAGCTGAATTTTCTCATGAAGACGGCATTGCCTACTGAGAGAGGACCCTATGCTCACCAGAAAGTCACAAAACAACCAGCCACTCTCTTTAGTCATCATTTATTTAAATAACCTTGCTAAAATAGCTTCCATTTTAAATTGCTAGAAGGTAGGGTCTTGGAGATTTCCACATGCTCTTTCTTGTTACTGTCACATTATGCAGACAACCATCACTCAGAATTTGTTTCTACAGTGGAAGGCTTTAGAGTACAAATTCATTTGTGATGGCAAATGTATCTCTACTAGGATATTTTAGCTTAAATCAATTATATAAGTGCTTTGTAAGACATTTATTTTGCCCCATGTTTCATCAGTATCAAGGACTTTAGAAACTGTTTGATCTTTCCTTTTCTGAAACTCCTTTATAAGAGTAATGGGTTTACAAAAATTTACAGTGAATCTAACCTGATTACTTTGAACTATTTTTAAGAGGATTAGACTATTGAAGGGAGGATGGATTCTAAACCCATGACTAATGTTTTGGCCAATATAGTACAATGCTTTCTGATTATGAAAATTGTTTAGTAACCGTTTCAGTATGCTCCATCCCTTTCTGGTTATGACATGCAGTACTAAAATGTGTCTGTTGGAACATGATTGTAGATCAGCTCTATATCCCTGAATTAATCACTGTGTAGCAGGGCAACCTGCCATGTTGCAGGAGGGACCTAAGGGTAAAGTTCTTTGGCTGTTGACAATTGCAGGAGACTCATTATATACAAGTGTTTCCCATTATTTAATCAAGGCTGAACACAGAAAATAGAATGGGATGGGGGTGGTAATAACTGTCTCCCAGGGATCTAATCCTTGCCAGGATAGAATTAAGTCTCCAGGTTCAGATTTCCAACTTTTCCCCCTCCTAAAATAAAACAGCTTATTGTGTTTATTATGGTCATTGTGCTAAATTTTACAATGGAAAAGTTGTTAATTAACATCACTTCTCAAACAGAAGAGGATGTCTTACAGATTTAGTACCATATTTTTGGATCCCAAAGGTCCTTGGTCTGTTAAAAGAAAACTTGGGGATACCTTTGTACCAAAAGAAATCTGGAAATGTGGTTTGTTTACCAAAATAGCAGATTTTCTCAGAGATGATGAGAGTCTATGAAGACAAGAGAATAGAATATTTAAATTGGGACTATATTAAGGAAAGTAAATTCATGCTCTACCCTGAGGTTTCTCCAACCCTCTTGCCCCCTAATTGGATACTTCACTAATTTACTGGTACAAAGCCCCACCAGGTACCTCAAGCCAGAAAACTAGGCACTTTCTCTGTAGAATCAACTACTTAGACCTATTGATTATACTTCCTAATAACCATTCAGTTCTCTCCACTTTTACCTTAACTATCTTGCATGAAGCCAGAGTCATAAAACAAAAATCAAATTTGCTTCCCCAAATTCCTCTTAGCTCCATTCAATCCATTCTCAACTGCAACAGAGTTGTGTTTTTTAAAACATAAATTTGATCATGTTATCTTTGATTAAACCCCTTAATGACCCCTCATTTTTTTAAAGATAAAATCCAAAATCTTGACCCACAGGGTCTCCATTACTGGCCCCCAGTTTCCTCCTGTAGCTTCATCCTCCTTCTCTCTCATTCTCTGTGCTCCGTGCAACTCCTCATTCAGTTCCTTGAACCAAGGTTAATCAGTTTACATGCCTACTTCCTCTGCTTGGATCACCCTCCTCCCATTTCACCTCCTAGACTCTTACCTTGCTGACACCTGCTCATGCTTCAGCTCTCACTGTGAGAATTTCCCTGCTTGGACTGGCTGACATGCAGCTGTTGAGTGATGTTGTAAAGCTGCCTGTGGTTCGCAGTAATTGCCACCACAATGTGTTCAGCAGTGAGGACTAGGTGTGAGAGGCACTCTGAGAGGGTGTGCCTGTTCAGAAAGTGAGAGGGATGTGGGAGATGGCTGGAGCTAGCTGTCCAGGCCAGCCTTTCTCAACCCTGCCGCCTGGGTTTGGTCTTCCAACACAGCATCCAGTACTTTTCTTTCCTTGCACTACTGGATGATGTGATTAACTGTTTAGTTGCTTGGTGTCATTCTCACCTGCTAGACTGCAAGCTCCCCAGGTGCAGGCACTGTGTCTGCTATGTCCTCTCTATACTAGAGCCTTGCTGGGTGTCTTCTCTATTGCAGGAACTCACTACATAGTTGTTGAACAGAAATATAAATCAAAATCTGAGATGTGTGGTCTGTGCCAGGGGGAGCTCTTATTATGGGCTTGAAAGGTCAGGAACCAAGAACACATAGGTAGTTTATGCTCGGGTGACAGCATAATGTGAGTAAATATGAACCATATGTGTTTCTTCTCTTCCATTATCCATTCTCCTTTGGAAGATATATGCCATTCTGCAGTCATTCTCTTGGAAATGGGTGCTGAGAGCAGTGAGTAGAGAAAGGCAGGTGAGTCTCTTTCTGACTTGTGAGCTGTGAAAACTGAATGTGGTATAATAAAGAAAATATTTGGTCCATGCCTCTGGTTCCTAGCATAGGACTTCAAAACCTTCGGAATTTCCTGAGTGATAGGAATGTTTTTTGTTATTCATAATGAGCCCTTTTCAACCACACCTGAGTTTATCCTGATGTGGTAATTCAAGGTGGGCCCCTGAGATATCAGAGGGGGGCTGGCCATGCCTGAAAGACTTGGGGTCTGGGAGGGGAGAGGGTCTGGAGATAGCACAGTGAGAAATGAGACTCCAATAAAACCCTGGAGACTCCAAGTTGGATGAGCTTCTTGTTTGGTGAACACATTGATGTGATGTGCCCTAATGTCACAGGGAGAGGGCATAAGAGCCCTGTGTCTGAGACCCTCCCATGCCCAGTCCTATGCACCCCTGACTTTTGGCTGTTTCTGAGTTATGTCCTGTATAATAAAACTATAAAAGTAAGTGTAGTGTTCTATGTGAGTTCCTCAACTTGTTCTAGTGAATTATTGAACTTGAGGGGTTTTAGGAACCGTCTAATTTATAGCCACTTTGTCAGAAGTGCAGGTGACCCCTCTAAGACTTGCTGCTGGTTTCTGAAGTGGAAGTGGTCTTGTGGAGGACTTCACCTTTAACCTGTGGAGTCTGTCCTATTCTGGGAAGTAGGTGTCAGAATTGAATGGAATCACAGGACACCAGGTGGTGTCAGGACAATGAGGGAGAAGATTCAGGGCACTGATCAATCCTGTTAAGAGTTCCCTTCCTCTAGGACTGGAACAACTGCCCTGGGGAAACTGTGGGCACACATGCTGGTGGCCCATGAGAAGGGAAGCCAGGGCCCTGCCTCCCCAAGGCAGGTGCCATTGAAGGATCCCTCAGATGGTTTTGAGGATATGATATCTTGATATGAGCCCAGTGAGATCCATTTTAACTTCTGACTTCCAGAACTACAAGCTAATACATTGGTGCTGTTTTGAGCCACTGAGTTTGCAGTAATTTGTTGCAGCAGGAATAGAAAGCTAAAACAAACTTACACTTAAAACATGTAATAAACATTTTCCCTGTCCATAGATACATTCCTTTAGCCTCATTTTTAATGACTGCAATGGTTTCCTGTTAAAAAGCTGTATCATAATTTATTTACGATCTTTTATGGCTGGACATTTAGGTTGTTTTCAGATCTTTCTTTCTCTTTGCTGTAGTAAACATCACTGCGATTAACATCCCTGACATATGTCCTTCTGCACTTTTCTGATATTTCCTTAGGATTGATTGCAGTTCTAGGAAATACATATTCTAAAGGCTTGTGACACACATTTGACATTTGATTTTGAGATATGAAGACTTTCCATGTAAATGTGTTGATGACCAGGTGACTTCATAAGTCCTTCACTTTTATTTATAAGGGCAAGTGTGCTAAAAGATGATATCCCTTCATGCTTTGACCCAATCCTTTCTTCTTCCCTCTGTTCTCTATCTGCAAAGAGGAGAAAAAAGGGAGATACTACAACTAAGCAAAGAGGGCCCCTGATTGACAGCCAACAGGCAGGTTCTTGTCTGGAAAATGTCTCCTAGGGAGCAGAAACCAACATTTTGCAATAAAGCTAGGGTGAATAAAATTGAGGCCAGGAGTCACCCACACATAAATAAACTTATTTATTCTCCAAAATATTTTCCTCTGTGTGGATGTGAATTTGCCCACCTGTGGCTGGGGATATGATAGGGACTGTATGATCCTCTGTGGGTACACAGTGATGACAGCTGGATGCTGAGGATGGAAAAGCTCTGTATGAATTTCCAAGGGCACTTGTTATGCATATTAATCATAGCTCTAGACTCTATTATTTGAAAATAATGACACTACTAGGTTAATCAGGGACAAAGAATATGACAAGAAAATTGCATTGGGGAAAGTGGTAATAAATTAGAATTTGAACAGCTCGGTGTTTTAATTTAGAAAGAAGTGCATTATATACATCTTTCTTGGCTTCTAAAATATTGATACTAAGGTTAACTCAAAAGTGATCAGAACCCACTTTGTTATAAGAGGACAAGAGAGAAGGAATAGAGGAAAGAGAAACTCCAAAGGGTGGGAGAATGTGTGAAGATGATAATTTGCCAAATCCTAAATATGCTAAGATCAGTTACCATTCCTCAGGTAACAAGCCTATGTATGGTTGTCATGCATATTATCCTGGTGCTATGAACAAGTTGTTCGATATTATTAATCACTGACACATAAGTGATATTTGTTGCTGTGTGCATTTACTTAAACAGTCACAGATAAACCCCGAAGGGACTGCTTACCACATACAAAAAAGTCTATGTCTATAAAAGGCCAAACAGCTGGAAAGAAATGAAACAAATCTGGATATTTATCTTTATGTTATAAAATACTTTTCTCATTTGATTTGTCTTTGTTTATTTCTACCTGCCTTTGTTATTCTTTTGACTGTATCAGGCAAACATTGTCAGTTGGGGGCTATTCTGCCTTTAACATCCCCTTCCACACCTTAGTGTCTAGCTGCTGCCAAGAAGAATCCATGTTGTGGAAGTAGAACAAGGTGGCTGGTAAGGGTGGGATTGGAAGGCATGATGAGCAAAGAGCCAAGTGGCGCAGGGCCACCAGGGCATAGAAACAACAGAACCTAGGATGAGCTGTCAGGACAAAGCACAAAAACCATTCAGAACTCTACTCTTGAATTCTGCACAAATTCAAAGATACTTGTGTATGCAACCTAGGCATTTTATAAATTGTTATATTGGGTTGGCCAAAAAGTCCATATGATTTTCTCCATAAAATAAAAGAAACATTTTTTATTTTTACCAATAACTTCATTGACTTGGATATTTTGAATATGTTGGCTATCTCCCATGTGGTATAACATTGATTGTTCTCAATTTATGTCTCCATTTGATCCTTATAAACTCAACTGGTCTACCCAACCATGGAGCATTGTCCAGCGAGAAATCTCCAAGACGAAATTTTGCAAACCACTTTTGACACATTTGATCAATCACAGCACTTTCTCGATGCACTGCACAAATCTTTTTTTTGCATTTCAGTTGCATTTTTACCTTTCTTGAAGTAATAAAGTATAATATGCCTAAAATGTTGCTTATTTTCTTCCATCTTCAATATTAAAATGGCTACACAAAAATTCACCGATTTTGATAAGATTTTTTAAATGTGCTATGATATGACAGCCGTCAAAATACAATCTAACAAAGTTGTTTTGAATGAAGTTCAGTACAACTAAGCACTTACTAGAGCCATCTTATGGAAAAAACCAAATGAACTTTTTGGCTAACCCAATAGTTTAGACTTCTTTTTCTCTAGCCATTCCTTAGTTAGTGGGATTGCAGTTGAATATACCAACATTTATTTTCTACTAGCTTGTAAAAATGGCAAACTCACAAGAAAGGCACATGTAGGAAGGAGTCAGAGATTTGTTTCTTTAGGCATATATGCCATGAAGCTCCTTATGAAAGAAGAATAGAAGAGATGCCAGAAGGGGTTAATCTCTAATGGGGCAAATCAAAGATTCAGAGAGAGGAAAACATGACATAGTGTGAGGAGGTGTGAGAGGCCATGTGGCTTAATAGAAATAGCACAGGGCCAAATGTCGGGCGACTGGGCCATGTGAAACAAGGCGCCGATTTATGAGATCCTTGGAGTTCCCTTCTGCTCCATAATTCACGCTCTGGTACGAATCTGACATTTGCCCGATGAGACAATAATTCTGGGCCTCTGTTTTTTCATGTGAAAGGTCTCAGTTTTCATTAAAAACATTCTTGAGCCGATGGGACCACTGTCTCTACCATCCATGAGGACAGATTAGAGCAGGGGTTTTGGAAATGGGCCCCCTGAGCCATACGAAGGTTTTCCGGAGAGCCTGGGACAGCTTCGGGGGCCTGGCCAGGCGTTGAGATCTGTTCCCCAATGTCAATCCAATAACACCATATTTATCAGTTTGACGTGTTGGACTTCTACTACATTTCACTTGGGAAGAAATTTTCTTTTAGCTAAACATTTTGAACACATTGCAGCAGGGGCTCCTGGGGAGGTCAGTTACCCAGCCAGTGACTGTAGGTTCTTTCTTCTCCAGAGCAGTCTTGCTTTCCTGCCTTTTGACCCTTCATCTGGCTATGTGTCAATTCCATGCATTTTAATAAATACGTAATGATGGTACAGAACTTCTCTGTCTCCTGGCTCAAAGGTGCTTGAATACCTCATCTATCAGGCTGTGCTCTAGTCCTAGGCTAATAACTGTGAAAATTAGCAGACTTAATTTAATAGATTTTACAGCATCCCTGGAGAGAAGGCATAATTAATCTTGATCTTATAGATGAAAAGCTAAACTAAAAACACAAACTTTAAGGACACCCTGCATGACACTGGACGTGTCATTAGGAAGCCAGGGCTGGCACCGGAGCCTGTAACACCCAAGCCCGAAGTCACCAGGCCTCCAGGATGCTTTCTTGCACCGCTCCCTTTTGAATTTTAGTCGGCTGCCTCTGATCCAGAAGACAGCAGCTAGGAATTGCTAATTCTTATCACCAACAGAACTTACACTTGACTTCTTTATAGTGATGATAATATTTCACCATGGAAATTCCTGCCCCCGAAGCAAGAGAAATCAAAGGCAGACAGGGCCTGTGCTCCTTCCTCAGTCCCTTCTGTTGATCCCATCCCCGCGGGCACATGTGCTGACTGTGCAGCTTGAATGACCAGGGCCATGAACCCTGGACAGCGCTGTGACAGGCAGGAGCTCCTCGAAGACTATCCATTAGCTCATTAGGGCAAGGGGGCATGGGAGGGGGGTGCCTCCTTCTGTCTCTAAACCAGGTGGATCTTTTCCCAGTAATTTACTGTAGCAAATTACTACAAATGAAGTGGTTTAAAACGACATGCATTTAGTCTGATACAGTTCTGGGGGTTACAGAGATCTGAACTGGGCTTCACTAGGCTAAAATTAAGGTGTCATCAGGGCTGGTTCCCCCCTGGAGGCTCCAGTGGAGAACCTGTTCCTTAGTTCCTTCAGCTTCCAAGGCTGGAACTCGTTGGTTGCCTCAGTCCAACCTGCTTACCAACTTGGGCCCAACTGGATGATTCAGGCAATCTCCCCATCTCAAAAATTTAAATCACCTCTACAATGTTCTTTTGACATATCAGGTAACCTGTTCACATGGTTTTGGGACTGGTACATGGGCATCTTGGGGGAACACAATTCAGCTGCCACATCAGGCAGTTCTCAGACTGGGGTGGAGTTCAGGATGAATCCAGCCCTGAGACTTGACCAAGGATGAAAGTGGCCCCTGTCTCCTTTGCAGATAAACAGGTTTTCTGGAATCTTCACTTCACAGCTGGATGTAGGATGACACTCTGGGCGTCTGATGATGCAGTAGGATTCTCAAAGTGTCTTAATTCTGTAAACCTCCCCTCCAAAACTGGAACTAGGAGGAGAAGAGGGTGCAAAGCTCTGGGCTGGTGAATGTCTGCAGAAATCAACTCTTTGCCTAGAAAGATCCAGAGTGATCCAGATCAATCCAGAAATGCCATGTGCTCTCTGCCATATGTTCTGACCCCTGGAGGCAACAGGACAAGAGGGGTGAAGACTTGGCTTGTCCCCAACACTATACACTTGCAGGCAAGTCCCTCCGCATCAGTCTCTTCATCTGCAAAAGAAGTGTAATTCAGAAGCACCCAACGGATGCAAAGGTTTTATTTTAATGATTTTACTTTACTTTTATTGTTCATTCTTTCATTATTTATTTCTAACAATAATCAGAATACATTCTCAGGAAAGAACATTTGAATAATTCAGAAATGTATAAATTAATCAGAATCCTGCTGCCCAGTCATCTGCTATTCAAAGGCAGTGCCCCTTTTCTTCTAGGCAAATACATACATGCACATCCACACGCAATTGGGACCAATTGCTCTATAAGCATATAAGATATTTTTTTCAGTAATTATACAACTGCTATATGGGAAGGCATTTTGGTTTATTAATCAGTGTGATATGCTTCCTAACAAACATAATGGTGGTGCTTTTCACGCCTCCTTTTCTTTGCTCTGAGGCTTTCATGATGTTCTCCACTCATTAAAGTTGTAAATAGTGAACAGTACAGGTAATGGAGTAATTGCACATTTGAGTTTCTGAGATGATTTTTAGAATTTATGAAGAAACAATAGTCTTGAGATTCAAGCTATCGATTCCCAAGTGTTGGGCCTATTGGAAGAGAAAAAGGTGTTTGAACTTCAGTGACTTGTCTTTGTAGTCAAAAGCCCAACGAATCCCTGTGCATGAATTTATAATGTTTATACTATAAAAAAAATGGATTTGCAGGAAATGGAGAGAAAGAGCCAGACTACTTTGTCACCTGCTGGGTAAAGATTTACTGCTTTGTGGAGGTGCAAGCTGGGAACTGGAGAGGATGGGGCAGAAAGAGAGGTCTGTGGTCCAGGGAGCAAGGGACTGGGCCAGAGGGACATGGGTAGAACAGCCATGGGTTAGTCCAGTTTAGCAAGTTCTTCCCAAATCACCGAGAGCCAGGTGTTTGATGAAACAGCCTACATAGACTCTCCTGTCAGCATTTGAGTGCGTCCCACATGTGGGCACTGCAGGGAGCTGTAGTGCCAGTCTGAGCCCTTGGATTTGCTTAGTCCTGTCTGCATTGTCCTGTGTGCTCAGTCTCCCTTTTCAATGGCCAAGGATGCTCACAAGCACATTAATCCTCCAAACAGAAGGTAGAGCCCAGAGGATGGTTGCTCTAGGAAAGGCAGAGAGAGCCCCTGTATCATCCTGAGGTGGCAACACATGGCACCAGCCTCCCATCAGCCATGTCCCTGTCACATGGTCCTTCCCAGCAATTCCAGAGGTACCCGCTGCATGTATACAACAGAGCCACTCTGTCCAGTCCCTTGTTCTCCCCAGTGGTTGTCAGGTGTGGACACCTGTCCAGGGTGGGAGGGATGGGAAGCTGGAATGTGAGGACCTGAAATACAGGTGGAGGCTTGGTAATCTGCAGAGCATGTCTCCTCACTTCCTGTTGCCCCGCAGCTCACCAATTTCCACCTTTCAGATCCACATATTTACCTACTTTACCCTTCTCCCATTTTTTAATCTATAGTTTTGTTAGTACCATCAAGAATATTTCCTCTTCTCTTTTTTACTTTATTCTCTTGGCAAGCCAAAGCAAAAAGCAAACCCCAAACCCAACAAGCACAAGACAAGCAAACCCATTGGAACCCCTTGCTGAGAAGGGGTGTGAGCAGGATGGTCATTAGGGGTGACCCAAGCCTTTCCTGAGGTGGGACCGGAAATAAGGAGGCATGACATACTGCTGGGGTTTTGGGAGTACCCGGACCTCCCCTGCAGAACCTCCAGAGATTACTTCCCCCCTCACCCTCCTCAAGACAGGTGTTCTTCAATTGTAATTCAGGAGACCCAACAACACGTTCTTTTCCTACATTACTTCTTTTGATGTTTTAGTAATACTATTGGAACTGCATCCTTCACTTTTTTTTCATTGCAAAGTTGCCATATCACCAAATGTTTCCAATGAGACTTTAAGTAATGGGTTTGAGGGCTAACCTGGGGAACCAGCCTGCTTATGGTGTTGGCCTCTGGGGTAATGCAACCAGGTCCACAAATCCATTCCCAGTGGTGCTTTGGAGAAGAATGTGGTTGAAAATTGCATGGGTGGTGGGAGCTGATTGTAATTCTATGCTTTTAGAAGCAATAACCTTTTAAGAAGAATTTTCAAGAGAAAATTAAATCACCATTTTATTAAGTTAAGAAAAATAGACCTGAGCATGCTGGCCCCGGAGTGGGAGTAGATATTGACATACACAATTTTAAAATATTCTGACATTTTGCTGCATAGCAGGAGTCCTTCCTGTTGACAGTTTACATGCCACAGTGAAAATCCCTTCTTTTCCTCTCATTGTCTCAGCTCTGGTGCAGGTACATTGCTAGACACATAATTACGGAAATAGCCGCGTCTACCTGGGGTTCGGTTGTCATTCATTTATTTTAGGGCAGTGAGAGTTAGCACATGTCATTGAGAATGGCATTCAAGGACGATTATGAAGGAGCTGACCTTTGTTCTTGACTATTAACTTAGAATTAGACACCTTTGAGCCGCCTCTGCCCTCATCACCAGCTCCATCCTGTCAATGGAACTCAGTACAGCCTCCAATCTTCCCCATGCTCAGTGTCCAGTATCCTCACCTCTTCTCTGCTTGGTGGAGAAGGGCAGAGATATTTCCGCCCAGCTCTGTTTCCATGCAGAGGAAGTAACCTGTAACTGTAATTGTTATTGTATTGGTTGAATGGTGGCCTCCGAAGACTTATGTCCATGTTCTAATCCTTGGAGTCTGGGGAAGATGACCTTATTTGGAGAAAGGGTCTCTGCAGATGAAACAAAGTTAAGAATCTTTAGGTGATTTATCTGGGTATCTGTGTGGGTCCTAAATTCAATGACAGGTATCCTTATAAGGGACACACAAAGGAGAGAGTGATGTAAAGATTTAGACAGAGATTATGTCTATAAGTGAAAGAATGCCAAAGAATGCTAATAGCCACCAGATACATGAAGAAGCAGAAATAGATTCCTCTCCAGGGATAAATGGCTCTACCAATACCTTGATTTTGGACTTCTGGCACCTAGAATTGTGAGGGAATAAAACTATTGTTTTAAGCCACCATGGTTTTGGTAATTTGTTATGGTGGCCTAGAAAATAAATATAGCAACCCATTCAAAATGGTGACATCACAGAGGATTTTTAGGTCAGTGGAACTATTCTATACGATATTTTAATGGTGGATAAATGTCATTGTACTGTTGTCAAAAAGCCATAGAATGTACAACACCAGAGTGAACCCTAATGAGAGCTATGGACTTTGAGTGATAATGATGTGTTGATATAGATTCATCGATTATAACAAATATACCATTCTGGTGGGGGATGTTCATAGTGGGGGAGGATGTCTGTGTGTGGTGGGTGGATATAGGGGGTAAATGGGAACTCTATGTATTTGTTGTCAGCCTAAAACTGCTCTGAAAAAATAAAGCCTTCAATGAAAAATGGCTGACTTGCTCCCTTCCCTTCTCTGAGAAAATGTGACTCTCTTTGCACTGATGGATACAGCCTGACCCAAATCATTCCCCCATGTGTCTCTTCATTGAGGTAAGAAAGCCTTTGTCCCTTGCACTGGTCAGTTGTGACCATGAGTGCAGCATCCCATCAGTCATGGGCAGGTCCCCTTTGGGTACTCAGCTGGGAGTGCAATGCTCTGGTCAGCTGGGAGAGTGAGTGCCTGGCCCTGAAGGGGGATCTGGGTGTGCACCTGAGAACCCACCACACCGATCAAACTCCAGTCTCAGAAACATACTGGCCCACACCTTGTTTAGGTCTGCATCTGAGCTGTCAGGCGTTGCTGTAGAATTTCAGGCAACTTGGCTGATTCAATTCACTTCAAACTCGTGATTTCAAACTTTTGGAAACTTCTCAACATTGCCCACCAAGTTGATTTTTCCCCCTGGGTTATTGCTCTCCATTCTTCAGGATAACGAATTGATGCCTCCATTTTTCTCCTTAAATCTCCAAGCTCTTCTTCCTTCTTATCCTTTCCACAAGGAGACCATCAGGTAGATGTTAGTTAGCTGTGAAAATAGAAGGAATTAGATGAAAACATCTTAATTTATCACTATCAGATCTAGAAACCTACCTACAATGAAAGTAGTGCTTTCTTAATTCCCAGGCCAGTCTGGAGGCTACCACCCCTACTGTCTTAGGACTTTGACTCTGTGGCCTTTCCCCTTCCTCTCCCACCATCAGTTTCTCTCTGCTAGATCATTTTTCTTAACATGCAAACTGGCAGTGGTCTTTCTCATCCTCTTACATCTTCCTTGACCTCTCCTGCTCCTGTTAGTACGCTATCATTCTGCTCCATTTCACAGCAAAAATTCTCAATTCTCATAAGAATTGTCTGTGCATCCTGTTTCCATTTGTTTAAGTTCTCAGTCCCATCTCAGCTGACTTTTACTCCCACTTTTGTTTTGAACTGCTCTCTTCAAGGTCACCAGTAGCCTCTACTTTCCATTTCATTCAACTTCATGCTGTTGTGAAGACAGATGACTCTTCTTCTGGAAGGCATTCTCTCTTCCAAAATGTCAGACTCCAGGGTTCTTCCAATCCAGCCTCTTCCTCTTTTCCGTTAATTGCTCCACCTCTTCTCCCCAGGTGCCATATATGTGAGGCCCTTGGGCTAAGGCTTAGTTCCTTTTCTCTCTCTGGCCCTGAGAGATCTGATTTGTTCTCATGATTTCCACACATAAAATATTTTATGGGATCCCAAGACTCCCACATGCAACCATCCACTTGATATATCTGGTTTGCTGGCTCATAGGCATCTCAGAATTGCCATGTGCTCCTCCTACTTTTCTCTCCCCTTTCACAATCAGTAGATGACACCCCCACCAAGCAAGTCACCTACCAAGGTCAGAGCCTTGAGCATCATGCTTGACTCCTGCTGGTTCCTCACTTTGTCCCCACCAATAAATGCTGCCGTTCCCAGCTCTGAGGTGTAGTTCTAATCGATTTGCTTTTCTCTGCCTCCACCATCACTCCTTGTCCCAGCCTTCTTGACATCCCACCTGATCCACAGTAGCAGCTTTACCACTCCTGACCCCTTTTATTCTATTTTCTGCCACAGTCTTCAATGGTCCATTTTACTCCCTTTTATATTTAAAGTAAAACGCCAGCTGGTAATGTAGCTTACAAGGGTGCTCTTGGGTGTCCCTGCCTATTGTGCTAACTTGGTCTGCTCTGTTGTATACTCTGTGCCAGCTGTGCTGGGGCTCTCCCGCCCTGGGGGCACTGCACACACTTTTTTCTCTCCCCCAGGGTTTCCCAGCTTCAGCACTACTGGCCTTTGGGGCTGGATAATTTCTGTCATAATGGGTTATTCTATGCATTATAGAAGCTTTGGTGGTGTTCCTGGCTGCAACCAAGTAGATGTCAGCAGCATTCACCCACACCAAGTTGTGATAACTAAAATGTCACCAGACATTATCAAGTATCTCATGGGTTGCAAAATTACCTCTGACTGCTCTACTTGAAATATCCCTACCACTCATCCCCCAACCCAGGGGCAACATTAAAAAGACCTAACAACTGGTTTAGCACAGGCTTTGACTAACCAGAATATGTGCTGGCTCCAAGCATCCTTATCTTCGCCTGTAAAATGAAGATAAGAATAATCTCCACCTCATACAGTTGTTATGAGAGTAAATGAATTTAGGTGCGTAAAGGGCTTATCTCAGGGTCTGCCACAAGAGGAATGTCCTATAAGCCTTTGCTGTTCCCCTCACCATCCTTACTATAATTGGCTCATTAGTAACCGGGTCCAAACATATCGATGGAGCCTCCTGCATCTCAGTTACTCTGGATTGTTGCACTCTGGTTGTTTCTGCAGAACACTCACAAGTTGTAATTAGTTTGTAATCATAGCCATCTTTGTTTTTTTGCCCATGACCTGACTTCCCTTATAAATTCCACCAAGGCTGTCTATCAGGGTACTCTAACTGTTGTAGCAAATAACTTCTGCTCCTCGGTGATTTCACGCAGTAGAGGATTATCTTCTACAAATGGCAGTTCTGTGTGAGTGTTTGGTGCATAAGCGCCTTTCAGATTCCCATTTTTATGGCTTCTCCTTCCTCTGCTGGGATTCCCCTGCTGGATCCTCTGCCAGAGCTAGCAGAGCATGTGTGTGTGTGTGTGTGTGGAGAGAGAGAGAGAGAGAGAGAGAGAGAGAGAGAGAGAGAGAGAGAGAGAGAGAGAGAGAGAGAGAGAGAGAGAGATGGAGGCTTTCACATGGAAGGTTTTCAGTGAACTTGAGCTGAGAACATCCAGCATCACTCCTCCCCATGTCACATTGGCTAGTGTTTAGTCACATGGCCACATAGCTACCTGGCAGGCTGGAAAATGTAGTCTGGTTGTGCCCAGCAGAGGTGGGAAGGGGTGTGGTGAGCATCTGGTCAGTCTCCCTGCAGAAAGACATTGTGTCTGTGGACCCAGGATCTACAACAATGCTGGGCACAGGGTTGACAACGAATAAATATTGTTGAATGACTAAATGAATATGTTTTGACCTATTTATATCTTTCCTGAACATTCAAATTCAAAGAGATTAACTCTTTGTTTTTTTTCTTTGAGTATCAGTAGCTCTTATAAGCTTTATTAAATATACTGAAAACTTGTGGAAGGATAATTTATAATCACAGAGTGCTAGTCTTAGCTCTGCTAGTGAGACCCAGCTAAACCTTGGGAAAGGCATTTCTCACTGCAGGGCCTCAGTGTCTTTATCTGTGCAGGGTGTCTCTTGGGGTGCAGAGACACTGTGGGACCTCCTTTGCTATGCAATCCACAGTGCAGTTCTGTTTACAGAAGAGACCTGAAATAAATGTTTCTAGATTGGTTTTCTGGCCAGCGTGGTTCCCTCTGACTGACATGTTCCTCCAGTTCTGATCTATTCTGAGGGGGAAACATTAAAAAGGACTCCCAGTCAGGTGGATAGGAAAGTCCCCAATGTTAAAACACAAACTGTCTCTTCCCTCCCTCTCCAAGGGCTGGCAAAGGCATAATTCAGGTGTGCAGTTACCATTTCAGACTTCCGTCAGCCTTTAATGATGACTGTTCAACAAATATTGTGACTCGTATTGGGACTACAGGAAGCTCCTCAACAAGCCTTTTGTTGCGAACCTGAGACTGTTCATGTAGACGGTTGCCAAATTTAGAAAAATAAATATACAGGATGTGTATTGCATGGGAGGGACATAGAGCAAAGAATTATTCGTTTTCATCTGAAGTTTTGCTTTAGCTGCGTGCTCCGTATTTTATCTGGTAACCTTATCCCTGTGGCCATGCTAAGACTGCTCCATCTGCACTTAGGATTAGTTTGAAAAGTAGCCAGACTGAATGGGACCTACAAAGATGTGTGAGCTGTCGGAGTAGGTGCCTCTTCCTTCTTTATCTGGTGTTAGTTTGTTACTTGATGACTGACCAGTGTGTTCATCCACTAATTCCCTATCTCCATTTCAGTGGTTTGCTGGGCAGGTCAACCCATTTTTTCTGTATGTTCTGGCTAGTGGGTCACTTACTTCCCAGCCTTGAGTAGAAGGGACTGTCTTGGCTTCTCATTCATCTTGCTTTCCACCTGACCAAAGTTACTCAGCCAAATCTCTAATGATTGTATTTCTCTTCCCTTTATTAAAATTGGGGTCAACCCTAACATCTGTGAACCGTGTTCAGATTTAATTAAGATACACTTGGTTTAGTCCATAACCACTTATAAATTTTAATTAAACTGAATATATATTAACTAAATTATTTTATGAGAACCAATGCATTTGATAAGAAATATAATTATCTGTGTTTGAAATGCTACAGTTATATATTCTGAAATCCTGATTTTTAAAAGGGAAATCATTTTAGACCAACTTTAGCCTTGAATAAGCATTTATGAATGAGGCTTTAATTTTAATTCATATTAGTCTCTTTTCATTATTGGAAAATATCATTCATTCAACACTGAAGGTCTATTTAGGACCAGAAACTATGTAAGTCACCCATGATGGAAACTTGCTTTTGCAGATTCATAATTGTCTTCCTTTGACCTTACTTTTTGTCTTCATAGCCTTGGTGAGTTGAGTAGTTATCCACTTGGGTATAAGTAGATTATCTTTTCCTTACTCATTGACATGCTTAACTCTATTAGTAACCAGAAAAATATTTGGGTAAAAGGTGTCTAAACTGTCTTACTCCAAAGAGAAAAATATCCCTTTTCACTTCTTTAGTTTTATATTTTAAGTGAAGACTGTGTTTTCTTATGCAGGTGTAAGAAGACTGGCTGTGTGAGGAAGGTAAGTGCTATGCACTGAATTGTGTGTCCTTCCCGCCCCAGTTCATAGGTGGGAACCCCAACCCCTAATGTGACTGTGTTTAGAGATAGGGCTTTTAGGAGATAATTAAAGTTAAATGAGGTCAAAGGATGTGGTCCAAATCTGATAGGTTGGTGGTTTTATAAGAAGAGGAAGAGACACCAATTCTCACTTTCTCTTTTCCCCTACCCCCTCTCTCCACATGCACACACCAAGGAAAGGCAAACCCTCAGTGAGAAGATGGCTATCTCCAAGCCAGGAAGAGAGCCTTACCCAAACCTGATCATGCTAGCACTCTGATCTTGAACTTCCAATCTTCAGAACTGTGAGCAATACATTTCTGTTTTTTAAGATACTCAGTCTGTGGTATTTTGTTATGGTGTCCCAAGCAACCTAATATAGGGAGCCCGAGTCTGACTCTGACCTGTTCGTGCACAAGGTAGGCAGCTCTGTCTTGGAGCAGTTTAGCTCTTTGCTGTAAAAGAACCCCTGAAGCCAGTCACTCCTTGTTTCTGAGAACAGCATGGATTCCATCATCAGGGTTCCTGGAATAGCTTTTGACAATGGAGCAAAGCTAACCAGCTTGTCCTTGGATCGACTCGTGACCTTGACCTATTAATATTTCAGCTTAACTGATTGAACTTCAAAGCCCAGACACTTGTGATTTACAACTAAAGTCCTCCACAAAAAGATAAATGCAGGATTCAGTTTATCAGTGGCTACAGCTCACTTCTGTTCCATCAGGGAAAAAAATTTTCCATTAGAAGAGGTAATAATCCTTACCCTTTTTTGTGTCCCATTGAGTTGCATATGCCAACAGATTTCAGAACATTAAAAAAAAAAATCTCAAGCTGAGTTTAATATTTGATGTGACTTTTACACTGCTGAGGCATGTCCAGCCCTAAAAGCGTGGTTTTCATCTTTCCCTTGGAGTCTCACCTCCTGTACCTCTTTGATGCACTAAAAATGCTCTCTGTGGATCAATGAAGAGTTCCAGCCCCCCAGACACAGAGCTGTGACAGAAAATCAATGTGCGGTGTGGACAGTTGAGGAGAACCTTAAATAATGTCTTAAAAGAATTTGCTCTCTTCAGTCCCCCACTCATAGAGCCTGTGGAGACTGCTAGGAGGGGTCATATCTGCTAACATGCATATTCTTTTTTAGTGTGGGAGAGTTTAGTAAAACCAGTGGATGAAAACTATAGTCAGCATCCTGATTAGAAAACATTTGGATTCACAGATTATTCTGACACTTTCTCCCTCCTGTCCCTATGGTGAGTATATTTAAAAAGTACTGAGCTTGGCATTTTGCTTAAATCATGCTGAGATCTAACGTGTGCACCTTATTTGCTCTCTAAAAGCAACACTTAGCAACTTTTACTTGCTGGCATCCTCTGGTGCCAAGAACAGTGAACGGGTGCTGCTGGGCAGACCTAGAGGCAGTACTTTCTTCCAGTGTCTGATGAGGAGAGAGGTTAAGTGCCCTCATTTACGAGCTTCTTGTTCCAGCATAAAACATTGTAACACTGCCATCGGTAAGAGGGTATATGGAGGGGCAGCAAACCAAATGTCTGCAATTCTCAATCTACTCCAATGTATGTGTGACAACTGTCGGTGCCTATTTTTACCAGATACCCCCGAGTTTAGGATTCCTCCTGGTAGAGTACTCCTTGGATAACACTCTCTGAGGCTTATTGGGAGCAAAATTTATGCTACGACAACTTTTTAGGCCCCTGGAATTAGATAAAGGTAGGCAGCTGTGTTTGTTAAAACAACAACAGATGCAACAGCCATGAGAAACCCAGAGGGCACGGCTGTACTAGGGGAGCCCTGTGTTATGAGAACGGCCCTGTGTGGATCGGCTGATGTGCTGCTGTTGAGTGGTTTTGTAAAGCTGCCTGTGGTTGGCAGGATCGTGCCACCAGCATCCAATTCCTGGGCGTTTGGTAGGGAGCCCTTGGAGTGAGATGCACCCGGAGGTGCTGTGCCTGGTCAGCACGTGAGAGGGATGTGGAAGATGGCAGGGCAGAGGAGGACGTGCAGGTTTTTTGTCACAGGTAGAAAGGAAGGTATGGTTCGTGACAGGGACAAAGGGACCTGGGGAAAGGTGGTTCTTGGTGAGCAATAGTTGAGAAGAGACAGAGCCATGAAGAAATACTCTTCCAGTTGAGAAATTACCATCAGCAGGAAACATTATGATTTAGAATAAAGGGGTTCAGGTTACACAGGACTTTGAAGATAGACCTCCTGATATTTCTTTCTAGGACATCATGACCAAACTTAGGTTCTAAAGCTGCTCTGATCAATATGGCAGCCACACGCTACATGTGACCAGCGAGCACTTGGAATGTGGCGGATGTGAACTGGCAAATACACATTTGGATTTCAA
The DNA here is from genome assembly GCF_987537825.1 of Furipterus horrens. NCBI lineage: Eukaryota > Metazoa > Chordata > Mammalia > Chiroptera > Furipteridae > Furipterus > Furipterus horrens. The sequence goes on from NW_028327175.1 coordinate 28,261,222, forward strand.
AAGACTTAATTAATTTCTTAAATTAATTTCTTAAACTAATTAAGTAGTTTCTTAAACTGTTTATTATGTGTTATAATATAATGATAATATTTTGGATCTATTGGGTTAACAAGGTATTTTGTTATTAAAATTAATTTACCAGCTTCTTTTTAGTTTTTAAAATATAAGTACTAGAAAACTTAGTTATATATGTGCTCTACATTATATTTCTACTGGACAGTGCTGCTCCAGAGTTTTATAAACAGATTAAGTTGAATCTCTTATGTATGATCATACTTGAAAACACTTTAAGTTCCCCAATTTTTAAAACAAGTATCTCCAGTTCCAGGAATACTCTTTAAGTGACCTGGTTCCAGAGGGCTCAGCGAGCAGGTCGGCCCACTGATCTAACACCATTTGTCAATGTCTCCCTTGAAACATGATGTCTGGAATGAAATGCTGCAGTGCCTGAATGTAGTTGAGAAAAGACTGAGTACATAGTACAAGGCCCTGGGTCTACATAATACAGACCGAGTTGTCTTACACCAACAGTTCACAATCTGTTCAGGGTAGCTTCCCCGTGAGGTAGGCTCAGGTTTGAGCTGGATCTGACCCTCTAGCACTAAGAAGCCCCCAGGTAAATGAAAGCAAGGATCACAATCCTCTGAGTCTCTGTTACTCACATCTTCTTCCAGGTATCTGAGCACCTAGGTCTTTTTCCATTATTACAGCATCTGACTATTACTGGGGAGACCTGAGTCAGGGGGCTCCCTGACTTGGTTCTTGTCTTGCTCTCAAGAGATGAATTCCAGGGAGAAACAACATGTATAGTGGAAATGAGATAGCAAGTTTATTTATGAAACACACATGAGCACGAAACTATGGGCAGGCATCCAGCTCGTCTGAATGCCCCATGTATAGAGGAAATAAAGTTGTTAGTAAGTTTATTAGTAACTTTGTTCTATACACTTGAGCACCTGGCTACAAATGGGCACTCAGCTAATCTGAGTGCCCTGACTATTGGGGTTCAGGGGTTATATACCTAAGTCAGCTTCTTGGTTCCCCCTCCTTCTCCTTCTAAGCCTTGGGAATAACGCACAGCTACAAAGGCTTTCTTTCTCAGCTAGTAAAGGCTCTTTGTCTTAGCTAGAAATTGCTACAGAGGCTCCTTTTCCCAGCACAAAGTCTCAAGGACTCCCCTCCTCCTGCGCTATCCCTGTTTGTGATGTTCAGAACACCTGGAAATCTTAACCGACCAGGCTCAGGACTGCTGAGTCAACAGGTGAGACATGTCTCCCTCCTCCTCCCTACCTAACATGACTTGTAGACTCATCTGGACTCTCTCCTACCTCCTCCCCTTGGGACAGATGATTAGTGTCAAAAAATTGCCCTAGTTACATAAGTAAGACCTGCTGAATAGTTAACAGCTGAGCTTCTGGAATTTAGAATTCAAGTGTCTCCAGAGCTGTGCAAAGCAAGTTCCATCTCCTCTGTCCTCAGGGCTTCTGATTGCTTGACCATCCCATGTAAGCATCTACCCACTCCTGACTCACACTGTGTTGTCCATAGTTGTTCTGTAGGTGATATCAGTGTGTTTTAGGAGAATAGGAAACTCAAGCTTTCCAAGTGTTCCAGAAGCTCAGGCTTGTCTACTTGTGCTGGCTGGCTGGAGGCTGGAGGGGGAAGGGAGAGAACAGATAGACAATTCTTTATTGCATTTAGGTCTAACCGTGTCTTATCACTATTGCATCCAACACCTTTTGCTTGACTAAGAGCTAGGAGGACAGGAGATGAAGCGATGGGAGAAGTGAGCTTTTAAAGAAGGGAAAGGAGCGAGGCCGGTTCAAGTAAAACATTCTCCCCATCTCCCTGGGACCACCACTCACCAAGCCACCTGTTCAGTCTGAGGAACTATTTACAAAACTTTGAAAAGCAATTGAAAGGGGTGTGTGTGTGTTTGTGTGTCTGTGTGGTTTCATCATTTTAGGAAGAAAAAGCTAAGCTCTTTAAACCTTTATTTTGAGAAAAAGCTCAAAATCTGGTATATGTATACATTTCATCTTAACCCAAGGGAAATAACACTCTAATCCTTCAAGAGTCATTATTCAAAATTGAGCAAATATTCTGCTGGCTTAGTTCTTCCAAATGAAGTCCAAACAATATTTCTACTTGGGGAATCCCCTGGGGGCTTCCCTGCTTCTCCTTGGAGCACTGCCTTCTTCTCATCTGATCCCCATCCTGCGGCTTACACTTCTCCTCTGAGAGTGCTCCTTCCATTATGCTAACATCTTAGCGTAGCCATGCAGGACCATCACAGAGGCATGACAGGAACCTCTTGGTGAAAGGTACTTAGTAAAAAATAATGCTACATAAGCAGAAGACCGTTATTATCGATTCTAGATTAGCTTCTCTCTCTCAGACTTAGTATTTCACAGTCTTTGGAAGGAACTGCATTTGCCATCTGCTGGCCCAATTACCTAAATGACCAAATTCTTTTAAAACTGGTCGCACAGCTCCTTATTCTCCCTTCAACTCCCATTTTAGTGCTGTCGGCAGATTTTAGAGCCCCTGTGTTCAAACCCTTATCAGAGCCACTTAACTTTATGAAGCGTGACAGCACTCCTCAAAGTAGACCGGTGACCCTCTTGAAGTTTAAGGCAGTGGCGGTCTCGCTTCAGTTTCTCATCTAGTATTTGCCTCGTTTTCATCATCTAGTATTTTATTCTGTCTCATCTCTCTCTTAGAGCTTTAAATGGAGTCTTGCTGGAAAATCGAAGAAAGCTGCATGACGCCTGCTTTCTTCCTATTTCTTTGTTAACTTGGTTAAAGGTGGATAAATTTTGGCTTCTTGGCCATATTGTCTAAAAGTTAAATTCCAGGAAGTTAGATGAGGATGACCTTTTCACATCTGACCTCGTTTGGTTTGCTGTTTGCCTTAGTCAGCTGGTGGATTGGCCTTGACCAGAATAGGCGGGACATCTGGGGCCCTTCCCCGCTGGCTTCTCCTTACTCCAGCAACCTACCCTTGGCTGGTTGACACGGTGGTCTCTGCTTTCAAGAGCAGCATAAAGATAAGCTCCAATATATCACATTTGCTTTGGTCTCACTAGTAAAAACCAAGTGAAATAGTTTAGTCTAGAGTCTTGTGGAAGGGACTGTCCAAGGGCATGGATACGGGGAGGCAGGAACAAATTGGCTACATGCTGAAATCAAGCCACCACAACCAAATCTACATAGTTGTAATATTTTAACAAAATAAGATCCTAATATACATGCTATGTTAGACAGGGTTCTCTGGAGAAAAAGAAACAGTAAGATATATATTTGTCTATTGGAAAGTTTATTATAAACAATTGGCTCATGAAATTATGGAGTTGGGTAAGTCCTAAGATCTGCTGGGTGAGTTGTGTTAGCAAGCTGGTTTCTCTAGTTGGTCTCTCCTGGAGACCCAGGAAAGCTGATGGTTTAGTTTCAGTGTGAGTCCCAGTACCTGAGAGTCTGGAGAGCTGATGCTGTAGGTCCAGGCTGAAGCCTGGCAGCCTCAAGACCCAGGGAAAGTCAGTGTTTCAGTTTGAGTCTAAAGGCAAAAAAAAGTCAATGTCTCAGTTTGAAGGCAGTCAGGTGAAGAATTCTATCTTACTAGGGGAGGATCAGCCTTTTTGTGCTATTTAGATCTTCAACTGATTGGAGGAGGCCAACTCGCAATAGGGAGGACAATCTGCTTTATGCAGTCTATAGATTTAAATTTTATTCTCATCTAAAAAACAAAACACCTCCATAGAAACACATAGAATAATGTTTGACCAAATATCTAGACATCCTGTGGCCCTGCCATGTTGACAGATAAAATTAACCATCATACATGCTGTTGTGAATACTGTTTTAATTTTTTTAGTTTAAATATGTGTCATGAACATTTTTTGTGTCAGTAAATATAGGTGAACAATGTCATTTTTGATGTCTGCATAGCATATTATTTTATAATACACATACTTTGTTTCCATTCTCTTGACACTTGAGTTTTTCTTTATATTTCAGTATATTTGAATGATGAAGTTTGATTCATATTATTAAATTGTGCTTTGTATAATTTGTTCAGTCTCACCAGTAAGTGTAGAGAGTGTGACGAACACTAAATGTTTATTCTTTCAACAGATATTCATTCTGCATTTATCATGTTTTAGACAATTCAAGGAATTAGATATCTAGTAGTGAGCAGAACAGGCAAGGTCCCTGACCTCAGGCAGCATCTGTTCTACTGAGAGAGACATTGGCCAACAAGCAAACATCTTGGTAAGGTAACCACAGCTTGTGATAGGTGGGATGAAGGAAGTAAATGGTGTGATATGGTATAAGCATAAGGGAGTAGAGGTGACTACTGTAGAGAGGGCTATCCTTTTCATTTTTGCCAAATGAACAGTAGGAGAATGTGCTTTAGTTTTGAGAGGGAAAGAGAGATATTATGAAGAAGGTGGGCTTTGAATTGAATCTTGAAGTACACAAATAAAGTTGGGTCAGATCTTTGGCACAAAGTATTCTGGAGGTTTTGCAAGATAAAATTGTCAGGATGGAAAAATCCAGGAGGGACTGAGAAAAAGTGGACAAACCAGTTCCTTGGTGTGAGTTCTTGTCTGACTCAGTTTCCCCTAGATATAGAGCGTTCATCCTTACAGACACGGGTATACCTGGTTTACTACCTGGGCCACCTTGGTCTCAGGTGGAATACTGTGACCCAATGAAAGCTTATTTGCAAAAAACAGGCAGTGGGCCAGATTTGGCCCTGCATAAAGCAGAAATTTCTCAGCTCATCATGATGGACTCTCTTCTAGTTCCACCCCACCTACCCAATTTCATATTCTACTGTGGCAGGAGGGCACACCCACTCTTTGTGATACATCCTGACCCACCTTTATCCCTTTGTCCATTTCTGCTCTCTCTGCATGGTCAAGCTGCACCTTCATTTCTAGATGAGCCACCCCAAATCTCTTTTTGAATAAAGGAGTAAAACAGAACTCACACCATGCTATTTCAACTGCTCAGATGGGAAAACACTATATTTTGTTCATTCTTTTACCTTCTGAAGTGCATACTTTTTTAGTTGTCTTATCAAAGGAGCTGGGGCTGATGACCTTGGGAGGGGCAGCTGCCTAGAAGTGCTGATGGGTGAGCAGGACAGCCCTGCATGGCATACTAAGTTCCCACAGCTGGAGCTGTATGCGTTGTTGACCTGGTTCAAGAAACCATTGCAAAGACACCATTCCACAGAAAGGAAAATCAATAAGTAATTTCTTTCCTCATGTAGCTCCATGGGTAACAAGGATGAAACACATCCACCCACGACTGTGAGGGAGTGTGCCTGGAGTGAAAGGCAGCATAGTGCACGGCTCTAAATGAAAATAAAGACAAATGGGAAAGGCAAAGAAGGCCAGAACAGATAGAGGTTGATGTGCAGGGAGCCATTTTTCATAGACATTTAATTTTAGTTCACTAGGCACTTTTGCATTAGGGCTTGCTGTTGGTGGAGCTATCATTCTATTTACAGATTGACAACATGGACTATTTTTCAGGGTAAAAGGTGAGTCTGGAATCTCTTGAATCGGAATCTATCCCATGGCCTCCTTATCTTTCCCAGTTTGGAGAGTACTCTACACAAATTGCAGGTAAGTGATGAAATGTGAGTGCACAGGGAAGAGGATTCTTCCTGTGTTTTCAAAAAGGAGCTGGTCACAACTGTAATCTGTCTTTTTTTTTTTTTTTCCTTCCAGAACATTGCCACTGAAATGGAGCTGATTCAGCTGAGTTTGAGGCAACTGTAGCAACAAGTCAAAGAGCTTAGTGGTTTTGTGGCTAATGTTTATTTTTTTGTTGTTGCTTTCTGGAACAAGTATTGCAGACAAAGCTCTTCATTCTGGTTTTTAGTGAGTGGAGAACTATTTAGTCCTAAAACATTTTTTAAATTCTTTGGCTAAGGGATCAGTCCAAATAAAGGAACGTAAGAGCCTCAAACATTTTTGACACTACTAAGCATTCTTTGTCTAGGCAAGCTAGCAGACTCCCCCCCGCCCCCGACTTGTCTTTCCTAGTAAGTGATGAAATGCAAATATAACAATATTTCCAATTATATCAAGATGATGAAGCAACAGAAAAGTTCCATTAATAGAATTAATGGTTCCATTATGTCATCTAACAAGTTTTATTTTCCTCTGTGTGCTGAGAAGCATGAAATTGTCGTGTAAATAATGTCACATCTGTGCAAACAATTTACAAGGTGCTCTACAAATTCAAATTTAAGCTGTCACTTCTGTTAGTGTGTTAACTGTGTCTTTCCTGAAGTTTTCTTCAACCTCACATGAGAACGGGATACTGATTCTTGCATGTCAGGAATCTGTGTGTCTTAAAGGGTTTGTTTGGAGAGAGTGCCCATTAATACCATTTGGAATTAAGATTCCAAGAGCAAAAACAGCCAGTGATAGGTTTGTGTGAATTTTCTTAGCATACCTAACTGGCTTCATAGCCTTATCAAAGGTAATTAAATTTTCTTTTTGCATTTGCTTGTGTGCTGAAGGCCCCTGTGGCCTCTTGCTTCTGAAGTATTGTTTGTGGACCCCCATAGGTAACTCTGCATGCAGGGGCTCGCAGAGGTGGAAAGGAAGTAATCATTACGTGACCATATTAATCTCTAAAGCAGCCTCCTAATTCAGGTGCTCACATCCAAATCCTGCGTGCCAGATGCTACAAATAAATGGTACTCCTTACCAGAGAAATGCAATTTCTGGCATCGTGTCTTTTGGTGTAGGCATTTGTTTTCATCTCCCCATCCCCGCCCCCACACGCACATCTTCACCGGAAACTTGTTTTAATGAGTGACGCAATCCCAAAGTATTCCAAAGTGAATGAGGGAGTACACTCTAAACCATTTAGATGCAACAAGCACACAGTTCCCATCATCTCATTAAATTCAGGCCTAGTCACTCAGGAATGTAGTTTTGTTGGCTGGCTGGTTATTTCCAATGTACCTTTTGTTCTGCATTTAAATAGTCTTAAATAAGTGCACTCTTTATGGTTTTGATTGTGGCATCACTGGTCTTGCCACAATGCTGTTCTATCAGCACCAAACTAATTGCAAATCAAGTTTCAGCATCTCAAGAAAGTGAGGGCTGGGAAAGGCTTTCTCCTGTCATTTGGGTTTGGGCAGAATAACAAGATAACAATGAGTAGCCCTCTCCTTCATGCTGCATTGTTAAAGAGACTTTTGTCAGTAGAGGCTTTTTGGAGTGTGGATGGTGTGTGTGTGTTGGGCAGGGGGTGGGGGTGGGGAGAAGGTACAGAAGGACTCAACAGGCTCAGATACAAAGGCTGACAACTGTAGAAAGTTCCTAAGAGTTTGAACTTGCTATTTCAACATCTAGGTCTAATGAAGACATGATTAGGATTCTGCTTCTATAAATATTGGCTATTTGGATATTTGTCTATTATCCTCAAATATGCTTTAACACTCATTGATATGATCATACTGCTTACTGGCTATTCAAGGGTAACAGTTTTCAGGTGGCCATAGAGACCAATTTGACTAAATGGCCTGTGTTAAACATATATTTTACATTGTGGGTAATGAGACCTGCTCAGACAATCAATTTCAAACCTTCGCTCAGGCTGACATGAACGAAATGCTTGTCAGGGGTGTTCTTTGAGGGTAAGCTGGTAGTGAGCTCTCACTCAGTGTGTTTATTGCCTGAATGGACACCACTTGGAGGAGCCCTGGATGCAGTCCAGTGAACACTTACCAAGGACCCAGCATATGTTACCATAGCTTAAAATAAAATCAGGCTTCTTGGAATTACCCACATTATTGATAGCTCCCAGATTGCTTTGGTGTTGATACAACCATCCAAGCTTGGTGTGATCTCAAAGACCATCTTATCGATTGCATTTATTTTTATAACAGATTGTCAGGAAAATGAAGGACTGCGGTGTAGTGTCTCCATCACCTTTGACTCATTTACAAATATGCTCTAGGAAGGAGTCCTGGGAACTGTATGAAAGATGACAGTAGCACACATCCCCCAAAATTGTGTTGATGCCTCCTCTCTGAGGATCATGTAGTTGCTTCCCCCTGTGTTCCGGGTAGGGCAAATGGCCTTTGGAGAGTCTAACACAGAGAGTTGCCTCACCTATGACAAGATCACAAAGAGAAATGAATGTATGCTTCCTCCTCCTGAACCATTCAATAGTCATTCACACACTCTGCAATCCCTGTTTCAGGAACAGTAGTAAACTATAGGGACACATGATCATTGTTTTCTGAGAAATCGCCAGATACATTTTTAAAAAGTAACATTATATATCCTCCAACACAGCTTTTTGGAAACAGAATGATATGTGCATTTATATACAGTTTGGCTATCCTTAGTTTATTCAAGCTATGTTAGTCGAGTGTCTACTACTAGATGCGAGGCTCTGTCCCAGGCACTAAGAACAGAGTTGGTAACTAACCAGAGTCAGATACTGCCCTCACTCAGTTAACACTCTAGAGGGGAGACAGACAGTAAAGAAATAAAACAAACAATATCATAACCCTTAACAAAACTACCAAGAAGAAAATCATGGTAAGACTAGGGTTGAGAGTGAGGAGGCCCTCCTGTGAATGGGGGTCAGGGACAGGTTCCCGGAGTAGGAGCTGTGTGAGCAGGACCTGAGTGGTGGTAGGGAGGCTGCCCAGGCCCAGAGGTAGGCGCATGCTTGGCTCCTGAGTGAATTATTATTCTAAAATCGCCATCCGTTATAAATACTGGGTTGGCTGAAAAAGTCCGTATGGTTCGTTTTCCGTAAATAAAATACATTTTTCATTTTCATCAATAACTTTATTGACTTGGATATGTTGACTATGTTGGCTATCATCCCGCTATTGGCTTCTAGTAGGGTAGAGGCCTGAGGTGCTGCTAAACACCTTCCAATGCATAAGACAGCCCCACAGCAAAGAATTATTTGGTCAAAATGTCAATAGTACTGAGAAACTTTGCAAACCACAATTGACATATTCAATCAGTCACAGTACCTTCTCCATACACTGCACAAATCTTCTTTTGCATTTCAGTTGTGTTTTTACCTTTCTTGAAATAATAAAGCTTAATATGCCAAAATTGTTGTGTATTTTCTCCATCTTCAATATCAAAAGAGCTACACAAAAATTCACCAGTTTTGATAAGGTTAAAAAAATGCACAATGATATGACAGCTGTCACAATACAATCTAACAAAATTGTTTCAAATGAACGTAAAGACAACTAAGCACAACTAGAGCCATTTTACAGAATAAAACAAACTTTTCTGCCAACCCAGTGGAATTGCCACTCCTTCCTCAACTCACAGGCTGACTTTGGAGAAATGTCCCCCAGGTTTTAGAATTTGACTCCAGTGCTCCTCCTTCGCTGCTCATATAGAGTTGGAAATGTTTAAGGGAAATTTTGTCTTAGCTGTTTTTAAAATTGAAAAAGATTAAAAAAATCACATTGTGTCATATGGATCCTGGTTTCTAGTCCCAGGTGTGACCTGAACTGGCAGGGCGTGCTAGGGCAAGTCTTGAACGTTCCTGGGTCTTTTTTTATTTTTTATTTCTTTTTTTATTGTTGTTCTATTACAGTTGTCCCAGTCCCCCCACCCCTTGCTCTCCACTGCCCCGCCCACCTCCCTGGGTCATTTTTATTCTCTATAAAAGGGGGAGTGGGGTGAGAGGGGTTTCAGATTCCCAAGAATTGTGTGAGTCTCTCCACGTGAATTAGGTGCAGTTTTCCACTCTGAGTCCATGTGCGTCTCTCCACGTGAACCAGGTGCAGTTTTCTGCCATAAATCTGTGTGCGTCTCCTCACGTGATCCCTGAACGTCTCTCCACAGGACCCAGGTGCACTTCTGCACGTGGGCCCACATCTACTCTCGTCCTGCAGGCCTGGATGCATTCTCTCCAGTAAGTTTCTTTACATTCTCTGTTTATAATCGTTTGTGATCTCGTGGGCACGCCTCAATCTTTCCCTGTATGTGCACTCTTGTGTTCTCTCTCCTTTTAAGCCCACATACACTCTTGTGAGTTTGGGGTGTTTTCCTCCTGCGCGCCTGTGCACAGCCTTACCTTGCAAACTTTGGAGGTTCGTAGCCGTGACTATTGGGGACTCGAGGCTTGCAGGGACTGTGCCCTGCTTTAACAGTGGCCTTGGGCAGAGTTTTCACCCCGGGAGAACAGCCCCGGGCCTGGAGAGCAGAGCTCACTCATGGGCAGGCATTCCTGAGCCCTTTTTGGGGCTTTCAGCAGTTTGTTGGTGCAGGTAAATTTTTACTGGCTTCTCTTGGGAAGTGGCATTGGTGCCTATCCAGAAGGAAGGCAGTCCTGCTGCCACCTTGGTTTTAGGCCGGTGCGCTGCATTTTGGATTTCTGACACGCAGACTTATAAGAAAATGAATTTGTGTTGTTTTAAGCCATTGTGTTTGTGGCAGTTTGTTACAGAGGCAGTAGGAATGAGTTCAGGTACAAAAAAAAAACTGAAGACACACAGACGGGGAGGCCCTGGCTCAGGGAAAAGGAGCAGAGCAGTGGGGGAGCCTGCCTGGGGTGGGTGGCCGGGCCCTGGAAGGGGGCAGCTGCAGGATGGGTACTGTGCAACTGGGACCCTGGGCTAACCTGGCTCAAACGCTGGAGACCCAAAGGGTGTCTCAGCAGCACCTTGTACATAATGGGTCCGGCACTGGACCCAGGGCCTCCTTCCACAGCCCCAGCTGGTGGGTGGCATCCCCTCCATTTGTGCCACAAAACAGAAATCTGGAAACAGTTCTCACTGCAGCCTCCTTCCGGCATATCCATACCTAATCTACCCAGATTTAATAATCTGGCCCTGACCTTCCTTTCTGATTCATCTACTATTGTCCTCCCCGACACATCTTTTTGTCACAAAAGACCAAAAAGATTTTTACTTTAGGGTCTTTGACTTTTTTCTTATGGGGGCTTCTTCCCCTTTGCTCCGTCCTTGTTTCTAGAGTCTCAGCTCAATGTCCCCCTGCAAGGCCGGGGGGGTGTGTGGGGGGGAACCAGGGCCCTACAAACCACTGTTCTCTATCACATTACTTTGTTTTTATTTCCTTCATAGTTTTAACCCTACCTGAAATCACTTTGTTTGAGTTTTGTGCTCATTGCCATTCTTTCCTGAGGACAGAAAAGCCCATGACTGTTCTTGCTCACTGTTGAGTCCTCTGTGTCTCTAGTGGCATCTGGGGTGTCGTGGTTGCTTTATCACCTAAGAAGCTCCAGAATCTTTGCAATATTCCATCTGTAGCCCAACTCTCAGTTGGATTGACAGTGGGAGACACTTCACAAAGAAACAAACTTTAAGTTGTGTTTGGGCTTGAATCTGCCAGAGTAATTATTTATTTTCAAGCTGCGCCTGTAAGGAGAAAGCTAAGTCCCAGAATCTCTGGTGCTTTTGAAATAGTAGAAGTACCCACATACCTTGCATAGTGTGGGGCAATGAATACAAGGCTGAGCAATTAATTTGTAAACAAATTCCATATTCTATGCTAAACATTCTATAATGAACAATGCACTATTTCATATGCTTTGAGCTCTTCAGATACTTTCAAATTGAAGATTGCATTCCTGACAAATTAAGTAAGAAATATGTAGTTTGGGACTGAATTATTTTGGGAAGCTTCTTGCTTCTCTCAGGAAATACAACAGACAGGTCTTACATAGATTCATATTTAAGTAATATATTTCCCCTCCTCCTTAACATGGCTTCTTCTTCACTGTGTCCCAATGATGGTGGAATGTTAATATTCCCTGTCTGCTACTGCAATTGTTACTACTACCTTTTTTACAGTTACTACTGATATTATAATTAATATTACATAATTATATTACTATATTATATTACTACTATAATTATATTACTGGTATTATAATTACTATTGCTGCTATAGTAACTATAATAACTGCTACAATAACTACTGCAATAGCTATTCTGTTTCAATTGCTACAGTGATGATAACTGCAATTACTACTACTACTATACTAATTGCGACAACTTCCTCTACTACAATTACTACTATTGCTACTATTGTTATTATTACTGCTACAATTACTACTACTACTATAATTACTACTCTAAAATTATGATGATGATGACTACAATTACTACTAGTCATTTACTATTTACTATTCAAGGAAGAAAGAGGTGCATAATTTATTGGTCATTAGATGGTTACATGAATATACAACATCCATAACATATTGATTATAGGTGACATTTCTGTGTCTTCATCATTTTATTCTCTCATTTTGTGAACAAATCTTTGCTTTGAGATGGCTATCACTAGTGGAAAATAAAAAATCAATATGTTAGAGGTCTGGAATCTTGGGCTGGACTATAACTTTTTTCCCCCCCCGGTTGTTCCTAGGTGTTACTTACAATATCAGATATTGTAGTGGCTCATGTCATTTTCTGACATAAAGCCTTAAAATGCTGCATTGTAGTGGGACAAACTTTTTAATGTGGGAATATTTTATTAATATGAAGAAACTATACAGTTTCTCTCACTGGAGGTGTACTGCTGTTAGCTATGAAGTGACCAAACTTTAGAGCTCCTCTTTTTCTCCACAGCCTCTGGTGAGGGACTCAAGTAAAGGAATCTCTAGGCAATGACAAAGCTGTACCTTGGAACCAGTTAGATCAAAACTTTTCTATGGAATCTTCCTTTGAAGTCTGCAAAGTTGGGTTTCTCTTCATCTGTGCAGAATGGCTGTGGACAAAAGGGCCTCACAAGACTGCTTTCAAGCTTCATGAATTTTTTTACTGCAATTTTCCTGGCATAAGGCGTGACCTGAAACATTAGTTTTGTCATTCTGATTGCTCTACTACCAATCTGGTCAGACATTTCGATAAGGAGCACTGCCATTGCTTCATTCTCTGTATTTTGTCCATCCCCACCACCACATTGCTTCACTTTGAGGAGCAGGTGTGGGTGGAATGCACCTTTAGCATGTGAGCTTATCATTTAGGAGCAAAGACAGACCTAGTGGACTCAGATCAAGGGGCCCTTGTAACATGGGAGCTATGTAGTAACCAGAGGGTTTGGAATTGAACTTATTAATTCACTATTCACTTGTTTTCACCCTTGGCTGCACTTCATAGCAAAAGGGCCAATGCTTGGGCCCCACCAAGGTCGTTTATATAATAATCTCCTAGAGGTGAGGCGTAGGTATCAACATTTAAAAAACAACTTCAGGTGTGTAGTCAGGGTTAACAACTACTGACCAAGGTGCTGAAAGCAACACATCCTTAACAAAGTAAATTGTGTTTAGTTTGGATTCTTTTATTTATTGATTGATTATTATTATTTTTTAAATAGTTTATTTGTTTTTTTATTTGTTTTTTTTTAGAGAGAGGGAGAGAAACATCACTGTGTGGTTGCCTCTCACTCGTGCCCCCAACTAGGGACCTGACATGCAACCTAGTCATGTGCCCTGACTGGGAATGGATTCTTTTATTAAAGGATTGGGTTAGGCAGAATGTGTGATGTCCAGTGTGAAGGAGAGATTGGGAATGGGGGAGATGCATCTTTGCCCTGGGATGTGGATCACAGGGGGCAATGGCATCCATTCTGGCATGCAGTGCAGGGCAGTTAGCAAAGTTAGTGTGGTGGGCAATGCTGTCAGGTAGGGCTGCAGTTGCAGGCAGTCTGTGCTTTCCGAAGAAGGAGGTCCTTGTCAGTGGATGGAGGTGTAGGAGCAGGACTGTCTTTGCTGGGAGGCTAGGTATTGTCTCCAGGTTAGCTGGATTCAAGAAGGAGGGTATTGTGGTGGGGATGGGAGACATACAGTACAGGTGACTCCCCACTTCCCATACAACTTGGCACTTTCCCCACCAAGCATAGAGAGAATCACACACCCCTTCAATTGTTTTTGAGGTCACTCTCAAGTGATCAGGGAGGAGGGAGGAAGAGGTCTGGGAGTCAGCAGCCGCCAGATGTAAAGTTTCATCTAATGGGAGGCACGACCAAATTCTGCCCAGTGAGGCTAAGTTCCTTGAGATTTTCCACCGTGGCTGCACCATTTGGGTGGACTTGGTCTGTGGGCAGAGATCATTGTGGGAGATTCTGCACTGGAGACAGTCAGAGAAGGGTATGGGGGGCTGAGCGTCCCTTACCCCCAATACTTCCTGCAGAACCCCACAGTGCCATGAGTGGTGGCATTCATGTCCTACAATTGGCTTTAGTGATTTAAGCCATCATCTAATCATTAGTCCCTTCTGTCTTCATTCTAACCAAGTTTCACCCTATCATGACCCCCTGCCAAAAGACTGTAGAACCTCATAATGCAAAAGTGAGAATGCTGACACCTGGGCTGGTTTAAATTGGCCTCCAGAAGATTTGACACCACACAAGTGAGTTGGTCTCCTGTAATTACAATTCTTTCTCCAACTGTGCTAGAAGCCACTCATTGATTATAGATATAAATATAGGGGTTGGTTTTCCTGTCACAAGAATGAATAGTAAATGCTGTGAAATTGCATTGCTAAGCCTGAAGTTGTCTTAAATCAAATTGACCTTTAAATTATCCTTCAAACTTCTCCCCCCAACCCCCATCCCCAAATAACTATTGGTCCATATACCAACTTTATTAATGACATGTTAAATTAGATTAACTCTAAGCTCAGGCTGAAAAGCTTTTATCGCATGCTCTAAGTGAAATCTAGTGTAACATATGATATTAATATGCTATTTGATTCTCCAACTGAGATAAGGAAACAATTATATTGGAGAAGGGAACTCACAATGCACTCTCAGCCCAGATCACATCATCAAAACTAAAGGATAAATTTCTAAAACACAAAACGAAGCAGCAGCAGTCATGGATGGAGGCCATGACCCTCCCCTGTCCTGGGGATACATCTCTTACGGTTTGGCCCAGGGGACCTTGACTCTACCCCATTACTCCTCCTCATCAGTGGTCTTCTTCCAGGCCTTCTCACATTCCCTGAGCCACTATGTATTTGCTGGTATCCTGTGCTATGTTTCTGCTCTTTGAGCAGAGGATGGGATAGCAGGGATAGCAGCATTGGAAAGCCCCAACCCTGCTCCTGAACTCAAACCAGAATCTGGGCCAATTTAGGGTCAGAGGTCTACTACCTAACAGGCTACAGCAGTTCCTGTGAATGGAGACTATAAGAGCTTTAGCCCTTGTCTTTCCAATCAGCATCCCGAAGCCCCACTCCTCTGGGGCTCGGCAGCTTGGAAGGAGAATGTCTGATACTGTAGATTCTCCCATGTGCAGCTACAAGAATCCTAAGATATGCTGTCAGAGGTGCTATAGTTTACTGCCTACCCTCTGGGAAAATGGGGTGAAAGGACTCTAGACACTTTTGTATCCATTCTGCGTGCCTTTCAGATCTCATACACTTTCCTCCCTGAGCAGATCTCTTACAGACTCTTTCTTCTTGTGTCACCTGAGATTGGAGATGCTAAGAATAGGTACCTTTTAGAGCTGCTGTGAGGCTTAAATGAGTGAATTCATTTAACAGGGCTGGACATGTACCCAGTGCCAGCAAACATTAGCTAATGTCCACTGTCACTCCTGAGAAGCTGTTTGATATAGCTGTGTGTTTAGACGTAGGTAAGGCATCCACGTTTGCAGAATTGAGTATATGAATTAGAATGGTCTAACAGTCTTGTTTCATATATTTGTCATAGGTTGAATTGTGTTATGATTGTCATGGAATTGGAAAATGCAAATGTTCAAGTTCTAATGTCCAGAACCTTAGAATGTGACTTTATTTGGAAATAAGGTCATTGACAATGTAATAGGCTAAGAAGAGGTCATTTAGGCTGGATCCTAATCTGTTATGACTGGTGTCCTTATATAGTAAAAAGGGAAATTTAGACACAGGCACCTACAGGGGGATCCCCACACAAACATGAAGGCAGCCCTGGAGAGAGGCCTGGAAAATATTTCCCCTCACAGCCCTCAGAAGGAACCAACCTTGCTGACCCCTTGAATTTGGATAATCCAGCCTCCAGGTCAGTGAGACAACACATTTCTATTGTGTAAGCCACTGAGTCTGTAGTATTATTGCAGCAGCCCTAGAAAATGAATACAATGTTATATGGGGAGGAAGAAAAGGAGACAGTAAGAAAAAAATGAAGGAAAAAAGCACAGAATGAAATAAGAAAGTAAACACTATAGCACATGTCATTTGATAAAGTATCTACTGCAAAGGCAGGCATTTAATTCTAATAATTTTATACCCCTAACCCCACCCTGCTCTTATTTTACAAGAAGTGCTCAAGTTCACATCATTTCAAAGTTATGGAGTCAGGATGCAAAAGTAAGTCTGCATGCCTTTCAAACCATTTGCCGTATGATACATCTTATATGTGAAACTATTACTTTCTGGTTAACATCTATAGAGACCAGGAAAGTTGTACCTACAAGAAGACTTTAATCTTTAGATCCTAAGAAGCAGAAGTCTACCCTGGCCCATTGAAAAGAATGGTGTTGAGTTTTTGTTTGCTTTACTGAAAGCCTCAGGAAGAATCTCATGAAACCCAAGGAAGGAAAATACCTGGAGACTAGCTGAGCCTGGAGACTCAGAAATGGAGCACAGCGTTCCCATATACTCATGTCCCAACAAATGCACAGTCTCCCCTACCATCGACGTCCACCACTGGAACAGTACATTCGATACAATTGATGAACCTACATGGGCCCATCACTACCACCCAAAGTCCAGTTTACATTAAAGTTCATGCTTGGTGGTGTACATTCTAGGGGCTTTGACAAATGTAAAATGGTCTGTATTTACCATTAGTTTCATATGGAATATTTTCACTGCCCTAAAAATTGCCTGTGCTTCTCCTTCTCTCCCTTCCTAGAAAACTAATCTTTTTACTGTCTCCATAGTTTTGCCTTCTCCAAAACGTTACAGAATTGAAATCATACACTATGTAGCCTTTGCAGATTGGCTTCTTTCACTTAGTAATATGCATTTAAGGTTCCTCTGTGTCTTTTCATGGCTAATTAGCTCATGTCTTTTTAGTGCTGAATAATACTCTATTGTCATGGTGTATAATTCTTTTTTTACATTGTTGGATTCAATTTTCTACTAATTTGTTGAGGATTTTTATATCTATGTTTATGAGAGATGCTGTCTTTAGTTTTCCTTTCTTATAATGTGTTCGTCTGGTTTTGGTATTAGGGTAATGCTGGCTTCATAGAATGAGTTAGAAAGTATTTCCTCTGCTATCTTCTTAAAGAGATTATAGAGAATTTCTTTCTTAAATGTTTGATGGAATTCACCAGTGAACCTATCTGGGCCTGGTGCTTTCTGTTTAAAAGGTTGTTTATTTAATTACTGATTCAATTTCTGTAATAGATATAGGTCTATTCAGATTGTCTACTTCTTGTGTGAATTTTGACAGATTGTGTCTTTTGAGAAATTGGTATGTTTCCTATAGGTTTTCAAATTTGTAGGCATAGAGTTGTTCATAGTATTTCTTTATTATCCTTTCTTAAAAAGTTTATTTTATTGATTATGTTGTTACAGTAGTCCCAATTGTTTTCCCCTTTTTTCCCCTCTGCCTAGTAGCCCCCTTCCCTCCAGCAATCCCACCCTCCTTAGTTCATGTCCATGGGTCACACATATAAGTTCTTTGGCTTCACCTTTTCCTATGTTATTCTTAATGTCTCCCTGTCTATTTGGTGCTAACCAATTATGCTTAATCCCAAAACCATTTCCTCATTTCTCCCTCTTCCCTCTCCCAGCTGATAACCCTCCAAATCATCCCCATACCTATGATTCTGTTCTTATTCTTATTTGCTTAGTTCGGTTTTGTTTTTCTTTTTTAGATTCAGTTCAACAACTGAGTTGTTGTGAGTTTGTTGTCATTTTAATGTTCATAATTTTGATCTTTTTCTTAAGTAAGTCCCTTTGACATTTCATATAATAATAGCTTGGTAATAATGAGCTCCTTTAGCTTTACCTTGTCTGGGAAGCACTTTATCTGCCCTTCCATTCTAAATGA
Organism: Furipterus horrens; assembly: GCF_987537825.1. Lineage (NCBI taxonomy): Eukaryota > Metazoa > Chordata > Mammalia > Chiroptera > Furipteridae > Furipterus > Furipterus horrens. The sequence goes on from NW_028327175.1 coordinate 28,279,260, forward strand.
TAGCTTTGCTGGATAGAGTAATCTTGGTTGTAAGTCCTTGCTTTTCATTACCTTGAATACTTCTTGCCAGTTCCTTCTTGACTGCAAAGTTTCTTTTGAGAAATCAGCTGATAGTCTTATAAGAACCCCTTTGTAGGTAACTCTCTGTTTTTCCCTTGCTGCTTTTAAGATTCTCTCTTTGTCTTGAACCTTTGGCATTTTAATGATGATATGTCTTGGTGTGGTCTTTTTGGGTATAGCATGTTTGGCATTCTCTGGGCTTCCTGGATTTGTATGTCTTATTTCCTTTGCCAAATTTGGAGAGTTTTCCTTCATTATTTTCTCATATAAGGTTTCAGTTTCTTGCTCTTCCTCTTCTCCTTCTGGTGCCCATATGGTTTGGATGTTTGCATGTTTAAAGTTGTCCCAGAGGTTCCTAAGCCTCTCCTCATTTTTTTCAATTCTTGTTTTCTCATTCTGTACTGGCTGACTGTTTATTTCTTCCTTATGTTCCAAATCATTAATTTGAGCCCCGGTTTCCTTCCCTCCACCATTGGTTTTGTGTGGATTTTCCTTCCTTTCATTTAGCATAGCCTTCACTTCTTCCCTTATGCGTTTGCCATATTTAAGCATATTGTCAAGCCTGTGAACATCTTTATCACCAGTGTTTTGAACTCTGCATCTGTTAGGTTGGCTATCTCCTCATCACTTAGTTCTCCCACTGAAACCTTGATCTGTTCTGCCTTTTGGTCTAGACTTCTCTATCTCCTCATCTTGACAGGTTCCTGTGTTTTTTTTGTGTCTTAGGTAGAGCTGTCGCATCTGTGACATTGTAAGGGATCGAGCCTTAGGTGTTTGTCAGTACAGGGTGACCTGTTTCACCACGTTGTGGCACTGTGTGTGTGGGAGAGGTCTGAGAGGGAACAATGCTGCCTGCTCAGCACTCGCCCCTTTTCCAGGCACTTCTCCCACTTCTGTATGGGACTGGCACCTCTCTAGCTGTTGCCCTGGCTGTCGTTCCCAGAGTGGGAGGGTCTGCAGATGTTCTAGGACTGTGGGGGCCCCTTAAACAAGCAGAGTCTGCTGAGACACTGGTAGTTTCTTCCTCTGCCCCAACTCCCACTGGTTTGCATAGTCAGAAGCAATGAGGCTTAATTTTCTCCGGTGCTGGGACTGTGAGCTGCGTGATCTGGTCTGGTGTTGGGAGCGCTCCCCAAGTGTCCCTCCCAACTCTTTAAAATGTGATTGCACTTTCTGCCGGCCTGCTGCTGCCGCTGCTGCTGCCACCACCATGTCCTCTCTGCCCTGACTCCGCCCCTCCTACCTGTCTGGATGAGTATTATTTCTCTATATCTTTGTTTGTTGGACTTCCATGCAGCTCGATTTTTCTGGAACTTCTGGTTGTCTTTCATTTTGAGATAGTTGTATTCCTTCTCAGTTGTGGAGGGAGGTGCAGCATGTCTGTCTAGGTCTCCATCTTTGCTGGAAATCCCTAATCCAGTATCCTTTATTACCCTTTTAATGTCCATATGATCTGTATTTATGTCTCCTCTTTCATTTCTGGTATTATTCATTTGTGTCTTCTCTATTATTTATTTATTTTTAGTTAGCCTGGCCTAGAGGCTTACCAATTTTATTGACCTTTCCAAAGAAGTAGTTTTTGGTTTTATTAATTCTTCTCTATTGATATCCTGTTCTCAATCGCATAGATTTCTGCTCTGATTCTATTATTTCTTTCCTTTTGCTTATTTTATATTTAATTTGCTCTTCTGTTTCTGGATTCCTAAGGTAGAAGCTTAGATGATTGAGTTTAGATCTTTCTTATTTTCTAATCTATACTTTCAATGCTATAGATGTTCCTCCAGGCACTGCTTTCTTGGCGTCCCACAGACTTCAGTAAATCACATTTTTATTTTCATTTAGTTCAAAATATTTTGAAATTTCTTTTGAAATTTCTTCTTTACCCATGTGCTATTGAGACATATATACTGTTTAATCTTCAAGTGTCTGGAAAATTTCCAGCTATTATTGATTTCTAGTTTAATCCCACTGAGATCTGAGATCAGCCAATGGATAAGTCTACTCTTTTAAATTTGTTAAGGCATGTTTAATGGCCCTACATGTGGTTAATTTTGCAGTTTGTTCAGCTTTTTTACTTGTGGGACTGCACCCTTCTCCTGTGTGTGTGTGTGTGAGGAGGGTCTGTGCTAACTCCAGTTAGTGTCAGAATTGAACTGAGTGGTAGGAGAAGCATCTGGGATCAGAGAACTCTTTGATGTGTGGGAAACCCACATGTCTATTGTCATAAGTGAGGCATGATAGTCATATGAAAGTAAAAAAGTCAGGAGTGTTTTTCTTAAGCAGGCTTCTTTTCCAGCCTCTACATCATTTCTGGACTGTGACATTTGTTTGTCCTAAGTCATGCACCACCTTTCACAACCATTTGTTCTGATTTTCCATCAAGTTCAGAATCAAAGCTCCTTGAGAGCTAGAACCATGTCCTCTCCTCCTTTGTAGTCTTCCCAGGGTCTGTCCCATGCTGTCTATGGGAGGCGCTGGGTAAATATTTGATGAATGAGTAAATGTTCCAAAGGAAAGCAGTGGTAAACGTGAGTCAAGGTGTGATGCCTTCCAAGGGGGAAATGGAGGTTCAGACAGAGACGTGCTCCTCCAGCACATCTGTCCCCAACAAACAGTTCTCGTGACACTGAATGCATCCAGAATTGTTCTTCCCAACACAAGTTAAATCCCTCTGAGTCAGTGCATCTTAAAATACAGAGGGATAACATATACAGAATGAAAGTGCATCTTCGTTCTTGTATAAATCAACTGCATTTCTCCCCTGGGGCATGTCACATGTTCGTGCTCTCTTGGGTGTGGTGTTGCATTTGATATTAAAACAGTGAAAACCACTGACCTATTGATAACTGGACTCTGGGCCACCTTCCTGTGCCGTCCTGATCCTGTGGGCTCCCTAGGTTCATCTCAACTTTGATTGTTGCTTGAATTGAAGCCCCTTAAGATTGTAAAGCATTTATGTGACTTTTCCCCCCCTAGAACATGTATCAGACAAAAAGCACTTACCATACACATTTTTTTATAACCGTTTATTCAGACCCCCGTTTTCGTCTTTTATGAGGAGGCTGCTTATTTAAAATGTTCATCTCTACCTATTTTTTTGTCTTGTGGTCAAATTGGTAGGAGGAAAAAAATCCCTCCTGGGGCCCTAGTTTAGAAAACATGGACTACATGAAAGGGCATGAAATAGAGAAATTAAGAGAGTGGTCACATCTGTCCCTTTGAACTCTGCTCTTGGCCGTACTGGTCATGCATCCTGTAATTTTCCTCTAAAATATTTAACATAGACAGTGTAAAATATTGATGTGCATGGGCCAGTTTATTCTCTGTTCTAGGAGTGTTTGGTTAATGTTTACAGCGTCACAAGAGGAATGCATACTCCAAGGGCAGGCACAGGTAGCACTGTAAGAATTCTGAGTTCACAGTTTAGTCTCCTTTGTCCCAATCTTCAACAATCTTCATCTGTAAATGTCTGCACTAGAGATTGGTTAATTAGTGTAAGAATAATTGGAGATAACTCTTACTGAGGAATCTGAATGGTACTCATAATAATTGGAATACGTGGGCTGGTTACACCCTGCCTGGGCTCCTCTGCCTTCCCATGGACAGGGGTGTCTAGTAGTCTGTGTGTGCTCCTTGGGAGAGTTGCCCTTGGCCCTCCGCTGCATTTTACGTCCCGCCTCTTAATTGAGAATTCTGTGTCTGGATCATGTAAGGTCCTAAAGGATGGCCTCAGTGGCTGAGAGACTCCACGGAGGTTCTGGGAACAGACTGTTTCGTGCCAGCTTGCCAAAGAAACATTGATATGTGTGGCAGAACTGTTTGTGAAAAGTGCTTTCATGGTGACATGCCATCTGGTAGTGACAGGGCCATGTAGATGGGACCCTTTTGTTACAGAGTGGGGGGTCTCCAAAAATCCCCAGAGCCTGCAGGTTGGGGGATGGGGAAAAGGCAACAGCTTTTAAAATGCCTTTGCATGACTATGGCTAGTATCTAGTGTTGTAGTTATGCAAATGGTTTTGGTTCTTCCAAGGCCCCAAGGAGATGGGAGAGGTTTTGACTATGTAATGGTGTGGAAAGAGCATAGAGAGCCTGCACAAGGTTCTGTGAATGGTCAGAACTGTTTACCACACCCACTGCATCACAGGACGCAGCCAGGGATTTAAAAATAGGCAGCAGGCATTTTGGAAAGGGAGAAAGGAGAGGAGATCTACGCAGTTTGCAAGAAGGGCAGAGAAGAAACTCCATGCAGTGTTGAAAAGAACTCCATGCTACTTTGAAAGGGAGAATACCATGTGGCTTTGAAAGGACACAGAGAGAACGATGCGTGATCCAGTGCAACACAGCACATGTTTTCCTGGACTGTTATACGGAGGCTGATGACATCGTATCCCAGATCCTGAAGGAGGCAGCTGACAGATAAGGGATGGGGAACTTCTGGGCATGTTTTTGGCTTCTACCTTTTGGGAAACAAGGAAAGTGCTGGGTCCCGTGGGAGAACAGGGCTCTGAGCTAAAATGCTTACTGCCCTTCTCAGGTTGGAATATTATAAATAAAGACCTGTTTTCCTCAACACTAGTTGTTGGGTTTTACACCAAGGCGCCACGTGAAAGAACCCCCTTTCCCTCTGTAACAGTTTTGGCGACCCCAGATGGGACTAATGGAACCTGTAGACAGGTTCGCTCTGTAATACTTTTGCTCTTTCTCATCTCTAGAGACCATCAACATTGAATGACAAGAGCAAGTTTAGTGTAGGAGGCTTGTCAAAACCACACATGCATACAGTTTCTACCTTGCTCCTTTCCCTTAAAGAATTCCCCCTGATCCCATAGCCAAGAGCTGACGATAGGATTAGATAACTGTGCTACAGATGGGATGTACTTTTGAAATCCAGGCCTCTGTGGCTGAGAATTGTAATCTTCTTACTCAGTAATTTATGCTCACATTGTTTTTTTCCATTGTTAAAATAGGATACTGTGATGGTGTTTTGTGTGTCAACTTGACGGGGCTGAGGAGGGGCTGAGGAGTGCCTGGGTACCTGGTAAAACAGTATCTCTGGGTGTGCCTGTGAAGGTGTTTCCAGAGGAGATTAGCATTTGAACTAGTAGACTGACTAAAGAAGATCAACCCCACCCATGCTGGTAGGCACCATCCACTTTGTTGAAAGCCTGAACAGAGAACAGAGGCAGGAGAAGGGTGAATTCTCTCTTTCTCTTCTTGAGGGGGGATGTCCATCTCCTCCTTCCCTTGGACATTGGGGTGCCTGGTTCTCAGGCTTTCAGACTCCAGGATGTAACATCAGTACCTGCCCCATTCTTAGGCTGAATTACACCACCTGCTTTTCTGGTTGCCCAGTTCGCAGATGGCAGATTGTGGGGCTACTCGGTCTCCATAACCATATGAACCCATTCCTACCATAAATCTCCTCTTTTACAGGGTGGGACAGAAGTAGGTTTACAGTTGTGAATATGCAAAACACACAGTTTATTCTTGTATTATTATTTAATTGTGTTATTTTCCATACAAACAACTCTCAAGCTTTTTTGTCACACCCTGTATATCTTATTGGTTCTGTTTCTCTGGAGAACACTAATACAGATACTTAAGTTGAGGATGTATATTTTTCATAGATGGTTATTTTGGAGTTAAAAAGTAATCAGTTTATTATGAATAATTGTTAGGCAAGGAAAATAAACTTATTAATTAACCTAAGGAGATATGTATTAATAGTTTCAAACTTAGTAATTAAAGACACAAGGGCAACTTGTGAATGGTAACAATCCTACTTAGAATTTTGAAGCAAGCCCCTGTGTAATTAGAAAATACATTGTTATGAAATTCAGAAAATTAATTAAAGTTCAAATTGGATGAAATGCATTAAAGATGTGTCCTTCGTCTGTGTTTTGTCTCTAAGTGTTGTATTTATTATATATCAATCTAAAACAGAAAGTGGGTTCTTTAATCTGCAGGCTCCTAGTGATTTTATCTTTCTTTCCCTTTAGATAAATTGTTTAGTTACTTTCATCATCTCCCTGGCACATTTTGAACAGTTTAGTCTACTAAAGTGGAAGAAACATGCTTAATAAAGCCAAATGACTTCTTTCGAATGTTAATTCAGCAAAAAATGAATCCGCCTAAGAATGGGAATGTATGATCACATAAAAATTGTCTTTAGGCAAAGTTATAATACATGCCTACTTTGTAATTCTAAGAACAGAAGGTTATTGCAGTCAAAAGCAGCAAATGCCTCTCTGAGTTTTGGGAACTCAAGTGCAGTTTGCATTCTGACAAAGTAAGTACAGATGGACCTTCTCAAAGGTGAAGAAGGTAGCTGAGGTCAACACTCCTGCTTTAGAACTGCACACTGCACTTCCAGAACTACCTGGACTGCCATGGGAAGAAAACTGTATTGCTTCTAATGTATTACCTCCCTACAGAGAATGGGATAGAAATAAAAAAGTTCCAGGTGGAAGATAACAAGTCTGAGAAATTCTGTATTCACTATTTATTTTAAGAAACAAATCAAAAGTTTTCCCAAAATGAAGCATTTTTAATTCAAGAAGGAGGGTTTTAAAAATATATATATAGTCTTTTTCTTTAAGGGTTCTAATAGGTTATTTGGGAAAGTTTAATAGATTGTTCTTACTGAAATGAGTATTTTCAAGATTATCTTGGTGTCAAAAGAGGGGAATATTTGAAAACAACAAAGTCTTACACACGTATGACATTTTATAGTTTATAGAGCACTTTACTTACTCGGTTTTCACAATGACCCTGTTGGATACACAATATTTCCATTTTATATATGAGTGTCTGGAGGCTCAAAGAAACTGAACAATTTGCCTAAAGTTATATACATAGTGGGGGACTATTAGCCTGAACCCATCAATTACAAGTCCAGTTTTCTTTAGAAAACACCACATACCTCCCTTTAAAGAATTAGCTGAAGTTAAAAATTGAGACCATTCTTAGCCTTTGGGGAAGTAGCTGCCATTGCTAGTGTTCAGAAACTCAGTGTGTTCACTGTCAAATGCACGAATGCAAGGAGACCTGTCTTTCTGAACTGTCAGTGTCCACGCTTTTTTCCTGGATCATTTCTTGGGGGTCACAGCCAAGCTGCAGTCTCTCTTCTTAGCCCTGGAGTTACCACGCATGCAGGTGCAAAAGCAGTGGAGGCATTTAGCGAGCACTTCTGTGTTCAGAGGATTGGGCTCCTTGCTTAAGGAGCCACAGAATAATTAGCAAGTGTGGAAAATGAGGTGGTTGCCTTCAAAGTGCTGGAATATTGGCTGGAAGTATAATACTTAGACCTAGGAAACATTGACAAAAAGGCTATGGCAAGATGACCGGAGTCTAACATGATTTCTTTAGCCCTTGTTTTCTGGATGCAAAGTAAGACCTTATGTGAGGAAGACTTTCTGTAGAAGTAGGTGGCTGAAAGGAAGCCCACATTTGAATTGGTGATTAGAGAAGGGAGAGCAAGTAACAGGCCTTGGAGAGGTCAAACTGGCTTGGAGAGTGCTGATGGATAAATTTAATAAACCGACCTAAGCCAATTAGGTTCTTTTTTTGGTAGATTATGAAGGTGGCTAAAGGTTACCTATTCTCTTATAACTGTAATGCCAGTTTCTAATGAATGTGGGTCTCAGGCCAGGTTTTATTTGTTTGTGGTTGTTTGTTTGTTTGTAGAGGGGAAGGGAGGGAGAAAGAGAAGGAGAGAAACAGCAATATGTGGTTACCTCTCATGCGCCCCCAGCTGGGGACCTGGCCAACAACCCAGGCATGTGCCCTGATTGGGACTCATACTGGTGACCCTTTGGTTTGAATACTGACACTCACTCCACTGAGCCACATCAACCAGGGCTCAGGCCAGGTTTTTTATATCTTGTGTGTGTTATCTACTGAACAAATGCCTATTTTAAAAAGACACAGAGACCTGACCTGTAATATGGATGAAGTCCCACTTCTTTGTGCTGTAGGTGTTCCCGTGTAATTAGATAAAGATATAACAACCTTTTTGAGGCAGGCCCCATCTTTGCAATAGCCTCTGACTAGACCCAGGATGCTGAGGGACCCAGCTCTCACCCCATCCTGAGGGGCTGACGACAGACCTCTCTGGATTTGTATTCCCTGTACAAGAGTGGGAGTATCTCTAAATATTTTTGCATGTGCAGCTATCTTGAAGACCTTTAATTTTGATGGAATCTATTTCTGACATTTATCATGGAGGTTTCACCAATAAAGAGCCACCCTTGACTCTGAGCATGCTGATGTGTACAGTACAGGCCAGTAGTTGAGAGACAGGTAACAGACATGTGCCTAGTGGTCCTGCTGGGGTGCTGACTTCTTGGCTGACTCCATCAGACCACTGCTGGACTGTCCATTTTTTATTAGGGCAACTGACACCCCTGCTGTTGCTGCTTAAATGAGCAGACACATACACAATATCACACAGTCTCTGATGAAATTATTTTAGGAGCATTCCAGACAGTGTAATAAAAGGCGGGTGGGCTGGGGCAAATTTGTTATTGAGTGCCCAGAAGGGCAGACTGCATATATTGGATTTGCAAGGAAACAGATCTGTAACAGTTATTGCTCACCTCCAAAACTTTGGGAAAAAACCAGTCAAGCTGACTACTGCACTGATTCTGTAGAAAATCTTGCCTTGTACATGCTTTCAAGGTAGCCAGCCCTTTTCCAGTAACCAGCCAGACTGCTGCCTGCTGCCCTGCTAACCTGCAATGGTGCACTGCAGGGGGTATTGACTTTCAAAGGCTGTGGTGGTGCCTTCATCTGTGGTATTTCCTCTGAAACAGAAGTTATTTTCTCACAACTATGCATCATATTTGTAATAGCTTATTGATCAAAGCCAGGTCCACTTTCAAAGCAGGAAGGGAGCCGTGTGCCTCTTCCTTGTGAGTTAGTTTTCCATCAGAAGGCACGGTCTTGCAGACGCAGCTTTTCCGCATGAGCCATTGTGCACGTGTCCCCCCTACCCTCCTTGCTTTCCCATGCACTCAATCATGCTTAGACCCGAGAGAGCAAAGGGTTTTGGTCTAAAGGGACAGAGTGAGCTGAATTCCTTGCCCTGGGTGACTCAGAAGGCTCTTTGTCAATCTTAGTCATACTTCTGCTCCCCAAGAAATAACCTACTGTTATGTGGTTTTCTCTAATTATAATAGCTATTTATGTGGACCATTTTTTGGCATTCATGTTTTAAATTTTAGAAAAATGTTGAACCATAAGCACAGCAAGCCTGAAAACCTTATTCTCATGCTTTTGGGTAGAAGGTAGCATACGACAACTTCGCTTTGTATCTTGGCCAGAAATTTACTAACTGAACCACACAAAGAAACCTGCTGTGCAGTGGTTTCATTTACAAGGGGGCCTCCTGGCATGGAGGTTGACGACATTGTTTGGGAGTCTCCAGTGTCTAGTAACTGTGTTTCTAGCCTGTCTTAATACTCTAGGTGACCAGAGTAGAATTAAGTTAACTTGCACAGTTTGCTAGGGCTGCCATAGCAAAATATCACAGACTAGGTGGCTTAAACAATAGGAATTTATTTTTTACAATTCCGGAGGCTGGAATTTCCAGATCAAGGTGTCAGCATGTTGGTTTTTTTTTTTTTTTTTTTTTTTTTTTTTTTTTTTTGCAGGCTCTCTCCTTGGCTTGCAGATGGCTGCCTTGTCACTATATTGTCATGTGGCCTTTTCTCTACATGTATATCTCTGGTGCTTCTTTGTGTGTGTTCATATTTCTTCCTCTTCTTTTTTTTTAAAAAAATCCTTACCTGAGGATATGATTTTAGAGAAGGGAGGGAAAAACGGAGAGAGGGAGAGAAGGAGAGCAGGAGAGAGAAACATCAATGCAAGAGAGAAACATCTATTGGTTGCCTCCTGTATGAGCCCCAGCCGGGGATGAAACCTGTCACCTAGTTAAGTGCCCTGACTGGGGATGGATCCCACAACCTTTTGGTGTATAGGACAGTGCTCTAACTGACTGAGCCACCCAGCCAGGACCATATTTTCACCAGTCAGATTTGTATTAGGGCCCATGCTAAAGACCTTGTTTTAACTTAATTACTCTTCAGAGACCTCATCTCCAAATACGGTCACATCCTGAAGAGTTAGGGGTTAGGACTGTAACACAGCAATTTTGGGAAAACATAATTCAGTCCCTAATACTTACTTTAGTACAGATATTAATGACCATTCCCCATTCCCTTCTTCCTGTTAGGAGCCATCCTATAGCTCTATCACACTTCAAAGGTCCGTAAGCTCCTAAAGGCTGTTAGGTGCTGCATGTTAGGGTAGTTCTTCAGTCCATCTGATCTTTGGCCTCTGGGCAGCTTTTAAAGGTACAGATGGTATCCTCCTCCCCCTCCCTCCCAGGGTCTTATGCAGTAGACAGGTCTTAGGATTCTATATTGCTTTTACAAAAATAGAAAATCCCTCAGGGGATAGGTGTACAAATATGAACATATATTTATTTGTAAGTCCTTTCTTCTGGGAATGGGGCTGGGGAACTACAGTGGATGAAGACTTTGGCGCTGTTTGGATTTATTATGTATATGATTGTCAGTAAAAAAATATTAATTTAAAAATAAAAACATTTTTTCAAGTGGCTCTTTTGACCATTTCAATTGAAAAGCTATGGTTGAAATGAACTGTGGGCAATAGGAGCTTATAGTTTTAAGAGCAATGCCCATCTGAGCTAAGGAGCTTGGAGATTGGGCCTCAGCTGGGCTCCGGGGTGATGCAGATAATACTGACGGATTCACAGACAGAAACCCAGGTGATTCAGGTGGCCTATGAGATGGCGGATAGGGGGAAACTTGAAATGGAAATCTGGGCCAGTCAAGGCGTTACCCAGATACAGGATGGGGCAAAATTAAGTTTACAGTTGTGAGTACAAAAAGCACAGGTTATTCGTGTATTGTTATTTATTAATTATTGTATTATTTTCCATATGAACAACTGTAAACCTGTTTTTGCCCCACCCTGTATTTGTAGGGGAAGGCAAGAGGCAGGACCTGCCAAGATCTCCTGAGCCTCTAGGCTTGGTAGTTCCTGACTTGGGCTGCACATAAGAATTATCTGGGGAACATTAAAAATGCTCCTCCCCATTCCAGAGAGCCTGATGGACTTGGTCTGGTAGAGATGCAGGTGTCAGCAGTTTATAAAAGCTGCCCAGGTTACCCTGATGTGGGCACATGGCCTTGGCCTGTCTGGGAGTGACCACAGGACCAATGACTGCGGGACTCCTTGACCAGTTCATTTCTTATCAGTGAAGAGATAAGGAAATGGAATAGGCCCTAGTCTTCTGGAGAAGAGCTGTCTTCTTGAGTGTAAGACTCTTGTGACCAAAGCTGCTTCCATGGCCAGGAGTAGTTCCAAGGGAAAGAATGGGTAGAGAAGGCTCTTTTCCTAGACAGTTCTAGACGCTGAGTGGTGGGGTACCAAGGGCAGAGAATCAAGGAGCAGACATGCAGTAAATTTCACTGGTTCTCCATCTGGTTTGGATGTTGGGAAGCTTTAAACACAACTGATACCAGGGGTCTCCTTGAGATTGGCATGTATGATATAGGGCTCATTCTGGCCACCAGCATTTTCTGAAGTTCCCCTAAGTGATTCTAATATAGCAAAGTCTAAGAATTGCTGACACATCAATGATGTAATTGGAGATGAAGGAATGGGAAGAAAAACACAACAATGTCTGGGAACTGTCACAGGGAAGAGCTCTCTAAAGCTTGAGAAACAAGTAATAAGGTTTTTGGGCCATGGTGTGTGAAGAAGAGTCCATTAGCACCTTCAGCACATTCAAAATTCATTTAGCATTTCAAAGACTGAGCTGTTGCATTCAGATCAGCATGTTTCTCACAGCCTGCTCATAAGCCTGGCCCTTCTGCTTTGAAATCTAGGCCAAGAGGCAGGCTGCCCAAGAGCAAGAAAAGATGAACTAGAAGAAGAAAAATTATGCAGTCTGCCCCTTCTGGGTGAGAAGGTTGTGGGGAGAAGGATTAAGAGAGAGGGTAGAGAAAGGAGTATGTTTCAGGGACCACATGGATTCTGGTGGGGTGGTGATACTCCAAATATACAACAACCTGTACAGAACCTGAGCTGGAAAATGAGGGCAGGCAGTCCACAGGATCCTGGGGGGGCCAGAAGCAGTGAGGTGAAACCCTTTGGGATCAGACCACCAAACTTTACACCTTTCACTGGCAGGTAGTGGTGGAATGCCCAGGGGAGGGGAGGGGAGTAGGAATACAGACATTCTTTAATATTTAAAATAACTGGCCCAGCTGCCCTGGTGGGTGCTGGCTGAAACACCACTAATGGCTAATGGCTGTTCTTTGGACCTCTATCTGCAGAGAAGGGGGTGCATGCTGGCATACGAGCTGAGATAAAGGTACCAGTGTTCCCTCACTTATTGTGGGTATTACGTTCTAGACTCCCCCTCGATAGGTGAAAATCTGCAAAATAGGAACCTTACATTTATTTTAGTATTTATATGTATTTTAAGGCTTTGTAAACCCTTCCTACACACTTATAAACCATTTCCAGTCCCTTATTAACCTTTCCCACTCCCTTAATAACCTTTTACACACTTTTATAAATACTACTTATGTTCTTAAACATAGTCTACACTCTTAAAAACTACGTGACTTTAACAACATACGTATACAGTACCGCAAAATCCTGCAATATAGCGAAAAATCCATGATAAATAATTAAATATAATATTTTTAAAAATCCCTCAATACAGTGAGGCCGTGATAAGTGAACCGCAGTATAGAGAGGGACTATTGTATATGGTGTGGGGGACTTTTGCTCACTATTTGGTTCTTGGGTTCTAGAAGAACAACAGGCACATGGAAGTTAAGTACACTTAATGGCTTAGCATGGCCCAGTGAAGGCAGAGCCAGTGCTGAGCCCTCTCTGACTCATAACTTGTGGGTGGGACCCAAAGTGTTCACAGGCCCCTGGCCCGGAGAGCCTTTGTTCATATGGGTTGTATTGAGAAAGATTTACTACATTAGGAATCATTTTATTGTATTTTTATTGATTGATTTTAGAAAAAGAGTGGAAGGGTGAGAGAGAGAAAAACATTGACTTGTTGTTCCACTTACTTATGCATTTATTGGTTGATGCTTATGTGTCTCCTGACCAGGGATGGAACCCACAAGCTTAGTGTACCCAGTCAATACCCTCACCAACTGAGCTACCCAGCCAGGGCCAGGAATTAAATTTTTAATGTACATTTAATGATTCATTAGAGACAACAATAAGTACTACATGGTAATGTAAATAACATGTTTCTATGAAAAAATAACAATGTTCTCCAAAACAATAAAACTATTTGGTGAGAGACCGGCATTATTTTACATTTCTTTGTGTATATGTCTTTAATAGAAGACAGCTGCAGTCTCACTCACCTCTGCTTCTGTTCTCAGTCTTTGCGATTTGTTGTTTTCCAGATACGTGGCTGTAAAAGGGAGTATTTAGTGGTTATTTTCCCAGGTAATTGCAGATATTCTTCTTTGATATTGCATCAGAACTCCACTATAGACTAGTGAGAGAATGAGATTTTAAAAGCCAAATAGTGACTTAATATTATCACATAAATAGGTTTGACATTGTGGGCCCTTGAAACAAACAGTCACAAGACCATAAGGGATCCCCCAGGTGGCACTCTGAGGATGGTTGAGGCAGCAGAGAAAGAGCCCCTTGAAAGGAGACATCCATTTGGGAGAACGGATTTCAAGCAAACCTTGTATAATCAACTTTCACTTATGATTGCACCTCCACATTTCTTGTTTTCATAACCCTCTGTTAAAGCTGATATGTGGTTATAAGTGGGTCACAGCGGCCCGCAAAACTAGGGCCAGGCAATTTCATCAGGTCAGTAATTTAAATGTTGCATTGTTAAATAGAAAAAACAAACAAACAAACAATAAAGCAAGGCCAACTGAAGAGGACTCTTCTACATGTTTAAAATGTTAGTTTTTAATAGATCCTCATTCTTGCTGTTGCCAAACATTTTCTTCTTAGAATGGATCAGATGCTCAAATTAGGCATTTAGGGAGACATGTGATGTGCTGTATTATTTTGGGATGGCAGCATGAGCCCTGAAATGATGTATGTAATGGGGTTTGGAAGCTGGGGAAGGAGGACATACTGCTGAGCAGATAATATGTAAGTGGATTTAAAAGTGAGAACATGTAGGGGTCTGATGAAGTTGCTGGGTTCTTAGATGTTGGGGTGGTTCCTTAAGAGCTAGGCAGATTAGCCCTGGCTGGTGGGGCTCAGTGTATTGAGTGCCAACCTGTGAACCAAAGGGTCACTGGTTTGAGTCCTAGTGGGGCACCTGCCTGGGTTCCTGGCCAGGTCCCCAGCTGGGGGCACGTGAGAAATAACCACACATTGGTATTTCTCTCCCTCTCTTTCTTCCTCCCTTTTCCCTCTCTCTAAAAATAAATAAATAACATCTTTAAAAAAGAGCTAGGCAGATTAGGTTTTGGGTGGAATTTGAGAGTGAAATCTTAGAACAGGCAAGAGTGAGGTTATGGGTAAATACACTGATAAAGTATCTGAACAGGGGATTATAGCAGATTAGTGCCTTTAACCAATATTTAGCTGCCTTTTGTGGGAGCACCTTCTGGTTTGTTTTTACCTTCCCATCTATTTCCTCTGCAGGCATATCCAACTCAAGTTGGCTATGAAATTGTGGGATTTCTGACAGTTGGCTCCTGTGTCCCTATTCCTTCTCACTCTGTATTTTATCCTTAGGGGATCTCAGCTGTACCTACAGTTTCATTACCCCTTAAACCCACTTGTCTCACTTGTCTTACAAATCTTTTATCTTTAGCCTTGACTTTTCTCTGACTCCTATATTAAATGGCCTACCTGACATTTATACTGGGATATCTCACGTATGCTTTAGACTTCACTCATCTGAAAGCTGACTCATGCCCTTCCACCATGCCTGGTCTTCTTCCTGTCTTGCACATCCCCACCGGCCATTCAGGTTTCTAGTTAGAGACTGCAGAGGCCTTCCTGACCCTCCCAAGTCCTCAGCCCTTTTAATCCCCTCCCCAGTCCTGATGACCCTACCCACATTCACTTCTTAGACCCTCCCTCTAACCCAGGTCCACCCGAGGGGCCACTGTCTCCTATGAGACTTCAGCCGCTGCCTCCTGACATCTCTTTGCATCCACGGCTGCTCCAACACAATGTGCTCTGCACAATGAAGTCAGAATCACCGCTTGAAAAGGCAAAAATGCAAACCTGGTTAGACAGTCTGATCTCCTAACACACAAACAAAAACCCCACTGTAATGACTTAATTCAAACTCTAAGCTCAGTGGCTTATTTCAAGATGGAAACCCTGCTTTCCTGATAGAGCATGGGACTCAAACTGGGTTCGGTTCATTGAGCTGGAATGGGAGGCATCTCCTGTTGTGCATGTGTGGTCTCAGGTCAGCCAGAGATGTGTAGAGTTCATGCACAGAGCTGGGCTCTCCTTCTCCCTACCTTATACCCGACTTGTTTCCTAGTTGCTGGGGTTGCCCTATTTCTCTGCCCCCATCTGCAATCCACTAAGACTTCAGCTTTATCTCCTGCATGCTACAGGCTAGGAGCTGCCCTCAGAGTAAGAGAGACAACAGGAGACCCACCCAGTTTCTTTCACTTTTTCAAATATCAACCCCCTCCAGATCTGCCTATTTTAGTGCCTTCAGGCACTTATTATATCCAGTCCTGAGTTTGTAGTTTTCTCTATGGTTTAAGGGAGTGTTTTATAGTTTGAACGAGGGTTGGCCCCATAGGAGCTGCTGAGACATTATCAGAAGGGCAAATTCAAATCTGAAATTCTCCATTTGGTCTTCCAGCTCCTGCATAGTCTGTCTTTTACATGCTCCTATATATTCATCCCAGAAATGCTCCCCAAACGCTCTTCATTTTGGCCACAGTCATCTATTTGCACTTCCTCAAAGGTGCCCCCTTCTTCTGCCATCTTGGTGGTGTTCATGCTTTCTCTGCCATCCCACCCCTAGACCTGAGAGCTCCCTTCCATTCCTCCTCTCCCCTCCTCTCCCTTCCTCTTCACATTGTCAAAGATGGAAGCTCAGGAAGGGCTTCCTCTAGGTCATTCCCACATGACATAATGTGCGTACCTTTGTAGCATTTATACAGGATTTGGTGTCCATTTCTGAAACTCTGAGTCATGTCCCTTTCCCCAGTCAGACGGCAGGCTAGTGAAATCTGGGACCATTTGGGGGGCCGATGGTGTGACATTCTCTTACCACTGCATACAACTCCAGGTCTACCCCACCAAATGCACCCCTAGCAATCTGCAGGCTTTGTGCACAAGGCTCTCAATACATGCATTATGGATTGATTAATTTTTAAAATAATTCAGAATGTGGAAGGTTCAGGAGACTAGAGCATTTTCCTATTTTTTAGAAGCTTTTGAATGAAGAGAAAACTTAGTTGTTCAAGCTTCAGGGCAGTGACTGAACAGAGAACTGTAGGCAGGGTTGAATACAGTTTTTGGAGATTCACTCTTTGTGATGGTTAACCCTTTGTCAGTAGAATTAGAGCCAGAGGAGACAAGACTGTTGTAAGGGTGTTTCAGAATCGGGTAGTCATCATGAAACTCAGCTGAGAGGTTGTTCCAAATGCCATGACTGAGACAGAGAAAGGGGCATTGGAGCAGGAAGGGTGGCCTGGGTCGGGGGAGGTCCTGGTGGGAGTGGAGAGTGGGAGGCTCAGTGGTTATGGGTTGGGCCTGTGATTCTCTCTGGACTGTACAGCTTTTTTCTAAGCCTCAGCTACGCTGATATACAATGTATTCCTTCCCCACCCCCACCTTTTCTGACTCAGTGGGACTGTTCTCCTATGTTAATTTCAGTTGATCAACTCTTTTTTTTCCCTTAAAGGATAAATTTACATTTTAATTGAACACTGCTGTAAAACTATTGATGAAACTGTACCTTCTCATATGTTAGCTTCTTTTATTCCCCCAACTTATATCATTTCTATTTCTATTTCTTAAAAAAAAATCCAAAGTTAACATCAGATAACTGAAAATGTTTGATCAGAGTCAATTAGAGCAATGTTGCAGAAACAAAGTTATGGTACATTATAGCAAGAGACTGGATGCTGTTGCACTAAATAATTTGTGTTTCCTCTATAGTGTGATATCTCTATAAAGCCAAAGAACGGAATTCATATTCTCTCTGGTTAGCCAAGTCAGCAGTCTTTGAATTTCAAAGTGATCACAAATCTTGTATTTTTACCAAATGGCTGCACTTATATTTAACTTTTCTTTAAAAAAGAAATCATAACTTCATAATGATTGTCTAAAAACAAAAATTTCATTAGCTATCTATAATTGATTGAACATTAGAGAGGCAGTAGAGCATGTTGATAGAAGGAGGGGCTCAGGATCAGACTCCTAGGCTTTGAACCCTGGCCCACAGAGTGATGGAGTGACCTTTGGTAGGTCACTTCTCCTTTTGGTATGTTAGTTTCTTTGTAAAAAATGATCATTATGAAGATGAAGAGTTATACTGTATGGTGCCTAGTATAGTGCCTGGTGCACAGCAGGCACTCAAACACGCTATTTGTTTTGTTGGCTTTTTCCTACTGTTACATTTGTTTGACAACTGGTAACTGTTAGTATTGGGAGTGAGTGTCAATTTAGAATGTAAAGCCAATTTCTTTGTGGGTCCACGTGACAACAAAAAGGACAGTGATAGGGAGTATAAAAAAGAAGTGACTTTTTCTTAACATACAGCTATTTCCTAGAAATAGGTCAAAGTTATTAGAAGCTAACATTTAAATAAGGGTTATTAGCTGAGAGAAAGAAATTAGTATTAGTGAGAGTGACTACTAGTGATTGCCATTCTGATAGATAATAACAATTGGGGTGGCAGGACAGACAGAATCTATTCATTGTGAGTCCTTTGTAATGATTCTGTAGTAATCAATAATAGTGATTAAAGTTTCATAATGTAACAGTAAAACACAAAAGATATCAAATCACACATTCCATTATATTAATCTTACATTAAGCACATGAGAAAGCTTGGCTGACAGCCTCAGAGCTGCCAGCCTACCCCACCACCCACCACAGATGTGTTTATGAGCCCAGCCAGGACCAGAAGAAATCCCACCTGATCCATAGACTCAGGGAAGATAAAAATATTTTATAATTTAAGCCCCAGAATTTTTGTTTTAGCTTGTTACAAAGCAATAGCTAGCTGATACAATCAGTTCTATCTATAAAGGCTGAGAAGTTTTATCTTTAAATATTAGTAATATATTCTTAAGATCCTCAGACTCTCCAATCTCTGTTCCTAAATACAAAATGTCTACCACAAAGTATGCTTCCTGGTTCCAAGGTTGGTCTTTTAGTTTGTCCCTCATCTGAGCCTGAGTCGGCCCTCAGTCTCTGTCCTGACTTTTCCAACATGTGGTATCCCTGGTGATTGACTTGGTATCAGCCCTTTCTCATCTACAATTCTGAATTGGTACAGAATGCCAGACTCTGTCTTTATCTGCCTCTGAACTCTCAATGTCTGACTTTGGCTGACCTCTGCTTCTGGCTCTGCTACCCCAGCATTGGCATGGTTACTGGAAGACGTCTGTGTTGTTGTCTGCACCAATAATTCTTACCAGGGACAGTTGTGTCTCCCAGCAGACATTTGGCATTGCCTGGAGATATTTTTTGTTGTCACAACTGAAGAAGGTGGTACTGTTGGCATCTAGTGGATAGAAGCTACAGATGCTACTCAATATTCTATAACATGTAGGAGAGCTCTACTGCAACAAAGAATTACTATGCAAAAATATCAGTAGTGCTGAGATTGAGAAATCTAGATCTATCGTGAGAATGGTTCCCTCGTCAGTGAAGTCACTAATATCCAACAGCTGTCCTTACATTGCCATCTCTTTGTGTCTTAGCTATTCCCTTAGCACATCTCAGGAGCAAAGTCTCCCTCTTTCTGATAAACTGTAGTTCATCTAACTGAGCCAAAATTCCTCAAGAAACAGGTGTCTTCCCCACAGATTGTGTGAGTCTTTTCGAGATCCCACCCAGTATCCAGCTTAGCCAGCTCCAAGACTACTCATAACAGTACCAAGTTGACTCTGAGAGCCCAAACTGAAGACAGATAGCTTCAGAAGGCACATTTGGTCTAAGAGATCAGATAGGTGCTGCTTATATACATGGGTCTTGGCTCATTTCCAAATGTCGTCAGATTCTCTATGCTAGATGCCCAATTCTGTTTGGGTGCTCAAGCATGTGGAGTCTGGAGAAGTAGCTCAGGGCTCTAATGAGCAAAATAATTCTTATGATCATGATCAGTCCTTCCGGAACCCTTCTGTAGGACATGGTCCCATTGGTGGTGCTGCTCAGTGTAGGAGGAGGATCCATGAGAAATCCTTCACCAAAGAGGAGAAACTTGAGGGACTCTTGGTATTCCAGCAACTTACTGCCCTGGGTACACTTCAAGAAGGACCATTTCATATTGTATTCCACTCTTTGCTGACTAGTGTGATGTTGAGGTGACTCTGCTTATTTTCTGGACTCAGGGATTGACTGAAAGGCCCAAATGATGCATGGTTCCCATACATGTCAGTGAGAACAAGTCTCATTTATGGCATCCAGGGCAACTAGTTTTGTGCCTAATTCTGGTGGAGGGAAATGGTAGTCATGGCTGTAATGTGTCCTCCCCTGGTTTCTTCCCCCAGTGGGATTTTGATCCATTACTCCACCAGGAGGTGAATAACAGCTAATGTTAGGACTCCCTTTCTTTCCTCTAACCTATGGTAAGAACTTGAAAGTCATGCTATTCTGCTGATGTTTTGTTTGGGGGAAAGGGGAGATGCCTTACAAAAAAAAAATAAGGAAACAGAAAGAACAACTTTTAGACTTTCATCTCAGTGGGAAATTCATGCTGAGTTCTGATACCTTAAGTGGTTCCCAGACAGAAATTTGAAAATACTCCCAGCTGTTTAAGTTTAGTCAGTTCTGTGAAGATGATGGCAGCTCCAACCACAGGTGTCAGCCAGTCACCCAAAGGACAGCAGCTAATCTCTGACAAAGTCCAGACAGCACTGAGCAGGATGTCTCAGAACGCTGACGTCACCCGTGACAGGATTAGTTCTTGGGTGCACTTCTAAATGTATCAATCAGGAGACTGCACAGGTGTCTTTTAATACCTGTCATGGCTTGCTATTCAAGAAGTACATAGAATTGAAAGGGAGAAGGATGCATGTTTTGCATTTATGTTGAATTTAATTCACAAGGGCAGTATTAAAATTTATGGTAAGTTGGAAATATTTCTAAACTTTCTTTTTAAACATTTTTTATTATTGTTTTTCTATTATAGTTGTCCCATTTTTCCCCATTGCCCCCCCAGCCCCCCCTTCTCCCACAGTCATATACCCCCCCCCCCGTTGTCCATGTCCATGAGTTATTTATACATGTTCTTTGACTAAACCCTTCCCTCACGTACCCCCTTAAACTTTCTTCTCGCTCCAGGAAGAGGAGAGGAGAGGGGTTAATAAAAGAATAGAAAACCTGGTTTGGGGAGAAAACGCAGATACTTTGTACAAAAACAAGAACATGCTTAAATGTTCAGTCCTCTTGAACACTGGGTTTAAGAGAGGCATGTCGTGAAAATGAAAGAAAGCCCTGTATTAAGTGCCCACTGCGGAAGGAGTTTAGGGTCTGAGTAATTGTATTTGAACCAGAAGCATTTGCAAACTGTGGCTTCATATTCCTGTCTCAGGAGCTGGGCAGAAACATGGAGAAGGAAGGACATTAAGAGTGCATTTCTAGCGCTGTATTCCTTGTGGCACATGTAGACATGTTTGGGAATAATCTGTAGCCTGAGTACTGGAGGTGCCTTTGTTCCTTTCCTTCCCTTGAATAAACACTTGGGAGTTGAACATGTGAGAGTGCTCAGTGCACCACATTTAAAGACAAGGATTATTCTTTATCTTCTCTGTAACTAGAAAACCTTCCTTAGTTTTCCAGTCGCCTCCCACTTCTGATGTTTCTTCTGCAGCTGTTGCCACTGTCTCCTTTAGTCCCTCCTGGGAAGTTGTATCTATAACTTCTAAAATTAAGAAGTCATCATGATTTGCATTTTTAGGTTAGCTCCTACCATCTGTGTTTCATAAAAGATACTTCTGCAAAGTAAATTTGGGAAAGTTTCATTTAATAATAGTATTTCTGAAAACCCACTAGCAAAGGCAGTGTTCATTAAAAATAGAAGGGGAGAAAGACTGTGCTGCTGGGATGTGATAGGTTTTGCTTGAGGACTAGATGGAATGTTCCATGTGACTCCTGGAAGGGTGGACTTCCAGCCAAATTTGCAAGAGAACAACTGTTGACTTAAGCGGTCTTAACTACAGGGAAAATAGATGGACAGATTTGGAATTCCCATTTTAATGATAAGATAAAAAGTGAATGCAGGAATAGTCTCACTGTTCTCCTCTAAGCTGTATCTCACCATGTCTTCTGAATGCAGCAACTTACTGACTGGTTCACCCTCTCAGAACATTTGCTGCATATCTGAACCCCCCAAACATCTTTTGGT
Organism: Furipterus horrens; assembly: GCF_987537825.1. Taxonomy (NCBI): domain Eukaryota; kingdom Metazoa; phylum Chordata; class Mammalia; order Chiroptera; family Furipteridae; genus Furipterus; species Furipterus horrens. The sequence continues at coordinate 28,300,930 of NW_028327175.1, forward strand.
TTGATATACCTTTCCTCCTATGCTTCTTAGAGTCCAGCTTCCTCACACAGGTAGCTGGCTCATGTGAGTTCCAGGTCCTTGTCCTCATGGAGTTGTCTAAGCAGGAAAGGGTTCTTGCCCACCTTTGTCTGCTCTTCCATGGATGCTGGGTGTCTGCTCAGCCTCAGGAGCTCTGGATGCCTGGAGAGGATGCTTCTTTCTTGGTGCAGCTCAACAGACAGCTGAGGTGGGGCAGGGCCCCTTCCCGTTTTCCACCTGGCCTCTTAAGTGCCCTCATCACCACACCTGATTTTACAAATGTCTTCCCTGAAGAGTTGGGGAAGCTTAGTATAGGAATGCAGGAATGGAAAGATTAAACCTAGATGCTAAGCAGGATAGTTGCCAGAGGTCTATGAAATAGCATCTTAAGGGGTTAAATGCTTTCCAAAGGAGTCTACCATAAACTCTCCCTGAGAAGACTCATCTGTCCAGTATATGCCAGTCATTGAAAACCTCTGTCTTCTAACTTACCAAAAGCAATTGCTACTCACTTTTGGGGAATCCTACCTGCCCCACTTCCCATGTATGCCTCCTCCTCTCTGAGCAGTCCTCAGGTCTGAGACATTGAGCCATGGCTTACACCGTGGAGTTTCAGCAGAATGGTCGATGCTGGTTGCTGATGCACTAAGTTGTGTTCTTCCTTACCAAGCCTGAAACAGTTCTTGGGGAGCAGCTGTAGGATTTCAAACCACATGATGGACTAGTGGGACCACAGACCTCCTGTGGCTCTCACAGCCTTGGGAGAGCCTGCATGTTGTTCTTTTTCTAGCCTGTGGGTTGGACCAAGCTCTCATGAGTGAGTCTCCCAGGGACCAACACTGTTTCTTGGGGAACGGACAGTCTGGAGCTGAAGTTGCAAGCTGGCAACACAGGACTGAACTCAGCTGACAGCCTTATTTGATTTGGCCAACTTGGAGTTGTAAAAATATCTAAATTTGAATGCCTGTTGGTAGGATATCCCCTTTTCAGTTCGCCAAGGTCCTCATCACACCCACTGGCTCCTGCCCACTCTCTGGTTGACTTTACCTGTCTGGTTCCTAAAATCATGTGCTCAAGTGGAGGAAGGAAATGATACCCAATTGCCCCCTAATTTTCAAAATGCCCCCCCTTTCTATGAAGTCTGTGACAGCATTGTTACATAGAGTAGGTTTCTTGGTCCACATTTGGACTTCACAGAATCAGAGAAGAGCACACACCCCCTTAATGTTGTCTTCCTTAGCATTCAGGATGTTTTGGAGGGATCATTATTGTATGAACACCAAAAAACCGAGGTCCTATGGATAAGAGTTTTCTGCTTGTAATTGATTGATTTGACTTAAAAACCAAACGTTGACGGAATCACATAAAAGATAAGATCATACAGATTGACCATAGACATATGAAAAGATGCTCAGCATCACTAGCTCTCTGAGAGATGCAAATTCAAATCACAATGAGATATCACCTTAGACCAGTCAAAATGGCCATCGTGAATAAATCAGCAAACAACGAGTGCTGATGAGGATGCAGAGAAAGGGGAACCCTATTGCATTGTTGTGGGAATGCAGACTGGTGCAGAATTTTCTCAAAAAAACCCTAAAAACAGAACTGCTTTTTGACCCAGTGATTCCATTGCTTGGAATATAGCCAAAGAATTCTGAAACACCAATTCAAAAGGACCTATGCATCCCTATGTTCATAGCAGCACTATTTACAATAGCCAAGTGCTGGAAACAGCCTAAGTGCCCATCAGTGGATGAGTGGATCAAAAAACTGTGGTACATTTACACAACGGAATAGTACCCAGCAGAAAGATTGAAGGAACTCCTACGTTTTGTGACAGCATGGATGGAACTGGAGAGTATTATGCTAAGTGAAATAAGCCAGGCGGTGAAAGACAAATACCATATGATCTCACCTATAAGAGAAACCTAATGAACAAAACAAACAAATGAGCAAAATAGAACCAGAGACATGGAAACGAGGAAGAGACTGACAGCAACCAGAGAGGAGGGGGATACGGGTGGAAAGGAGGGGAAGAGACTAGTCAAGGAATATGCATAAATTACCCATGGACATGGGCAACAGGGTGATGATTGACTGTGGGAGTGGGGGGTGGACTTGGTGGAGGAGCGAAAAGGGGAAAAACTGGGACAAGTGTAATAGAATAACAATAAATATTTAATAAAAAAAGATGAAGATGTGACCTTTAGAGATCTTTCACCTTAACTTAGAAATGGGAAGAGAGAAGTTGAGGGAAGTTGCTTGATTGCTCAGAGTGGAGATGGCATCTATGCCCAGATCTCCTGACTCCAAGTCTGGGACTTTCACCTCCATATCACCATGAAAGCCTTCTAGTGTGGGGACCAGCGATAAAACTAATTTAAAAAGAAAAGGAAGAAAAGGAAAGAAAAACCTTCTGGCAGTAGTGTCCTGCAGCCTGAAGGAGACAGTAGAGATGAGCTCTTACTAGGATTTTGAGGTTCTACTCTGGACCCGATGGTCTGACCAAGTTCTAGAAATGATCCCACGGTGTCAACCTGAGGGGCAGAGGCTGGGGAGTCAGTGAAGAGAAATACAGCAGTTTCTACACTGGTAGATTTTGAAAGTGTGTTTGAAGAAAACCACAATAGTTTTGCCTGAGTGTAATGCTGGCAGCATTTTACTTTGCCATATAGGACTTTGAAAAAAAAAAAAAAAACTAGCTCTGTAAGTTTTCATTACAGTATTTATTCTATTACAGTTGTCCCAGAAAATAATCTCATTTTTTTGGGGGGGGGTGTTCCTCTCCACCCCCTGTATAATTCAAAATAACAAAGTCGGAGAAAATGCATTGTATAATTTTATGTTATTTATATTGTCTTTACAATAATTTTGTCAATATGGGAAGATATATTTGATGCTGTAAAATAAAGTGACCCTCAATTACCCAACTCGTTCCATGTGGTACTTTGTTTTTATCACAGTCACTGCTGAGAATTGGGTTGGTATGCACTTCTAATAATAGTTCAACTATTTGGAATATTCTGCACATTCTGAGAGGAGGTAAAAGCAACAGCCCCTTTCCTGAGAGTGGCTTCTCTTGCTTTCCTTGTGGGACAGAACAAAAAGGCCAGATGCTCAGGGTGCATGGGCTCCAAGGGCAGCCTTTTAGGATTGCCAGTCTGGGGACCCAAGGACCCATCATAGACAAAGTGAACATACCAGAGAGACACAGGGGCTCAGGAAGGGTTGTCAGTGAGCAGCATAGGCTGGGCACAGTGGGTGAGGATCTGGGGCTCAGAAGCAGGTGCCCACATTAATTCCAGGACTTTCACTTGTTAGTTTAAAACTCAGGAGAAGTTACTTTGACACTTAATTCTTTGTTTCCTCGTACGTAAAATGAAAATCAGAATAGTGCTACCTCATTGGATTGCCATGAGGATCATCTGAGCAGAAATGCCTCTTAAGTTCTCTGGACCAGTCCTGACATGCTATAAACCCTCAAAAGATGGTTGCAATTATTATTAGTCCAGAACATTATCTGACAGATGAATGATTAATGGAATTAATGGACGACTTAATGATAATGGGGCACCAGTTAATTTTAGAATTAGATATGCTGTTTCTTCAAGTCAATATGGTTGTGCCCGACAGATAGTGTGATTATCATCTTTTGCCTGCATATATTATTTCCTCCAACTTAATTAAATCATTTTTTCATGTGATGGAATTAAAATATTTAATTAATATACCTAAATGCTCTTTGGTTAGTAGCCCAAGGGTGGGATAAATTTACAGGTGAAATTTAATTTCTGGACATATTTGTATTTATTTGTGGTCTTTATCATATTTCAATTTTAGATAGAAAATCCTCAAGTTGTGAAGGCAGCAGAAAAATAAAAAGTGTGAGGACCATTTAAAAATACCTTATTGCATATCCAATTTCAGCCTACTCATTCTGCTACCCAGAGTGATGGGTGGATAGAGATTATAATAAGGGTTTTGAGTTTTGAATTCTTATTAATTTTTTTTACATTGGCTAGAGCAGTGGGCTTTTTCAAAGGGGAAAGTGAATTATGAAAATAACAACCTGTGACATTAGATATGATTCTCTCTTTGTTGGTGTGAAATACTCTGGAGAATTGGCTCTCCAATCCAGCTAATAGTAACCATCTAGAAAAAAAGTTAAACAGCTTGGTGAGAATTACGTTGCTATGTCTATATGCCTATTGCTATACCATTGCTGAGCTCTGAATTACATGGAGCCTTTTGGGAAAAATTGCAGGAAATATTCTATTTCTTGTTTTTTTTAAGGCCACAATACTATAAAAAGTGTTTATATTCATGGAAGCAAAAATGAGTATAAATAGTTACTTTTTTTGATTTAGAGAAAAGTACTATTATATTAGTATATCATCTACTCTATTGGGTATCTAAACAGATATATAGCTTTATTATATAACCAAATCTACACTTTTGAAGTCAGCAGTGAGTCAAGATTATTTGCAGTCACTTGGTTTCTGTTGATTTTCTGTCCTAAGCTTATGTCCATTTTGGAGATTTACGCTTTGATCATTGGATTTGCCAACAGTAGAGTAATTATGACACTTCAGTTGAATCATCCATTGCCCAGGGCACATTCTGTTGTGGGCAGGGACCATGTCTTGTACATGATAAAATGCTCAGTGCATTTTAGTGCACCCACTTTCCCACTGAAAATGTCTGATAGTCGTTGAACTCAACAACTGTCAATTAACTATTCTCCTTTGTTTGAGAACCATTTTGGGCAGAGGGAGTACTTCACATGGCACCTTTTTTACACACGAAGAGTGGAAGGTCATGGGATAAAATTCTTTCTATAGATACTATAGGTCTTGGTGAACACACTCCCCCAGCCGAATCTGAGCAATGGAGGGGGAGAAAGAGGGAGTCTTTCTGATTGCTCTGGCAAGCTGGGCCTGTGGTTCTTTTGTCTGTGTCCAGGGCTGCAATGGGCTAGGCCAAGTGGACACTGCGGTGTGATTTGAGTGGTGCCAGAAAGCTATTCTTCATCCAAAACCTCCTGTGAGTAGTCATTGTGGCATTGGCTGTAGGAAAACAGCATGCTGACATGGACACAGCCAACCTCTGAAATGACGATTGTTGTTTGGCCAACCTTGGAAAGGGTGTGGTCCAACAGAGGCAGTGCCTCTCCTTCATCTGACCTGTAATCACCAAGAATTATCTCGGAAAACATCCACCCCTTCAGTTGGGATCTTTGATTGGCTTCCTTATCCTAACTCTCCTTTTTTTTTAATTTTTATTTTTTAACAGCTGTTTTATTTTTTTAAGAGAGAGAGGGGAAGGGAAGGAGAAAGAGAGGGAGTGAAACAGAAATGTGAGAGAGAAACATTGACTGGTTGCCTTTCGCATGCACGTAGACCGGGACCAAACTCACAATCCAGGCATGTGCCCTGGCCAGGAATCGAGCTCACAACCCTTTGGTCTGCAGGATGATGCCCAAGAAAATGAGCCACACGGGCCTAACTCTCCTTTTTAAGGTTTCCTCTGACAATCGTTTTGCTCTTATCTCCTTGATTGTCTCCTGGTTCTTGAATTTGGCTCCTGTCTCTTGCTCTCATGAAAGGATGGGTGCTACCAGCTACTCTCATGAAGTCTAACAAAGACAGTCTTCCAGATCTTTAATCATGCAAACCATGCATCATTCAGCAAAATTCTAGAAATGTGAAAAGAAACCAACCAACCAAACTCTAGAAATGCTACTTAAAATTTTTTTTCTTAGAATCTTCTGGTACTTAGGTTTTTCAAATGAAAGTTATTTTAAGAAAACCAATACACTGAATTTTAAATTAGTTTAGCTCCTGTAACGTTTTCTGTTGTGGCGTTCCACAGGCAGAGTGCCTTGGATATGCCTGCCTCTGCCTGCAGTGCATTTCATCCTATCTTTATGGAGAACACTTACTGAGCTTTCAAAATGCACCACGTGCATCCCATCCTCCATCCTCTGGGAGTGATGATCACTTCCCCTTTTGTAAGCTCACAGTAGTTGACTTTGTTTTATAATCCCATTGCTTCATACTTTATGGTACTTATTTCCACATCTTCCATTATTTATTAGTCTATAAAGCCCTTGAAGGCTAGGTCGATGTGTTAACTATTTTCACTTCTTTAGTGTCTAGCAGAATGTATGTAGTAGATGCTTAGTAAAGTCTTATTGTTTGAACCTAGAAATTAAAAGGACTGTGTATGGGAGGAAACAGTCCATGTGAGAACTAAGACTAGTGAGACCAAAGGTGCAGACCTGCTTGTGGGAGGCAGGAGAAGAGTGGAAAAGCAGGGAAAGAGGAGGTTCTGTGAGGCAAAACACTTGCTTTGGTCTCTTAGAAGAATGCTGGCCTGACCCAGCATTTGAAGTAACTCAGAGATACTTGAGAGAGAAATAGGCTGTTGAAGATCTAGCTATAGACCTCCATGAGAGCGAGACCAAGGCCAGTTGTGATGTGAGTCCTCTGTGCATAGGAGGCATTTGGAACTGTAGGTGTGGGTGAGACTGCACAGGTAGAGAGGAGAGAATGAGAAGTTAAGAGGGCCCAGGAACTGAAAGCCACGTGCCTGCAAGTGTGCCAGAGGAAGGGAGTAAGAAGTACACATGGCGATAGCTGTGTTACACAGAGCAGGGGCAGTCATGTTTCCAGAAAGATGATGCTCAGCGATGTTAGTGCTGTTGAAAGATCAAATGAGAACCAAAGAAGTACTTGGTAAAAGGATGAATGAAGAGCAGGTCAAGTAAGATAGAGCACTTCAAACTTAATCTATTCAAATCTGAAATCATGACTTTCTCCAATACAGTTGGTCTGTGCTGGGAGGTGGTTAACAACAGCATTTCATCTTGCTGGTGCCCTTGCGCGAGCAGCCCCAAGCTTGCTCCTTGGTCATGGGAAATTTGGTGTCCCTCTCTGTTTTGATACCTGGACCCTCCTAAACCAAGGCTGAAGTCTCCTTCTCTCTGCTTCCTCAGTTTCTAGTTCAAGGAAGAATGCCTTTCTTCCTTATCATTACATTAATGGGTTCAGTTGTTTTAATGTATAGAAACTGTACATTGAAACAGTTTTGGATATTAACCCCTTATCAGATACATGGTTTGCAAATGTTTTCTCCCTTTCAGTAGGGTGGTGTTTAAGATCTTGGTTTCAGTTTATTTGCGTAAATGCCCAGTTGTGGGATTGCTGGATCTTTCAGTAGTTCTATTTTCAATTTTTTGAGGAACCTCCATATTGTTTTCCATAACAGCTGCACCAGTGGATTCCTCCTTATCCCTTGGGACAGAGAATTAAGTGAAAAAAATACGCAAAGCGTTCTGTAGTCTGACACATTGAAGGTGTTCCACCCAAGTTATTTCCCTTTCTCTTGGACTGGTTTTCTACAGATGAAGCCGACAGAACAAGTAGCCTACAAATTGAAGGAAGGGTCTTGTCAAGGAACAAGTATAAAGGACCCGTGGATATGGACAACGAAGTGGGGATTGACTGTGGGGCGGGGGTGGGAGGGTGGGGCAGGGGAGAACCATGAGGGGGAAATTGGGACAACTATAATTGAAAAACAATAAAATAAAATAAAAAAAATTGAAAGCTCTAGTTCTCTGCCTTGTGTCAGGCCTAGATCCAACTTTGGTTTTTAATAACAGCAAAGTTTGGTCTCAGACACAAATATCCTTTACTCCTTTCACTAGCAATGGATGAAGCAATTATATGACAGTGAGAAATGGGATGAAAAATGGACTCATTTTTTAAACGTTAAGTGTTACTTGTTTTTAGCAAGTAAAGTGGACTTGAAGGCAGCCTCTTTGCTCCTAATGGATTTGCCAGTCTCTCCCGGTAATCAGATTGCAAGGGGCCTGCTCTCCTTTATCACCTGGTAGTCATTTTCAGAGCTGGGGAGACATCACGGGGGACTGGCCTCTGACATGGAGTTCTCTATTTGATTTGCACCATTTGTCCATGTGCAGCTTTATGCCATTCGAGTATCTCACGTGACACCATCACTAAACTCGATTCTTTGTCTAAGTGTGTGTTAGCTCTGGGGCGAGGAACCCTCAGGGCCTGCTGCCCTGGAATGTAGCCCAGTGAGTATTTGTAGCAAAGCTTCAGGCGGAGCTGGGGCTGGAAGGGAGCTTAGGTAAACACTCATTTCTCTGCTCAAACCCACTCCCTCCCCCTAAGTTAGGGAGGAAAAGAAAGAATTCCTGCCCGAGGGTGCAGGGCATGTGATGGTAGACTTTCTGCTTCCTTCTGTAGCTAGGACGGCCCCACACATTCTGGTGAACCTGTGTACTCTGCTGTGTCTGGGGTCTCATCTTCTTCCTTAGGTGCCAACTTGGTTGTGTGTGGAGGTTGAGCAGGATTAGACTCAGACAAAACTTTGAAACAAGTTCATTTTCTTCACCATCACTAACTCAAACAACTTCTTCCAACACTCTGATGATAGCACACCACTTCATTGGACAGATACTTATTTAGCACCTACTAGGTGCCTGGCACCATTCCAGGCCATTGATTTATATCAGTTATCCAAAAAGACAAAATTATTGTCCTCAGCTTATTCTGACAGTGACCTAGGCACAAACACAGGCAAGTCAAAGGTTCAAATGACTGGAGGGGATGGTCAGTAAAGTAATGAGTGGCATAAAGGAGTGGTGGGGACAGTGGCCAAGGAGAGTGAAGTGTACCTGAGGAGGCCACTGCTCTTCTGCCAACATGAGGGAATGGTGGCCCTTTGCATTTCATTTCAAGAAAAGCTGGAAATCTGGATTTTTAACATGTAAAATCTCTTGTTTTTTTTTTTTTTTTTTAATGTTGGCAACTAGCTCAGAAGTTTTAAAAATATTATTCCAGTCCAAATTCAAAAACAGAAAAACAGAAAAAATAAAAATCTGTCTTTGCCAGATTCTTCCCATTGCAGTCAGTTTGTGACTTCTGTGCTCTGAAGTAAGCAATAAAAATAGGCTTTTTAACTTCAGGCAACCAGTAGATAAAGGAACCTACTATTTGGGAGGCAGCTGCTCAGCTCTCTCCAGGAAGCATAATTGACCAATGGCCTCATCTGCTGCCCCTTCTTACCCACCCCCACATTTACACTGAGGCCACCCTCTCTGTAGCCACTAGCCAATGAATGGGCATGGCTGAGTACGGAAGCGTAATGCAGGACTTCTTCAGGGGGTGACTTGGCTCAAGGTTTGCCCATAGACTTGGCCAAACCACTCTTTCGGCAGTCTGAGACTCTTTCCCCTCCAGTCTTCCTTCCCTCTCTCCTTCCACAGCATCAGACCTGCAGTCTCAGCCTCTTCCTGCCTTCTGCTCTCTCCCAACAAATCCCTTGCACATAGAATTCTCAGTGGACCAGAACTAACACTAGGTACCAGAAGTTTTTATTGAAAGGGAGTTCCCTTCCTAGTCCTGGTTCCCTAGCTTGTTATTTCCTATTAGTTTTTTCTGGCTTGTTATTTGATGCCTCAGTGAGTTTCAGAGGGGCTTGGACCCTGGGGAGGGGAGTTGAAGGGTGGGGAGGTCATCTGAGTGGAGGGAATGGGAGGGAGTGGGGATTGGCGATGATAAGCCCCCACAGTGGGAGGCAGTGGCAGGTGAGAGATCAGGGAGGGTGGTCTGGACAGGGGGATGTTGGGATGGGGTGGTATCTTTCCTAGCAGAAGGCAGTAAAAGCCTTTACCACAATAACCAGCTTTGGCACCTTACTGTTTAGCGATTCACTTGAGCATCTGCTTTTTTTAGTCAAAGGGCAGTTAGATCATGGTCTCTCTATTACGCGTTTCTTTTTCGGATTCCTTCCCTGTATGTCCGTCCTCCTTCCTCCCTTTATCACTATTCCCTTCACTTAAAACACACTCACACACACGTACATGCGCACACACACACACACACGCGCGCGCGCGCACCCCCCCCCCCCCCCCACTTACACTTCCAGCTTAGGTCTCTGGAAGTTCATAACTTGCCAGATAAGATATTAGACTTTTGGGGCAATACACGATGGGATAGTTGATTTAATATTTTATAGCAGCGCACATGGTACTTTTAGCACCTTTATACTCATGTTTTCAATCCATTCTAATTTGTTCAGTTTTTCACTGAATCCTGTGAGAGGTAAGAATTATTGTCCTTGCAGTTATAATCATGACTCAGACTTCAGCCCACTTGCTCCGATTCTCAGGGGCTGTCGTCCAGATGGTGAGAATAGTGTTGTTGTGCATGTTTGTTGACAATAGCTGGAGTAATATGTTCAACTCTGTGGAAGATATAACCAGCAACTGGGGTTTCTAATGGGCAGCTTTTATTCCGGTCTCTCGGCATTACTTTGCTTGCATGTGTGTGACTCAGAACAAAATTGCTTTGAAACCAAAACAACGGACTGTCCCCAGTCAGATTGTGACAGATCCATGGCTTGCAGAGAGTAGAACACAATAATCAATGAGATACTATAAACAAAATAATCTGGGGCACTTACATCAACTTTACAAAAAGGTACCTTAGAAAAAATGCTGACTTTTCAGTTCTTAAATGGGGATGAACTCACTCTATGAAAAACAAAATGTGGTTTTTAAATAGAAGTACATCTACTGTCTGGCAGAAAGTTCTTGTGATTCTTTTGAAGTCTTTAAGCTTTTTCTTACTACAGACTAATGTCTCCCACCACTCTATTTTTGCTTTGTGCTTGACTACCTTGACCATGTGGTATTTCCAGTCCAGCCTACATTTGAATGAAGGTGTCCTTTGGGGGCCAAAGGGAGTGGCTGACATGAGACCCCAGCTGCTGGTAGGCAGGGATTCAATTGTCCCTGATAGACAGAAAAAACCATTATAATGAATAGGTTCTTGAGCTGGGAGGGAATTAGTCAAAAATTGTTTAAGGAAAAACTGTTATTGTTCTTGCATCTGACATCTTAAACACAGTTATTAAATCCATCTGCCTCTTGGTGGCTGGGACGTGAAAACCAGCAGCCAACCCCACTTCATATACCCAATTGTACAAGATTGCTTGCAGCTTACCTGTAACTTGCCAATTCTTACTTTCATATTTTAAGTTCGAGACTTTCTAGAGACATTCTCTTTTATGTATTATTTTTCCGTGTTATTTTGAACTATAACAACTTACAGCAAGCACATACAATTTATATGAACTGTTGTTTAATATAAACCAAATTAATGACTATGAGCCCATTAAACTGTTGTTTAATAAGCCAAAAAAAGAGAGAGAGCTCCCAGAAAACCTACCCTGCTGGCACTTTGATCTTGGACTTCTAGCCTCCCGAACTGTGAGAAAGTAAATGTCTGTTGTTCAAGCCACTCAGTCTGTGGTATTTTGTTACAGCAGCCTGAGCAGACTGATGTAGTATTGAAGTTATTCTTATATATTATCACCTAAAAGTTTTATATTTTTGGTATTGGCATTGAGCTTTTAAATTAAACTGGGAGTTTTTTCTGTTTGTGGTGTGTAGCAAATGTTCTATTTCATTTTTTCCCCTATGGATATCTAATTATTTCTACACATTTTACTCAAAAGCCCATCGTCTCCCACTGATTTGTAATGCTGTCCCTGTCATTTATCTGATGTTCACATAAGCATGTGTGTATATGCTTTTGGGCTATATATTCTGTTCCATTTGTCAGTTTAGCTTTATCTGCACAAAATTAATGTGTCTTCATTAACATCAGATATATAACAAGACTTGATACCGGGTAGAGTGAGTCTTAACAACAACTTTTCCATCAGTGTCTTGGCTACTTTTGGGCCTTTGCATTTTCATCTGTTTTAGAATCAGCTTGTCAATTTCCACACTCATGCACACACATACTACTAACCTGCTGGTATTTTGATAGGGACTGCATGAACCTGAGCCATTCCACCTGGAACTACCACACCGACCCCGTAGGCCACAGTGCTCCCACCATTTTGCTCTGGCGGAAACCTCCTGCCCAGAGAAAATGTCATCTTTAATTAATCTTTAAAATACTGAATATTTCATTAGATGAATATGGTAAATGTATTTAAGTTTTCTAGTATCTTTCAATAAAGTTGAATGATAGTTTTTGAAGAGGTTGCGTACATATATTCTATTTATTCTTAGGCACTTTATATATGTGTGTGTGTGTGTGTGTATATATATACATATACATATATATATATATATTTAATATGCTTTATTGATTACGCTGTTACAGTTGTCCCAATTTCTTTTCCCTCTGCTCCCCTCCACCCAGTGAAACCCCTCCCTCCAGTTGCCCCCCCCTTAGTCCATGCCCATTGGTTGTGCATATAGTTCTTCTCAACATCTTCCTGTCTACTTCACTCCCTCCTACTATGCTTCTTAATTCCTGTACCATCTCCCTCCCTTTCCTCGCTTCCTCCTCCCTGCTGACCTCCCCCCATAATGTACTTATACCTATAGTTATTTTTCCACTCTCATTGCCTACTTAGTTTGCCTTTGTTTCAGTTTCCTAGCTTCTTTGTTGTTTGTTGTGATACAGTTTTCATTTTAATGTTCATAGTTTTGATCCTCTTTCTCCTAAACAAGTCCCTCTAACATTTCATATAACAGTGGTTTGGATCTGATGAACTCCTTCAGTTTTACTTTGTCCTGGAAGCACTTTCTCTACCCTTCTATTCTGAATGACAGCTTCACTGGATAGAGTAATCATGGTTGTAGGTTTTTGCTTTTCATTACTTTGAATGTCTCTTGCCAGTCCCTTCTTGCCTGCAGAGTTTCTTTTGAGAAATCAGCTCATAGTCTTATTGGGACCCCTTTGTATGTAATTCTCTTCTTCTCTCTTGCTGCATTTAAGATTCTCTCTTTATTCTTAATTTTTGATGTTTTGATTATAATGTGTCTTGGTGTGGTTCTCCCTGGGTCCAGTTTTTTTGGAACTCTTGGTGCTTCCTGGACCTGTAAGTCTATCCACCCCCCCCAAGTTTGGGAAGTTCTGCTTCATTGTTTTTTCACATAATTTTTCAATTTCTAGTTCTTCTTCTTCACCTTCTGGCAGCCCTATGATTCGGATGTTGGCCTGCTTATAGCTGTCTGATAAGTTTCTGAGCCTCTCCTCATTTTCCTCACTTCTTGTTTCCTCTTTCTGCACTGGTTGACTGGTTGTTCCTTCCCTATGTTCCAATTTGTTGAATTGATCCCTGGTTTTCTTGCCCTCACCACTGGTTTCGTATGTATTTTTGTTCATTTCAGCAGGACTAGACTTCATTTCTTCCCCCATCTTGTTTGAGATCTGCTCTCAGGTTTTTAAGCATTTTTATAACCAAAGCTCTGAACTGTGCCTCAGAAAGATTTCTTATCTGCTGCTCTGTTAGATTAGATATTTGCTGTCTGGTCAGCTGCATCACCAGGATCTCTATCATGATCTGTGCCATCCTGACAGTTTTGTGTTTACCTTTGCTGTCACACTTCCTATGCTATTGGGGGTGGGAGTCCAAAATGGATTCCTGCCATTAACTCTCTGCCGAGAGACCAGGAGCCTCCTCCTCCATCCCACCCACTCCGGGCCTCACAGTCCAAGGCAAAAGAGGTCTGCCTTCCCCGGCTTTGGAATCGCAAATAGGTCTTGTCTGCAGCCGAGGGTGCTCCCCAGGTAATTCTTGGCTCCCCTTAAATACGGGTGTCTGTGCTTACTGCTGTCCTGCCATAGTCGCTGCTGCTGCCATGGACGGCACAGCCTGACCTCTCCTCCCTAGCTTTGCCCCTCCTACCTGTCCAGATGAACACCACTTCTTTATAACTTCATACGTTGGACACTACCTGAATAGTGTCTGAGGATTTGAGAAAATAACCCCTAAATCCTTTCATGTAGACCTCTTTTTAAAGTGTATTTTATTGATTATGCTGTTTTCCCAATTTTTTCCCCTTTGCCCACCTCACCCAGTACCCCCCTTCCTTTCAACAACCCCTCCCCGCTAAGTTAATGTCCATGGATCATGCATGTAAGTTCTTTGGCTTCACCCTTTCCTATACTATTCTTAACATCCCCCTGTCTATTTTGTTCTTACCAATTATGCTTCTTGTTCCTTGCACCATTTCCCCATCCCCGCCTCCTGCCCAGCTAATAACCCTCCAAATGATCCCCACACCCATGATTCTGTTACTGTTCTGGTTGTTTGCTTAGTTTGTTTTTGTTTTTTAGAGTCAGTTGTTGATGGTTGTGAGTTTGTTCTTATTTCAATGTTGATAGTTTTGATCTTTTTCTTAAATAAGTCCCTTTAACATTTCATATAATAAAGGCTTGGTGATGATGAACTCCTTTAGCTTTACCTTGTCTGGGAAGCAGTTTATCTGCCCTTCCATTATAAATGATAGTTTTGCTGGATACAGTAATTTAGATTATAGATCCTTGGTTTTCATCACCTTGAATACTTCTTGCCAGCCCCTTCTTGCCTGCAAAGTTTCTTTTGAGACATCAGCTTATAGGAACTCCTTTGCAGGTAACTCTCTTCTTTTTTGTTGCTGCTTTAAGATTCTCTCTTTATCTTGAACCTTTTGCATTTTAATTATGATGTGTCTTGGTGTGGTCCTCTTTGGGTCTAGCTTGGTTGGGACTCTCTGTGCTCCCTGGACTTGAATGTCTATTTCCTTCACCAAATTAGGGAAGTTGTTTTTCATTATTCCTTGATCTTCCTCTTCTCTTTCTGGAACCGCTATTATTTGGGTGTTGGTATGTTTAAAGTTGCCCCAGAGGTTCATAAACCTCTCCTCATTTTTTTTTCAATCTTTATTTCTTCTTTCTGTCCCAGGTGAATGTTTATTTCTTCCTTTTGTTCAAACCAGGATTTGAATCCTGACTTCTGTCCTATCACTGTTGGTTCTCTGTATATTTTTCTTTATTTTACTTTGTATAACCTTTACTTTTTTCTTTATTTTGTGGCTGTACTCAATCATTTCTCTGATCATCCTGATCACCAGTGTTTTGAACTCTTCATATGATAGGTTGACTATCTCTTCTTTGTTTAGTTCTTTTTCTGGGATTTTGTTCAGTTCTTTCATCTGGGCCATATTTATTTGCCTCCTCAATTTGGCAGCCTCCCTGTGTTTGTTTCTATCTATTAGGTAGAGCTGCTGTGACTCTGTGTCTTGGGAGTATGGCCTATTATAGTAGGTGTCCTGTGGCACAGCCAGTGGCACAGCCCCTCCCTCCTTGTAACCCACACTGGGTACTTGAGGTGTGCCCTTCATGTGGGCTGAGTACACCCTTCTCCTGTAGTCGAGCCTTGGTTGCTGTTGGCAGATCAATGGGGGGCCAGTCAGCTACAAGGACTGGCTATGACCACAGGCAACTAACCTCTGCCCTCCATGGAGGATCAGCTGTGCGGGGGCAGGGTGGTGGTACTCTGACTTGGTCTGTAGCTGACTACTGGGTGCGCTGGCCCTGGGGTTTCCTGGGTGGTGCAGGCCAAGGTCAGCCCCTATCTGTGTTTTGCCTGGGGCACCCTGCCTGAGCTATAAAGCAATCCAACATGGCTGCTACTTGTGCTGGGCTTGGAGATTATGAGGCAAAGCCAAGTTGTGAATTGAAGCTGCCTGCTGGTAGTGCGAAGCCTGGAGCTCACTGAGGCCAGCTATTGCTTCTGTGATAGGATTTAGGAAGTTGTGAAGCATGAGCCAAGACCAGCCATTCCTATGGAGAAGCAGCTTGGGTGGGCCCATAATTTGGGTGGGGCAGAGTCTCTGGGGATCTCCAATGCAGGTCAAACAGTGTTAGCCAGGTTGATGGAGTCTCAGTTATGGCACCAACTTGCCAGCTCTGTGGGAGAAAGGTATAGAAAAGAGACAATGGCCTCTGCTGGCCTTGATGCCAGACACTTCAGTTCCTCCCTGTATAGCACTGGTGCCTTTCAAGCTGCTACCCTGGTGCTGGAGCCCAGAGGGAGGGAGTCTGAGAAGGTGAGTTTGTCTGTGGGTTCTTTAAGATGAACTGCTTGGGCATCCAGCAGTTTCTTCCACCAACTCAACCTCCCCTGTTTTTTTGCAGCCAAAAGTTGTGGGGACTGGAACCCCGGGCTGGAGGGCCTGGCGTGGGGCTGGGACTCCTTGCTCCTGAGACATCCGTCCTGAATTTTTATCCACCACACGTGGGTGAGAGACAGCCCGTTCCACATCTGCACCCCTCCTACCTATCTTGATGGTTGTGACTTAATTCTGCAGTTGTCAGACTTCCCTTCAACTCAATTTCTGATGGTTCTGGTAGATGGTTGTTCTCTATTTTAGTTGTTATTCTCATGTGGTTGTGCAAAGAGGTGAGCCACTTCTGCCTGTGCCACCATCTTGACCAGATCCCTCTCATGTGGAACTGTTAACACTGGTTGCAGTGGACTGGCTATCCTTCCACAAAGCACGAAAAGCCCTTTGTAGTGAGAAAATACCAAAGCTTTAATTTTGATCATCATAACTCATGTGTTTACCGTTCTTTGCTTTTTGTATACTTAGGTTGAATCCAATTTTACAACTTCCTCTATTCTTGGATACTTCCTTCTGATCCTTTCAGTTTAGCAATGCATCAGACTTTTTTTTTTTTTTTTTTAAGCTACTTGGCTTCTAATTTCCTTTTTACTTTTGTAGTTTGAGCATGTCAGTGAATCTGTGGCCTCATATTTCCTCTAACAGGCTCTGTCCCTTATTATAATTCAGGTGAGGCCCTGATGTCTCAGCCTCAGAAGGATACAGTTACAGAAATATTGTATGGGGAGTATTGTGGGTTGAATAATGTCTTTCTCAAATTCATATGTTGAAGTCCTAACCCTAAGCACCTCAGAATGTGACCTGATTTGGACCTAGGGTTGTTACAGATATAATTAGTTAAGATGAGGTCATACTGGAGCAGCGTGGGCTGCTAATCCAATACGACTGGTGTCTTTATCGAGAGGAGAAATTTATACACAAAAACACACATGCACAGGGAGAATGACACACGAACTTGAAGACAGACATCAGGGCAGTGTGCCTTTGGCTGAGGAATACCGAAGATTCCAGCCAGTGGACCTCCAGAAGCCAGGAGAGAGGCAAGGGACAGAATCTCTCCGTTAGCCTCAGAAGGAACCAACCCTGCTGACACCCTGATCTTGGACTTTGGGCTTCTGGATTCTGAGACAATAAACTGTCATTTGATCCTCCCAATCTGTGATACTTTGGTACAGCAGCTCTAGCAAACTAATAAAGGGAGGTTGTGTACGTTAGATCAAAATGAAGGACAATTAGAAATAAGGAGAACCCTTTTACTTTAGGCCAATAGAAATTATAGGGTGGTGGATTTGGCACTCAATATTTGTCAGTAACTTTGACCTTCTTATTACTCTCAAATGTGCTTTTTCCAATGACCCTTATTCATAGGTCACTCTGCTTTAATTCTTCTGCCTCAAGTATATTTTCATGCCCATTTCCATCCTTCCAGGAGCCAGTAGTTACATTCATGCAGATGCATTCCTAGGTATTCCCAGTTAGAAGACCTAGAGACTGCCAATGGCTTCATCTTATCCAGGGATTAAAAATACAATTTTCCATTCTTGGATATCAATGTTTATATATGGACTGGAAGAGGTAAAGGCAAAACTACTTTGTCCCAAATGTCCTTCCTAGCTTTCTTCCTAAGCTCAAAGTAGAATAATGATTTTTATCATGTATTTTTTAGTGCCAAAACATTTCCTATACTAACTAGCTCAGCTAGAAAACTTTGAGATGGTTACTTGGGAGAAGTGTCATCCTCATTTATTGACTAGGAATGATGCCAAGGGTATAAATGAGGCATTTGTTTGTTGTTCCTGGCAAAAAGGAATCAGAGATAGATGTCACCAGTTCATATCAAGCCAAGTCTGAAAATCCATGTCATTTGTCACAATCTGAAGCCATAGAGGGGAGTCAGCAGTGTGGATAAACCTACCAATCTTCATGGGTTATTTCTTGGCTGCCTCATTTTAGAGAGGAATTATATTTTGGACTCTTGCTATTGATTACATCTGAGGCAGATGAAAGGAAGCAAGTTACAATTGTTTAACATGTATGCACAGGTCAGCATATCCCACCTCCAAATTATTAGCTATGTAAGAAATCATAGTTCTCTGGAGACTTACTGAAAGCCCGGGGTTTCAATCACATTAATAAGTTTAGTGACCTTCAAGGGAAACAAGCAAATTATAGCTTCTTCAACTTGTACATGCCAGGAATTGGCCATTTATCCTGCTACCAGACAAATGGACATTGTAGTGACTTCTTGCCAGAAGAGTAGAGAATGAAAAAGATTCTGGGCAGTGAAGATGAGTTTGGACACACTTATGATCTACAATTCAGTCATCCAAAGATGCTAAAGTCAAACTCTTGGACTAATTCTAACTGAAAAACTAGTAGGTCTCGAATTCTTTGGAAGCTCTAGAAATGCATGTATATCAGTAAATAAAATTAGAAGTTAATTTCTTCAAAATCTTTTATATAAAACATACCACCAAAAGCTAGGACTTGACTCATTATTTCAAAGAAAGTTACCCTTCCTTTGTAGAAAAATGCTTCAAGAATAATCATGATGCACTGTAAAGCTATATTTTTTTAATCCTCCATTGTTTCATAAACTCAACATTCTGAGTAGTCACAATGAGGTATTCCTACCACAGCAGACATTTAAACTTCTCTCTTATTCTTTTTCCTTGTCTTTGAACCACATTCATGATGGAAACTTAATCCCTACTCAAACCTCTGTCTGGAGCTGTCTGGAAATAAGGAGTGACTTTTAACAGGCAGACAATAAATAGACAGGATGGATTTTATCTATAGAGAAGCACCTGACAACCCTAGTGTGACCAGCAAAGCTTGAGGTTGTTAAAGCTCTCAGGTTCCAAGTGTTACAGCCCTGAATGAACATTTGTAACCCATTTCTGAGACTGATCTTCTTCCAGTACTGGCAGCATATTCGTCCAGCCATGGGGTCACCTGCTGGCCGTTGGACAGTTGCTTTGCCAGATTATCTGTTTTCCATTATGTGGCTTCCCCATGGTCCTGTAGCTGTTTGGCTTATTCTGCAGATGATCAACTGGGAAGTTCAAGCTGCACTTCTTCTGTTTTAAATGAGTCACGGGCACATTAGAGTTTGGAAAGTAAAAGCAAACACACAATTCTCAGCAGACAGTATTACTTGTTATGAAGTCTACTGGACAAGTAGATCAATGCAGGTCCTATGTGTCTTCAGCTTCACAAACAAGACCAGAATTGAAGTGGTTGAGAGTTGGAGGTGGTATTCTTTCTTTGTCAATTGCAGGCTTTTAAAATTGTAACGTACTTCAAAGGCTACATTGTTGTCTGGTTGTCTGTGTTGTCTAGCCATTTTGGGCCATCAGACAATTAAGATAACTCCTGAGTCAATAAAAGTTTTCAGCCTGGGCTCCTATATTACTGCAGCTAGGTTATCAATAAGGCAGGATGTTGAGTGCATTCTTCTCTCTGAAACCTGTGCTTTTGGGATACGGTTTATAGATTTTGGCTCAGACAGGAAGACTTTAAACATTTATTCACTCCTGTGTGTGGAGGCATACAGGTTCCTCAGAGAAGTGCCTGTTATCCTGCTCCCTCACCGGCAGCCTTGACATCCAGGTCATGGAGTCAGCTGCTTGCCTAAAGACACATCTTAAATCTTAGCTCCTGGAAAGAGAAAGCATCTCTCTCTGGCTCCAGGGGTGCCACCAGTTAAAGCTTTAAAAGGAGACACAGCATTTCTTTCTGCTCTTTCTCATCCTCACTCCCACCTCCATGTCTGAGACTCTTCAATTAATGAATTCCGAAGTTAGAATATGAGAGTAATTCCACTGTAGCACCTCCCAGAACCCAGCAGTGTGTTTTGCTGTTTGGACAGGAGTAATACCATGTACGAGAGACAAATCTTTCATTGGGAGCTCCAACCTGATGTGCAGGCTTGCTGCCTAGTGTACTTAGGTTTATACCCATCTGCCTGGATGGCAAGAGGCCTGTGGAGGTGGCACAAGCCAGGTCCGAGAAGGCTCTTCTGCCAATGGAGGAGCTGGTTCAAGGGCACAGCCTGTAGAACACAGTGTGTGCCAACATTCCTGCCAAGAGAACATTCTGTTGGGCAGTTGTGCTGAACAGGGCAGGGTGCTGCTCTACAATGGGCAACATCTGCTGACTGGAAGCTGGTGGAGGATGTGCCCTCAGTGACTGACCCCATTGCATGCCGTTACCCAACAAACTATCAGTCAACGCCTCGTGAAAGTAAGCGAGTGTGAACATCTCTTCTTCATTGTGGAAATATTTATTGAATACCTGCTATTTGCAAGTCATTGTGTGAGATGGTGAGATGTTTCCAGATACTATAGGTAAATTTCACATGGATCCTCGCTTTGCATGACTGACAGTAGCAACAGAAATAGGCATGCATGTAGAGCGCTGGTTGACTTGAAAGGAATGCCATAGTCATAGAGACACAGACACCAAAGCCACAGAGGTGTGCTGTGGAAGCCAAGAGGGGGGAAGAAGATGCTCAGTAGAGGGGCTGCCAGGGGAGTAGTGTGCAGACTGAGCTTCTAGGGTGAGAAGGGTTTTCACCTGTGGTTAGGGTGGAAAAGACCAACTGAGGTGGAGGGCATTGCATGTTCAGGCAGGAGTGAGCAAATGTCCTGCTCGAGTGAACCCAGGGAGCAGTGAAAGAGGAGGTAGAAAGACATTCTGGGGACAGAGCATGGGAGACCAAGACAGCAGGATGAGGAGTTGGCCTTGGAGAGCTGGTTAAAATGATGGAGACAGAGCTATGCTCCCTCTGGTGCATGGAGAGGTGTTGGGAGAGATGGGAGCTTGGTTAAGAGACCTCAGCAACAGTGCTGGTCCTCAGTGCTGAGAGACAAGTTAGGACCTTTGTAATTTGTCACCAACATTTATTGACCTCCTTGTTACAGGCTCCTTATGTGGACCTTATAATATTTGGCTGCTCCACCTAACCAGGAAGATATATTAAGTAAGAGACCTTGGCAACTCAATACAATGGGATAAGGGCAAAGCTATAGGAATTCCTGTGGGAATCTGGGAACCCTGAGAAGGGGCAACACAGAAGTAGCCAAATGCCTAAAATGTTACTCACAGATCAGAGGACAGAATGAGCCTCAGAGCTTGCTATCCTGGCTCTACCCCAGCAACATGGCTTTGGGCAAGTTACATCACTTTTCTTGCCTCATTTATAAAATGAGCCTAGAATACCACTTATTTCCTAGGATTGTTGTGAAAATTAAGTGGGTGAGTGTGTTTCCTGTGCATAGAACAGCTTGGTTTCTACTATCTGATCAGTACACAATTTTTAAATTGTTTTGTAAAGGCAGTGCTGCAACGAACAATCAGGACGGTGTTTCAACAGGCGTTTGTTTCTCTCTCATGGGTCTGTGGGTCAGGGCAGCTCTGATAACTCTAGGCTGAGGGCCTTATTCTTATGTCTCCACAGCCTGGATTCCAGGAGCACCTCCCGTGTGATACTTGTCATAGCAAAGAGCAGGAGAGCTGAGATCCAAGCCAAGCTGTGTTCCCACACTCAGCGTACATTACATCTGCTCATGTTCCACACCCAAGTCCAACATCAGTGGGGCAAGTACATTTATTCTTCCCATGGAAGTGGGGAGGGGATACTGGATATTTGATAAATAATAACATAATATACCACATCTGCCATGGGAGTTTTTCTGGAAGAGGTAATGGAAATAGATTGAGAAAAAGTTGGGCAGGTGTGTTAACTGGAGGTGAAAACACAAATACAAAGATGGAAAACTGACCAAGTTGGGACTAAGTGTTGTCATGAGCTTTCTTATTTTGGAATGTAGTTGACATATTACATAACAAAAAGCATTACACTGGCAATAAGGAGACCCATGTTCTAGTCGTGTATTCTTGGTGAAGATGCTTACAATTTTGGCGGAGTTGGGGGAGCTCTGTTGTTTCATTTGCAAAAAGGAAGGAACTAGATTAACTAACCTCTAAGTTCTCCCAATATTCTGCGATTTTATAATGACTAGAAGAAAGAAGGGTTGATGAAATTTGCCCTTGGAGGAATACAAGGTGTCTAATCTGGTGGAACGCATCTATATTAACCTTGGGAGTTTATTTTTGACATAGACAATAGTAAAAGAGTTACTATAGGCTCTTGATCAGTGGAGAAATAGTCATATGGGGCTTAAGAAATAAATACTCATAAGTTCTGGGTTGTGTCGTGTGGATGATGTAAACTTCAGTGTGAATCAGAATCGCCTGGAGGGCTAA